>NC_089499.1:68158668-68465097 GCF_036850765.1 Saccopteryx bilineata | reverse complement strand
TTTTAAGTAAAAAGCATGATATGGTAGACCCATAGGAATTCCAGGATATGACTACCCCCTTTAAATTTTTTTTTTAAATTGACCTTTTTTTTTTTTTTTTTTTTTTAATAAATTTTTATTAATGGTAATGGGATGACATTAATAAATCAGGGTACATATATTCAAAGAAAACATGTCTAGGTTATTTTGTCATCAAATTATGTTGCAAACCCCTCGCCCAAAGTCAGATTGTCCTCCGTCACCCTCTATCTAGTTCTCTGTGCCCCTCCCCCTCCCCCTAACTCTCTCCCTCCCTCCCTCCCATGTCCTCCCTCCCCCCCCACCCTTGGTAACCACCACACTCTTGTCCATGTCTCTTAGTCTCATTTTTATGTTCCACCAATGTATGGAATCATGTAGTTCTTGTTTTTTTCTGATTTGCTTATTTCACTCCTTATAATGTTATCAAGATCCCACCATTTTGCTGTAAATGATCTGATGTCATCATTTCTTATGGCTGAGTAGTATTCCATAGTGTATATGTGCCACATCTTCTTTATCCAGTCTTCTATTGAAGGGCTTTTTGGTTGTTTCCATGTCTTGGCCACTGTGAACAGTGCTGCAATGAACATGGGGCTACATGTGTCTTCACGTATCAATGCTTCTGAGGTTTTGGGGTATATACCCAGTAGAGGGATTGCTGGGTCATAAGGTAGTTCTATTTGCAGTTTTTTGAGGAACCACCATACTTTCCTCCATAATGGTTGTACTACTTTACAGTCCCACCAACAGTGAATGAGGGTTCCTTTTTCTCCACAGCCTCTCCAACATTTGCTATTACCCGTCTTGTTGATAATAGCTAATCTAACAGGAGTGAGGTGGTATCTCATTGTAGTTTTGATTTGCATTTCTCTAATAACTAATGAAGCTGAGCATCTTTTCATATATCTGTTGGCCATTTGTATCTCTTCCTGGGAGAAGTGTCTGTTCATGTCCTCTTCCCATTTTTTTATTGGATTGCTTGTTTGTTTGTTGTTGAGTTTTATGAGTTCTTTGTAAATTTTGGATATTAGGCCCTTATCTGAGCTGTCGTTTGAAAATATCAGTTCCCATATAGTTGGCTGTCTGTTTATTTTGATATCAGTTTCTCTTGCTGAGCAAAAACTTTTAATTCTGATGTAGTCCCATTCATTTATCTTTGCCTTCACTTCTCTTGCCATTGGAGTCAAGTTCATAAAATGTTCTTTAAAACCCAGGTCCATGATTTTAGTACCTATGTCTTCTTCTATGTACTTTATTGTTTCAGGTCTTATATTTAGGTCTTTGATCCATTTTGAATTAATTTTAGTACACGGGGACAGGCTGTAGTCGAGTTTCATTCTTTTGCATGTGGCTTTCCAGTTTTCCCAACACCATTTGTTGAAGAGGCTTTCTTTTCTCCATTGTGTGTTGTTGGCCCCTTTATCAAAGATTATTTGACCATATATATGTGGTTTTATTTCTGGGCTTTCTATTCTGTTCCATTGGTCTGAGTGTCTATTTTTTTGCCAATACCATGCTGTTTTCATTATCGTGGCCCTATAATATAGTTTAAAGTCAGGTATTGTAATGCCCCCAGCTTCATTCTTTTTCCTTAGGATTGTTTTGGCTATTCGGGGTTTTTTATAGTTCCATATAAATCTGATGATTTTTTGTTCCATTTCTTTAAAAAATCTCATAGGGATTTTGATGGGAATTGCATTAAATTTGTATATTGCTTTGGGTAATATGGCCATTTTGATTATATTTATTCTTCCTATCCAAGAACAAGGAATATTTTTCCATCTCATTGTATCTTTTTCGATTTCCCTTAACAATGCTTTGTAATTTTCATTATATAGGTCCTTTACGTTCTTTGTTATGTTTATTCCTAGGTATTTTTTTTTTTGTTGTTGCAATCGTGAAGGGGATTATTTTTTTGAGTTCGTTTTCTAATATTTCATTGTTGGCATATAGAAAGGCTATGGACTTTTGTATGTTAATTTTGTATCCTGCGATCTTACTGTATTGGTTTATTGTTTCTAATAATCTTTTTGTGGAGTCCTTCGGGTTTTCGATGTATAGGATCATATCATCAGCAAAAAGTGATAGCTTTACTTCTTCTTTTCCGATATGGATGCCTTTTATTTCTTTGTCTTGTCTGATTGCTCTGGCCAGAACTTCTAGCACCATGTTGAATAAGAGTGGAGAGAGTGGACAACCCTGTCTTGTTCCTGATTTAAGGTAGAAAGTCCTCAGTTTTATGCCGTTTAATATGATGTTGGCTGATGGTTTATCATATATGGCCTTTATCATGTTGAGATATTTTCCTTCTATACCCATTTTGTTGAGAGTCTTAAACATAAAATTGTGTTGTATTTTATCAAAAGCCTTTTCTGCATCTATTGATAAGATCATGTGGTTTTTGTTCTTTGTTTTGTTGATATGGTGTATTACGTTAACCGTTTTGCGTATGTTGAACCATCCTTGAGATTCTGGGATGAATCCCACTTGATCATGATGTATTATTTTTTTAATATGTTGTTGTATTCGGTTTGCCAGTATTTTGTTTAGTATTTTCGCATCTGTATTCATTAGAGATATTGGTCTGTAGTTTTCTTTCTTTGTGCCATCCTTGCCAGGTTTTGGTATGAGGGTTATGTTGGCCTCATAAAATGTGTTTGGAAGTATTGCTTCTTCTTCAATTTTTTGGAATACTTTGAGTAGAATAGGAACCAAGTCTTCTTTGAATGTTTGATAGAATTCACTAGTATAACCGTCTGGGCCTGGACTTTTATTTTTGGGGAGATTTTTAATAGTTTTTTCTATTTCCTCCCTGCTGATTGGTCTGTTTAGGCTTTCTGCTTCTTCATGACTCAGTCTAGGAAGGTTGTATTGTTCTAGGAATTTATCCATTTCTTCTAGATTGTTGTATTTGGTGGCATATAATTTTTCATAGTATTCTACAATAATTCTTTGTATTTCTATGATGTCTGTGGTGATCTCTCCTCTTTCATTTTGGATTTTATTTATTTGAGTCCTGTGTCTTTTTTCCTTGGTGAGTCTTGCCAAGGGTTTGTCAATTTTGTTGATCTTTTCAAAGAACCAGCTCCTTGTTTTATTGATTTTTTCTATAGTTTTTCTGTTCTCTATTTCATTTATTTCTGCTCTGATTTTTATTATCTCCTTTCTTCGGCTGGTTTTGGGTTGTCTTTGTTCTTCTTTTTCTAGTTCCTTAAGGTGTGAAGTTAAGTGGTTTACTTCGGCTCTCTCTTGTTTGTTCATATAGGCCTGAAGTGATATGAACTTTCCTCTTATTACTGCTTTTGCTGCATCCCAGAGATTCTGATATGTCGTATTTTCATTTTCATTTGTCTGTATATATCTTTTGATTTCTGCACTTATTTCTTCTTTGACCCATTCATTTTTTAGAAGTATGTTGTTTAGTTTCCACATTTTTGTGGGTTTTTCCCCCTCTTTTTTGCAGTTGAATTCTAGTTTCAAGGCTTTATGATCAGAAAATATGCTTGGTACAATTTCAATTTTTCTAAATTTGCTGATATTGTCTTTGTGGCCCAACATATGGTCAATTCTTGAGAATGTTCCATGTACACTAGAGAAAAATGTATACTCTGTCGCTTTGGGACGAAGTGTCCTGTAGATGTCTATCATATCCAGGTGTTCTAGTATTTCGTTTAAGGCCACTATATCTTTATTGATTCTCTGTTTGGATGACCGATCTAGAGCCGTCAGCGGTGTATTGAGGTCTCCAAGTATGATTGTATTTTTGTTAGTTTTTGTTTTAAGGTCAATAAGTAGCTGTCTTATATATTTTGGTGCTCCTTGGTTTGGTGCATATATATTAAGGATTGTTATGTCTTCTTGATTCAACTTCCCCTTAATCATTATGAAATGACCATTTTTGTCTCTGAGTACTTTTTCTGTCTTGTAGTCAGCATTATTAGATATGAGTATTGCTACCCCTGCTTTTTTTGGGGTGTTGTTTGCTTGGAGTATTGTTTTCCAGCCTTTCACTTTGAATTTGTTTTTATCCTTGTTGCTTAGATGTGTTTCTTGTAGGCAGCATATAGTTGGATTTTCTTTTTTAATCCATTCTGCTACTCTGTGTCTTTTTATTGGTAAGTTTAATCCATTTACATTTAGTGTAATTATTGACACTTGTGGGTTCCCTACTGCCATTTTATAAATTGCTTTCTGTTAGTTTTGTATCTAGTTTGATTCTTCTCTTTTGTTTTTCTATCATTTGTTTTTGTTTGTTTGTGTTCCATACTTCTTTCCTCTGTTGCTACCTTTTTTAAGTCAAGTGTTTTTGTGGTGGTTTTTTTAAGGGTGGTTACCATTAAGTAATGAAAAGGGTACCTACCATATTCATTGTAGAACCCTATCTTATAAGTATTTCTGCACTTCATCATCCTCTGCTACTGTTAATCTCCATCCTCTCCCCCCTTTTTTTCCTTTGTTGTCACAGTTTAAGTTTGGTTTTATTGTGTTCTTGGTGGAGCTGTTACTTGTGGTGTTGTTTTCTTTTGTTCTTTGAATCTGGTTGGAAAACCCCCCTTAGTATTTCCTGGAGTGGGGGCTTTCTGTTGATAAATTCTCTCATCTTTTCTGTATTTGTGAATGTTTTTATGTCTCCTTCATACTTGAAGGATAGCTTTGATGGGTATAGTATTCTTGGCTGAAAGTTCCTCTCTTTCAGGGCTTTAAATATTGGGGTCCACTCTCTTCTAGCTTGTAGAGTTTCTGCTGAGAAATCTGATGATAATCTAATAGGCCTTCCTTTATATGTTGTACTCTTCTTTTCCCTGGCTGCCTTGAGAATTTTTTCTTTGTCATTGGTTTGTGTCATCTTTATTATGATGTGCCTTGGAGTGGGTTTGTTGGGGTTAAGAAAACTTGGTGTTCTGTTTGCTTCTTGAATTTGAGGCTTTATTTCCTTCCACAGGCTTGGGAAGTTCTCGTCTATTATTTGTTTGAGTATATTCTCCATTCCATTTTCTTTCTCTTCTCCCTCTGATATACCTATTATTCTTATGTTATTCTTTCTGATGGAGTCAGACAATTCCTGTAGGGCTTTCTCATTTTTTATTATTTTTGAGTCTCTTTCTTCTTCTCTCTGTTGTGCCTCAAGTTGTTTGTCTTCTATTTCACTAATCCTATCTTCAATCTGGGCTGTTCTGTTAGCTAAGCTTGTTACCTCGTTTTTCATCTCGTGAATTGAGTTTTTCATTTCTGTTTGATTTGTTTTTATAGTTTCAATTTCCTTGGTAATATATTCTTTGTGTTCATTGAGTTGTTTTCTGATCTCCCTATATTGCCTTTCTGTGTTTTCTTGTATATCTCTGAGTATTTTTAAGATTTCTAGTTTAAATTCTCTGTCATTTAGCTCCAAGGCTTCCAATATGTTAAGTCTTTTCTCCATAGATTTTTCCACATCTATTTGTGTTACCTCTCTTTCTTTTGTATCCATAATATTCGATTTCCTCTTTCTTATCGGCATCTGAGGGTGGTCTTATTGATAGCACTAATTAGAATTAATAAAGAGTAAAAAGAAGAAAAAAAAAAAAAAGGGTAAAACACCCCACAAAAAAAAACAGTAATAATTTATTATTTCCCCCTTTTTTCTCTCTTCTCTTTCCCTCCTCTCCCCTCCTCATGGAAATATCGTGCCTATAATGGAGGGCCTGATTTGGGGTGAAGAGTTCAAGGGGCAAAAAAAGGGAGTAGGGACCTACTAAATGTAAAAAAAAAAAAAAAAAAAGGAAGAAAATCTTAGACAAGCATAAGATGATTTGCTTGTAAGTGATGGTCAACTAAGAGATATAATGAGAGGGATAAGAGGGAATCAGAAAAAAGGACCAAAAAAGAATAATAAAGAAGAAAAAATAAAAATAATAAGTAAAAATCTGTTGTATTAAGTGGAGCGAAGACTAAATACAATGGAGACCTTGGGTTGGGAGGACCCAAAATGCCACAAAAATAAACAAACAAGAGAAAAAAAAAAACAAAAGCATAAAAGAGAAATAAAACCAAAAAAAAGCCTTGAGTCCCAAATTAACTAATTTGTTCGTGATTGAGGATTATATGGGAGGAAAGTAAAATGAGAAAAGAAAAAACGAATAGAAAGGAAAAAATAAGAAAAAGAGAAAAACGAGGGAAGAAATAAAATAGGAGGAGAAAAAAACAAAATAAAGCAAGACAAAAAAAAAACAAAAGAGGAGAGAGTGAGAGTTAAGTGTTTTGGAGTATAACCTTAAAGGAGGGTGAGGATGAAGAAGAAAAATAAAATGCAACACTCATGGGTAGTGTAGTTCAAGAAAGGGGAAGCATAAGATGGGCAGAGAATAGAAGGACCGAGGTGGAGGAAATAAAGGCAAAAAGATAGAAGAAACAAACAACAACAACAACAACAACAACAAAATTAGTGGATCAAGTTGTAAAGTCTGTGGGTTTTTCTTGATTTTGAGAGGTTAACTTCTTCCTTTTTCTTTTCTCTCCCTCTTCCTAGTCGGTGACTCTGTACCCCAGGCTCTGCCCCTGTGTCACTCTTAGGTAGGGATTTGCAGTTGATGGGATTCTATGGCAATGTCATATAATTGGCTTTAGTCTTGCTGGAAGTCAAGGCTTGTTGGCGTTTGCAGGGTCCAACGATGAGAGAGTTTGCTTTCCTGGATTCTCTCTCCTAGTCCCCCCTTTCTGAATTAGCAGCTTGGTGATCCAGCTATAAGGCTGCAACTGCTTCTGCCTGGGGAGTAAGAGGCTCAAAGAGCTGGGAAATCCCCACTCTATCCCCACTCAGTGCAAGGCTTTGGGAAAGGCTCTGAGAGTCAGGGCCTCCAGTGTAATCAGGCGGGGGTGGGAGTCAATTGTTGTCAAGGTGACTGTTCAGCGCCTATCATTTAGTTGGACCTCTCAACCCAGGCTTTCCACACTTTGTAGCCTGTTTTTGCAGGGAAGAAGAGGCACTAGTCTCTGCTTACGACTAGTGTAGTATAGACCTTATTATCTGCCAAGTCCTTCTTGTTAGCGTTTATCCCTGAATATGGAGGCTCTATCAATCAGAAGTTGCCCCCGCCCCTTTAGCGAGAGGCACTAAAAAATATCACGCCTCTTGTCTTAGATCGCTGAACTGAGAGAGATCTTATCAATTAGAACCGAGGGTGCGCAGATTTTATGGGTTAAGCTAATTTCAGTGATTGGGTCGCAGCTGTGTTTCCGAAGGTATTTTAGGCTGCCTGCACGCGCCCCTCCCCCAACGCTTGATTGCTAGCTTGAATGGCTGGGTGAGGTGCCCCGCCCACGGAGAGAATCTCCCAAGCCTCTCCCGCTCGCCCTGCCGCTGGCGGCTGGACCGCACCAGGCGCAGGATAATGGAGACCCCTGGGTGTGCGAGCCAGTAGGGCGCCCTGGGTGCGTGGAATGCCCAAGGCACGCGCGCGAATGGGGCGCTCCGGGCACCGGTGGCCGGCGACCCCCACTCGCAGTGTGCGGGCCGCTGGGAACGTCAGCGGTGCTCAACCGGACCGGGCGCGCGCGCGGCGGCTCGTGGCGGCCGCTCGCGGTGGCGGTTCGCGGGGGCTCGCGGCGGCTCGCGGTCAGCTCGCGGCGGCTTGCGGTTCCCAAGTATATGGGCTGACTCACTGCAGGCGCACTCCCTGGCGGCTTGAATGAGCGTCGCTGCGGTAGCTTCCTCCACACCCTCGTCTCTCAGATTCAAGTGATAACAGTCCTTTTGCTTTCAGTTTGTGTGGAACTCCGGAATGCTCCGAGGATAAATTTTTCTGTTTCTAGTTGATAAATTTGTTGTGATTTAGGGGAGAGCTGTCGGACACGCTTCTCACGGCGCCATTTCCGTGACGTCACCCCTAAATTGACCTTAAAATGTTTGCTGAGTACACTTTAATAATACCTTAACTTTAAAGATTGTAAGCATGACAAAATTCAGTAAATGCTTTTGCTCCATATGCAGGAGCATTTTCAGTTTAGCCAGTTTAGGAAATCCAATAATAGAACAATGCATACAGACAATGAGCTATAACATGCTTAGCAGCCTCTCCTGTTCTGACAGAGGTTACTATAGATCTGGAATATGTATCCACTGTAATGTGGACATACGACTGTTTGCCAAATGAAGGTATATGAGTAACATCCATCTGCCAAAGTTGTCCTGGTAGGGGTCCTTGAGGGTTAACTCCAAATAAGGGGCAGTATAGGACCCCTTGGACAGGATTTCCCAATCTGCCGTGCTGCTTCCTGAGAAAGTTGAAACTATTTACACCGGGCTGCAGGGTTTTGGTGATGAATAGTATGAACCTGACTTGCTCGGTCTGTCATGGTTGCTCCATATAGTTTTCTTTGGGGTAGCTTGCTCAACAAGGGCATTCCTAGGCCCTGGCCGGTTGGCTCAGTGGTAGAGCCTTGGCCTGGTGTGCAGGGTTCCCGGGTTCAATTCCCAGTCAGAGCACACAGAAGAAGCACCCATCTACTTCTCCACCCCTCCCCCTCTCCTTTCTCTCTGTCTCTCTCTTCCCCTCCCACAGCCAAGGCTCCACCAGAGCAAAGCCACCCCAGGCACTAAGGATGGCCCCATGGCCTCTGCCTCAGTCACTAGAATGGCTCTGGTTGCAACAGAGCAACACACCAGATGGGCAGAGCATTCCTCCCTGGTAGGCATGCCAGGTGGATCCCGGTCAGGATCATGCGGGAGTCTGTCTGACTGCCTCCCCATTTCCATCTTCAGAAAAATGCAAAAAATAAATAATTAAAAGAAAAAATACAACAACAACAAAAAAAAGAGAGAAAAGAAAGAAGAAAAAAAAAAGGGCATTCCCTTGTGCTAAAGCTCCAGGGAGCATGGAGTGAGCTTGAGTATGTCCTATGAAACATGGAGCTCTATGTTGACATATAAGTCTTTGAAGAAGGAGGAACTGCTGAAATAGTTCATCAGCATTTGTCCCTAAGACAGCAGTCTTTATAGTGGAAAAACTATAAGTAAATATTTTCTGTCTGTCTATACATTAAAGGGGGAATATAGCAAATGCTGAAAAGCCATGATCTTTGTGCCCCTCCCATCCCCCAAACCCCTCCCTCTCCTCCCCCCACCCTGTAACCCCAGCACTGTTGTCCATGTCTCTGAGTCTCATCTTTATGTCCCACCTATGTATGGAATCATATGGTTCTTAGTTTTTTCTGATTTACTTCTTTCTTTTGCTCAGTATAATGTTATCAAGGCCCATCCATGTTGTTGTAAAAGATCCTATGTAATCATTTCTTATGGCTGAGTAGTATTCCATAGTATATACAATATATACCAAAGCTTTTTAATCCACTCGTCCTCTGATGGACACTTGGGCTGTTTCCAGATCTTTGCTATTGTGAACAATGCTGCCATAAACATGGCGTTGCATTTCTTCTTTTCAAACAGTGCTATGGTGTTCTTGGGGTATATTCCTAACAGTGGTATAGCTGGGTCAAAAGGCAGTTCGATTTTTATTTTCTTGAGGAATCTCCATACTGTTTTCCACAGTGGCTGCACCAGTCCGCATTCCCACCAGCAGTGCAGGAGGGTTCCCTTTTCTCCACATCCTCGCCAGCACTTATTATGTGTTGTTTTATTGATGAGCGCCATTCTGACTGGTGTGAGGTGATATCTCATTGTGGTTTTAATTTGAATTTCTCTAATCATTAGTGATGTTGAACATTTTTCCATATGCCTATTGATCATCTGTGTGTCCTCTTTGGAGAAGTGTCTATTCATTTCTTTTGCCCATTTTTGGATTGGATTGTTTGTTTTCCTGGTATTAATTTTACCAAGTTCTTTATAAATTTTGGTTATTAACCCCTTATCAGACGCAATGTCAAATATATTCTCCCATTGTGTAGTTTGTTTTTTTATTCTGTTCTTATTGTCTTTAGCTGTGCAGAAGCTTTTTAGCTTGATAAAATCCCATTTGTTTATCCTGTCTTTTATTTCACTTGCCTGTGGAGACAAATCAAATATATTGCTGCGAGAGATGTCAGAGAGCTTACTGCCTATGTTTTCTTCTAAGATGCTTATGGTTTCACGGCTTACATTTAAGTCTTTTATCCATTTTGAGTTTATTTTTGTGAGTGGTGTAAGTTGGTGGTCTAGTTTCATTTTTTTGCAGGTAGCTGTCCAATTTTTCCAACACCATTTGTTGAAGAGGCTGTCTTTACTCCATTGTATTTCCTTACCTCCTTTGTCAAGTATCAGTTGTCCATAGAGCTGTGGGTTTATTTCTGGGTTCTCTGTTCTGTTCCATTGATCTATGTGCCTGTTCTTATGCCAGTACCATGCTGTTTTGAGTACAATGGCCTTACAATATGACTTGATATCAGGAAGTGTGATACCTCCTGCTTTATTCTTCCTTTTCAAGATTGCGGAGGCTATTCGTGTTCTCTTTTGGTTCCATATAAATTTTTGGAATATGTGATCTATATCTTTGAAGTAAGTCATTGGTATTTTAATTGGTATTGCATTAAATTTATAAATTGCTTTGGGTAATATAGACATTTTAATGATGTTTATTCTTCCTAACCATGAGCACGGTATATGCCTCCACTTATTCGTATCTTCCCTGATTTCTTTTATCAATGTTTTATAATTTTCTGAGTACAAGTCTTTAATCTCCTTGGTTAGATTTATCCTTAGGTAATTTATTTTTTTGGTTGCAATGGTAAAGGGGTTTGATTCCTTGATTTCTCTTTCTGACAGTTCATTATTAGTGTATAAAAATGTCTCTGATTTCTGACTATTGATTTTATATCCTGCCACCTTGCCGAATTCATTTATCAGGTCTAGTAGTTTTTTTACTGATACTTTAGGGTTTTTATTATACAATATCATATCATCTGCAAATAATGATAGTTTTACTTCTTCTTTTCCAATTTGGATGCCTTTTATTTCTTTTTCTTGTCTGATTGCTGTGGCTAGGACTTCCAGGACTATGTTGAATAAGAGTGGTGAAAGGGGGCACCCCTGCTTTGTTCCTGATCTTAAGGGGATTGCTTTTAATTTTGCCCATTGAGTATGATGTTGGCTGTGAGTTTGTCATAGATGGCCTTTATCATGTTGAGGTATGTTCCCTGTATTTCCACTTTTCTGAGAGTTTTGATCATGAATGGGTGCTGGATTTTATCAAATGCTTTTTCTGCATCTATTGAAATTATCATGTGGTTTTTCTCCTTTCTTTTGTTTATGTGATGAGTCACATTGATTGATTTGCAAATATTGTACCAGCCTTGCCTCCCAAGAATAAATCCCACTTGATCATGGTGTATGATTTTTTTCATATATTGCTGGATCAGGTTTGCTAATATTTTGTTGAGGATTTTTGCATCTAAGTTCATCAGGGATATTGGCCTATAATTTTCTTTTTTTGTGTTGTCTTTGCCTGGTTTTGGAATCAGAATTATGCTCGCCTCATAAAAGGAGTTTGGAAGTCTTCCTTCCTCTTGAATTTTTTGAAATAGCTTGAGAAGGATAGGAGTTAGTTCTTCTTTGAATATTTGGTAGAATTCACTTGTGAAGCCATCAGGCCCAGATCTTTTCTTTTTTGGGAGTTTTTTGATAACTGTTTCAATCTCATTTGTTGTAATTGGTCCGTTTAGGTTTTCTGATTCTTCCAGATTGATTTTTGGAAGATTATATGATTTAAGAAATTTGTCCATTTCATCTAGGTTATCTAGTTTTTTGGCGTACAGTTCTTCATAGTATTTTCTTACAATATTTTGTATTTCTGTTGTGTCAGTTGTTATTTCTCCACTCTCGTTTTTAATTTTATTTATTTGAGTCCTCTCTCTTTTTTTCTTGGTGAGTCTCATTAAAGGTTCATTGATCTTGTTTACCTTTTCAAAGAACCAGCTCCTGGTTTCATTGATCCTCTGTATTGTTTCTTTAGCCTCTATGTTATTTATTTCTGCTCTGATCTTTATTATTTCCTTCCTTCTACTAGCTCTGGACTTTACTTGCTGTTCTTTTTCTAGTTCTTTTAGATGCAGGATTAAGTTGTTTATTTGAGCTTTTTCTAGCTTCTTGAGGTATGCCTGTAATGCTATGAACTTCCCTCTCAGGACTGCTTTTGCTGTGTCCCATAAATTTTGGGTTGATGTATGCTCATTATCGTTTGTTTCTTGGAATTTTTAAATTTCTTCTTTGATCTCAATGTTAACCCATTTTTTATTTAATAACATGCTATTTAGTTTCCAAGTGTTTGAATGTTTTTCAATTTTTCTATTGTGGTTGATTTCTAATTTAATGCCATTGTGATCAGAGAAAGTGCTTGATATGATTTCAATCTTCTTAAATTTGTTAAGACCGCTTTTGTGCCCTAACATGTGGTCTATTCTAGAGAATGTACCATGAGCGCTTGAAAAGAATGTATATTCTGCTGTTTTAGGGTGAAAGGTTCTGAAGATATCTATTAAATCGAGTTGATCTAATATGTCCTTTAAGCCTGCTGTTTCTTTTTAATTTTCTTTCTTGAGGATCTATCTAATGATGTTAATGGGGTATTGAAATCCCCTACTATTATAGTATTGCTGTTTATCTCGCCCTTTAAGTCCATCAAAGTCTGCTTTATATATTTAGGTGCTCCTATATTAGGTGCGTAGATATTTATAATGGTTATATCTTCCTTTGGATTGCTCCCTTTATCATTATGTAGTGACCTTCTTTATCTCTCACTATGGTCTTTGTTTTAAAGTCCATTTTGTCTGATATAAGTATTGCTACCCCAGTTTTTTTTTTCATTTCCATTTGCGTGAAATATTTTTTTCCATACTTTTGTCTTCAGTCTGTGTGCATCTTTTGATTTAAGGTGTGTCTTTTGTAGACAGCATATGTGTGGGTCCTGTTTTCTTATCCACGCAGCTACCCTATGTCTCTTGATCAGATCATTTAATCCATTAACATTTTAGGCTATTACTGATATGTAATTGTTTATTGCCATTTTTTTCTTTAAAACTGTATTCCTCTTTTGCTATATTCTTTTTTTCCTTTGATCTGTTTACAACAGGTCCCTTAGCATTTCTTGCAGCCTTGGTTTGGTTGCAGTGAGTTTCTTGAGGTGTTTTTTTTTTTTTTTTTTTTTTTTTGTCTGTAAAGCTTTTTATTTCTCCTTCAATTTTAAATGATAGCCTTGCTGGATAAAGTAGTCTTGGTTGTAGGTTCTTGGTCTGCATTACTTTGAATATTTCTTGCCATTCCCTTCTGGCCTCAAGTGTTTCTGTTGAGAAGTCAGAAGTTATCCTTATGGGGGCTCCTTTGTAGGTGATAGTCTTTTTTTCTCTAGCAGCTTTTAATATTTTCTCTTTATCATTTAGCTTTGGTATTTTAATTATGATGTGTCTTGGTGTTGGTTTCTTTGGGTTTCTCCTTAATGGAGTTCTCTGTGCTTCCTGAACATGTGAAATGTTTTCCTGCCTTAATTGAGGGAAGTTTTCTGCTATGATATGTTTGAACAAAGTCTCTATCCCTTGTTCTTTCTCTTCTTCTTCAGGAACCCCTATGATGTGGATGTTATTTCTTTTCATGTCACAGAGCTCTCTTAGAGTTTCCTCAGACTTTTTGAGTCTCTCTTTTTTTTTTTTCTGCTCTGCTTCCGTGCCTTTATTTATTGAGTCCTCTAACTCGCTGATTCGATTCTCTGCTTCATCCATCCTGCTTTTAATTCCTTCCATTGTATTCTTTATTTCAGATATTGTATTTGTCATTTCTGACTGATTGTTTTTTATTATTTCAATGTCTTTTTTTATATTTGTTGTCTCTTTATTTAGGTTTTCATAATGGCCATCTATGGTTGTTCTAATATCTTTGAGCATCCTAACAATCGTTATTTTAAACTCTGCATCTGGTAATTTGGTTATATGTGATTCACTTAAGTCCTTTTCTGGGGATTTCTCTTGGTTTATTTGTGTTGTATTTTTGCCTCCGCATTTTCTCTTCACGGAGTGGCTGTGATCACACTGTCGGCTGCACAAGCATTGGTGGTCTTGGCCTTTGCCCCGCCCCCGTGTGTGACATTATGCTCGGTCCTGAGGGCACTGGCGAGCACCTTTGCTCAGCTGCGGGTCTCTGCCTGTTTTCGGGCTTTCGCCCTGCCCTTGCAGGAGGAGCCCACTCAAGGAATGGCTGCTGGCCTTGGCTCTACCACGGGCAGAACTGCGTGCCCAAGTTCAGCTCAGTAGCGTAACTCCGCCTTTTCTGGGATTTTGGCTCCTCCCCCCTGGGAGGAGCCGGCTACCAAGTCAGACCGCAAGCCTGGGTTGCACGGGCGGGGCAAGGCTGTGCTACTGCGCCCTTGCTCAGGGGCTGGTCTCCACCCTATCTGGGGTTCCCGCCCTTCTCCCGCAGGCTGGATTACAGGCTGCCAGCAGCTGAGCTTTACCACTTTTGCACGCCCCCTTCTCCCCCGCCGGGCAAGATTGAGCTCACACCTGAACCCAGTGGTGGCCAGCTGGCTTCTGCCCCTGCCAGCAGAACTGTGCTTTTGTCTCCCGCTGCCGCCCGCCCTGTGGCAAGCCTTCAGCCAAGTGGGTGGGGGCGTTGCAGCTCGGACCCTAAGACTCACTACTGTAGACCCAAAAGCTCCCTCTTTCTATACGACTCTGCTCTGAGTGCTGCTGGGGAGATTGTTTGGCTGCTCTCCTGCTTCCCTTTGCTGGTATTGCTGTTTCCAGGGGAAATATTCACTTCAGCTTTGGGGAGTGACTTGTCCCAGGGGTTAGGGTGGCTATCTCCCAAAATGTTTCTCCCTGTGCCTCCTAGATTACACTCTCTTCCTGTTACTCTGGTCCTCTCCTCTCTCCCCATCCCCAGGAGCCCCAAGTGAGTGGTTGTGAGAGAGATGTTCTGCGTGGACCCTTTAAGAAGGATCCTGGGTCTGAGAAATCAGACTCTTTCTCACAAACAGTATCCTGACTTGTTTCCAGCTAAATACTATCCTTATGCCTCTTCTGGGCTCTGGGGCTCCAGGCTGGGGCTTTGTTCCTGGGGCTCAGGACCCTTCCCCTCTCTGCTAAACTCACTTCCTACCACGCGAGTCTCTCCCAGCTGCCGTTCGCTCCGGGGAGCTAGGCAGCCCTCTCCACGTTTCTGCTTTTCCTACCAGTCTCGGTGTGGCTTCTTCAGTGTTCCTTGGTTGAAGAGTCCTCTTAGTTTAGTCCAAAGTTGGTTTTTCCAGCTGATAGTTCTTAAAATTAGTTTGTAATCCACTTTGGTTCTGGGAGGTAGATGTTGGTACATCCGCCTACTCCAGCGCCATCTTGCTTCTGGATGGGCGTTTTGACAGTGATGAGGAGTTGTATGAATTTTATGATGAATAAAACTTGAGTTCAATAACTTTATGTAATACTTTTTTTTTTCCAAATTTTGGGTACCCAAATTAAGGTGTGTCTTATATATGGGAGCGTCTTATACATGGGGAAATATGCTAAATGTCACCTCTTCCAAGAACTCTTATCTATTCTTTCCTTGTCTGTGGAGGATGCTTCCTCTTTGGCCCTTCAACCACCTGTGTACATTTTTTTTTTTGAGTCAGAGAGGGATAAATAGGGACAGACAGGCAGGAACAGAGAGATAAGAAGCATCAATTATCAGTTTTTTGTTGTGACACCTTAGTTGTTCATTGATTGCTTTCTCATATGTGCTTTGAGCGTGGGCCTTCAGCAGACCGAGGAACCCTTGCTTGAGACAGTGACCTTGGGTCCAAGCCGGTGAGCTTTGCTCAAACCAGATGAGCTTGCGCTCAAGCTGGTGACCTCGGGGTCTCGAACCTGGGTCCTCCACATCCCAGTCCGATGCTCTAGCCACTGTGTCACTGTCCGGTCAGGCCAACTGTGTACTTTTAATCACACTATTATTTTGAGGATGTAAGGCTATCCCTCATTAACGCTATTTCCTTGTGTATTAGTTCTTCCATTTCATGATCTTTTTCTCATCCTCTCATGATGTCTTTTTCTTCATTTGTTCAATGAGAGTGTGTGTGGTGTGTGTGCTCCCCTTTGCCTTTGAGATGAATTGTTAGCCTGTCATAACTGCTGATATTTGCTACCTGCAGCCAGACTATAGTGATTATGAGTAAGGGCTGGGTACGCTGCTGTACAGAACATGCCAATAGCTCGTTCTCCACATTGAAATGATTTCAACAAACATATTTACCCCTTTCTTCACTGTATAAAAAGGAAAAGAGATGACATTCTAACGTATAAAAGTTAACTATTATCTCCTGACCAGGCAGTGGTGCAGTGGATAAAGTGTCAACCTGAGATGCTGAGGACGCAGATTCAAAACCCTGAGGTTGCTAGCTTAAGCATAAGGTCACCGGCTTGAGTGTGGGATCATAGACATGACCCCATGATTGCTGGCTTGAGTCCAAAGGTCACTGGCTTGAGGCCCAAAGTTACTGGTTGAGCCCAAGATCACTTGATCTAGTAGGGGTCACTGGCATGGCTGAAGCCCCCCATTCAAGGCATGTATGAGAAAACAATCAATGAGTAACTAAGGCACCACAACTATGAGTTGATGCTTCTCATATCTCTCCCTTCCTGTCTTTCTGTTTCTCTCCCTTGCAAAAACTAAAAAGAAAAAAAGAAAAAAGGAAAAGGAAAAGTAAAACAAAAGATAACTATTACCTAAACAGTCTAAAGTTTGTTTTTTTGCATTTTTTATAACAGAAGATTTACCAATGTCTCAAGCATTAGAAAGCTTTATAAAGGCAAGGGGTATAACTGTTATTTATGTATTCATGTGGTATAGTGCACGCAAAAAGTTATCTATAAATAGTATTTTGGTTGAATGAATGAATGAGCCTCTCAGGTGGTTGTGGAGAAGAGGAAGATATATATGGTGCTACTCAAATGTATCAAAAGAATAATTTGCGGGGGGAAGAAATGGTGATGAAGTAGGCGAACATTACAACTCCCACCTCCCAGAACCAAAGTGAATTACAACTTAACTTAGCAACAATTATCTTGAAAAACCAACTTTGGACTAAACTAAGAGGAATCTATAACCAAGCATCACCGAAGGAACCACACTGAGCTGGTAGAAAAGGTGGAGACGTGAAAAGGGCTGCCCCACTCCCAGGAGTGAGTGGCGGCCTGGAGAGTCTCTCATGGTGGGGTAGGTTTCTGGGAAAGTTGTGGACCCTAAGTCTTAGGACCAGAGCCCCAGCCTGGAGCCCCAGAGATTAGAAGAGGCGTACAGACAGTAGTCAGCTGAAAGAAGAGTCGGGTTTCTATTTGAGAGAGGGAGACAGAACTCTCAGACCCAGGCTCCATCTTAAAGGACCACACAGAAAACCTTGTTCACAACCACCTATCTGGGGCTCCGGGAGCAGGGAGTGCTGAGATGACTGGAGTTATGAGAGGAGAGTATAGTCTCAAAGGCACAGGGAGAGACTGTGGCAGATAGCCACCCTGACCCTTGTACTGGGTCACTCCCCAAACCTAAAGTGTCCATTCTTCCTGGGAGAACCAAGCCAGCAAAGGGAAGCAATTACTCCACCCACCAGAGGCTCCCATGCTCCAGTCAGTGCAGAGAGACACTTAGAAGCAGGGGGCACATCAGGGACAAGGAATTTGAGTGCTGAGGTCTGGGCTATATGGCCCCCCAACTTGCTGAGTACCCTCTGAATGGCAGTGGTTATGGCTGTGATGCTTGGCCCATGCAGCAGCAGTGGGCAGAGCCCAGAGGTCTCCCGTGTGCCCACAAGGGCAGAACTCTTCAGGGTGAGGCGTCCCCTGTGCTGGTGTAGGGTGGACCCCAGCAGCGTGAGGCATCCCATGCACCTGTGGAAAGTGGAGCCTGGCAAGAGGTTCTGTGTGCCCTTGGGGGGAGGAACCAGGCAGCCAGTGCAAAGAGGATGAGGAGCAGGGCCTGGAGAGGCAGCCCAAGCACCTGAGAAGTGCAAAGTCCAGTGAGGCAAGGAGTCCCCTGTGCCCACAAAGTGGCCCAAGCTGTGGCCCACGAGCCAGCGCTGGTGCCTGAGTGCCTGAGGAGGCAGAGGGGGGCCAGCGGAAAGACCTCACATCAGGAATGGAGAGGCCATGAACATTGGCCAAGAGTTAATAAAAGTCAGCCTGAAGTGCATCTGATAGTTACAACAGCATCAGGGCCCAGCAGAGGCAGACACAAATCCTGGATCACATGTAGCTCTAAGAAGGTTGCTAAGGGCAAGTGAAAAGCAATGACCCCCACTGGTCTGTGCCAGGTTTCAGCTAGGGAGGTCCAGGGCTGGTACATCCAGCGGCCAGATATGAAGAGCATTAGCTCAGGACCTAACAACCACAGCCAGAGTGGCATCTAGTCTATACAGAGACAAAATGGGAAGACAGAGAAGTGCAATTCAAATGAATCAACAAGAGAAATCCCCAGAAAAAGAACTGAATGAAATGAAAATAAACAAGATACAAGATACAAAGTTTAGAATAATGATTGTTACAATGCTCAAGGATCTTAGAGCAACAATAGATGGACAGAATGAGCACCTAAATAAAGAGATAGCTGGCATCAAAAAAGACATTAAAATAAAAAAATAATCAAACAGAAATGACAAACACAATATCAGAAATGAAGACTACACTAGAAGAAATTAAAAGCAGGCTAGATGAAGCAGAGGATTGAATCAGTGATTTAGAGGACAAGATAAGCAAAAGCACGGAAGCAGACCAGCAAAAAGAAAAGAGGATCAAAAGTCTGAGGAAACTCTAAGAGAGCTCTGTGACAACATGAAGAGAAACAACATCCACATAGGGGTTCCTGAGGGAGAAGAGAAAGAACAAGGGATAGAGAACCTGATTAAAGAAATCATAGCTGAAAACTTCCCTAAATTGATGCAGGAAAAAGTCACACAAGTTCAAGAAGCACAGAGAATCCCCTTAAAATGGAACCCAAAGAGACCTACACCAAGACACATCATAATTAAAATTCCAAAGCTAAGAGATAAAGAAAGAATACTAAAAGCTGCAAGAGAAAAGCAGTCAATCACCTAAAAAGGAACCCCCATAAGGATGACATCCGACTTCTCAACAGAAACACTTGAGGCCAAAAGGGAATGGCAAGAATTACTCAAAGTAATACAGAAGAAGAACCTACAACCAAGACTTCTTTATCCAGCAAGGCTATTGTTTAAAATAGTAGGAGAAATAAAAAGCTTCTCTCAGACAAAAAAACCCCACAAGGAATTCATTACAACCAAACCAATGCTGCTAGAAATGTTAAGGGGTCTGTTGTAAACAAAACAAAGAGGGGGCAATCTAGTAAAAGAGGAATGTAGAAATAAAGAATAAAATGGAAATAAACAACTACATATCATTAATAACCTTAAATGTAAATTGATTAAATGCTCCAATCAAAAGATATAGGGTAGCTGCATGGATAAGAAAACAGAACCCATACATATGTTGTCTACAAGAGACTCACCTCAAAACAAAAGATACATATAGACTGAAAGTAAAGGGATGGAATAAAATATTTCATGCAAATGGAAATGAAAAAAAATCTGAGGTAGCAATACTTATATCTGACAAAATAAACTTTAAAATAAAGGCTATTGTAAGGGATAAAGAAAATCACTACATAATGATAAAGGAAGCAATCTAACAGGAAGATATAACCATTATAAATATCTATGCACCTAATATAGGAGAACCTAAATATATAAAGCAGATTTTGATGGACATAAAGGGCGAGATCAACAGCAATACTATATAATGGTAGGGGATTTCAATACCCGCTAACAGCACAGGATAGATCCTCAAGAAAGAAAATTAACAAAAAATCAGCAGACTTAAAGGGCACACTAGATCAACTGGATTTAATAAATATCTTCAGAACATTTCACCCTAAAGCAGCAGACTATACATTCTTTTCAAGTGCTCATGGTATATTCTCTAGGATAGACCACATGTTAGGGCACAAAAGCAGTCTCAATAAATTTAAAAAGATTGAAATCATATCAAGCATCTTATCTGAGCACAATAGCATGAAACTAGAAATTAACTACAATAGAAAAACTAAAAAACACTCAAACACTTGGAAACTAAATAGCATGTTATTAAATAACAAATGGGCTAACGATGAGATCAAGGAAGAAATAAAAAATTTTCTTGAAACAAATGAAAATGAATATACAACAACGCAAAATTTATGAGACACAGCAAAAGCAGTCCTGAGAGGGAAGTTTATAGCACTACAGGCATACCTTAAGAAGCTAGAAAAAGCTCAAATAAACCATTTAACCCTGCATCTAAAAGAACTAGAAAAAGAACAGCAAGTAAAGCCCAGAGGAAGAAGAAAAAAGGGAATAATAAAGATCAGAGTGGAAATAAATGACATAGAGGTTAAAACAACAATACAAAGGATCAATGAAACCAAGAGCTGGTTCTTAGAAAAGGTAAATGAGATTGATAAACCTTTAACCAGACTCACCAAGAAAAAAAGACAGGACTCAAATAAGTAAAACTAGAAATGAGAGTGGAGAAGTAACAACTGACACAGCAGAAATATTAATACAAAGGATTGTAAGAAAATACTATGAAGAACTATACATCAAAAAATTATGAAATGGACAAATTCCTTGAAACATATAATCTTTCAAAAGTCAATCTGGAAGAATCAGAAAACCTAAAAAGACCTATTACAACAAATGAGATAGAAACATTTATCAAAAATCTTCCAACAAACAAAAGCCCTGGGCCAGATGGCTTCACTGGTGAATTCTACCAAATATTCAAAGAAGTAACTCCTATCCTTCTCAAGCTATTTCAAAAAGTTCAAGCAGAAGGAAGACTTTCAAGCTTCTTTCATGAGGCAAGCATAATTCTGATTCCAAAACCAGGCAAAGACAATACAAAGAAAGAAAACTATAGGCCAATTTCCCTGATGAATTTAGATGCTAAAATCCTCAACAAAATATTAGCCAACTAGATCCAGCAATACATGAAAAAATCATACATCATGATCAAGTGGGATTTATTCTGGGGAGACAAGGCTGGTACAATATTTGCAAATCAATCAATGTGATTCATCACATAAACAAAGGAAGGACAAAAACCACATGATAATATCAATAGATGCAGAAAAAGCATTTGATAAAACCCAGCACCCATTCATGATTAAAACTCTCAGCAAATTAGGAATACAGGGAACATACCTCAACCGGATAAAGGCCATCTATGACAAACTCAAAGCCAACATCATACTCAATGTGTGAAAATTAAAGCAATCCCCTTAAGATCTGGAAAAAGGCAGGGGTGCCCCCTTTCACCACTCTTATTCAACATAGTTTGGGAAGTCGTAGCCACAGCAATCTGACAACAAGAAAAAATGCAAGGCATCTAAAATGGAAAAGAAGTAAAACTATCATTATTTACTGATGATATGATACTGTATATAGAAAACCCTAAAGTCTCAGTCAAAAAACTACTGGACCTGATAAATGAATTCAGCAGAGTGGCAGGATATAAAATTAATATTCAGAAATCAGAAGCGTTTTTATAAATTAACAATGAACTGTCTGAAAGAGAAATAAAGGAAACAATCCCCTTCACTATTGCAACAAAAAAAATAAAGTAGGAATAAATTTAACCAAGGAGGTTAAAGACTTGTACTCGGAAAATTAAAAAACATTGATAAAAGAAATCAAGTAAGATACAAACAAGTGAAAGCATATACCATGTTCATGGATAGGAAGAATAAACATCATTAAAATGTCTATATTACCCAAAGCAATTTATAAATTCAATGCAATTTCTATTAATATACCAATGACATACTTCAAAGATATGGAACAAATATTTTAAAAATTAATATGGATCCAAAAAAGAAGAAATAGCCTCAGCAATCTTGAAAAAGAAGAATAAAATGGGTGGTATCACACTTCCTGATATCAAGTTATACTACAAGGCCATTGTACTCAAAACTGCCTGGTACTGGCATGAGAACAGGCATATAGATCAATGGAACAGAACAGAGAACCCAGAAATAAACCCTCACCTTTATGGACAATTGATACTTGACAAAGGAAGTAAGTGCATACAATGGAGTAAAGAAAATTTCTTTTCAAATGGTTTTGGGAAAATTGGACAGCTACCTGCAAAAAATGAAAAATAATACTAGACCACCAACTTACACCATTCACAAAAATAAACTCAAAATGATAAAGACTTAAATGTAAGTTGTGAAACCATAACCATCTTAGAAGAAAACATAAGCAGTAAGCTCTCTGACATCTCTCGCAGCAATATATTTGCTGATTTATCTCCATGGACAAGTGAAATAAAGGACAGGATGAACAAATAGGACTATGTCAAACTATAAAGCTTTTGCACTGCTAAAGACAATATGAACAAAATAAAAAGACAAACCACACAGTGGGAGAACATATTCGACAATACATCTGATAAGGGGTTAATAACCAAAATTTATAAAGAACTTGTAAAACTCAACACCAGGAAGACAAACAACCCAATCAAAAATGGGCAAAAGAAATGAATAGACGCTTCTCCAAAGAGGACATACAGATGGCCAATAGGCATATGAAAAAATGCTCAACATCACTAGTCATTATAGAAATGCAAAATAAAACCACAATGAGATACCACTTCACACCTGTCAGAAAGTGTTCATTAACAAAACAACACATAGTAAGTGCTGGCGAGGGTGTGGAGAAAAGGGAACCCTCCTGCACTGCTGGTGGGAATGCAGACTGGTGCAGCCACTGTGGAAAACAGTATGGAGAGTCCTCAAAAAATCAAAAATGGAACTGCCTTTTGACCCAGCTATCCCACTTTTAGGAATATATCCCAAGAACACCACATCACTGATTCAAAAGGAGAAACGCACCCCCATGTTTATGGCAGCATTGTTTACAATAGCCAAGATGTGGAAACAGCCCAAGTGTCCGTCAGAGGACAAGTGAATTAAAAAGCAATGGTACATATACACAATGGAATACTATGGGGTCATGAAAAAGAAGGAAATCTTACTTTTTGCGACAGCGTGGATGTACCTAGAAACTATTGTGTTAAGTGAAGTAAGCCAGACAGAGAAAGAAAAATATCATATGACCTCACTCACTTGAGGAATCCAATGAACAATGTGAACTGAGGAACGGAATAGAGGCAGAGGTGGGATCAAAAGGACCAGAGGGAATGCGAACAGAGGGAAAGGGGATGATAGGATGGGTTCAGAGAAGGGAAAGAGATTGGTGAAATTATATACACATCCTGGAGGGAAGGGGTGAGGGCGTTGGGGCGAGGGGGGCAAAGGGGATGTTGAGGAGAACACAGAGGAGGGGGATGCATTTGGGGGACATAGAATCTATGTAAACACAATAAATGAAAATAAAAAAGGAATAATTTGATAAATTTTTTGAGATCAATTGAAACATAAAGAAAGCCATAACTCATGTGTCCCCTTCTTGCCCTGATGTTTAGAACCACATCTTCCCATCAGAGTGTCTACTGTGCAGCAGAGCTCCCAGGGTCTGCCTCTTTCTCCATCAGAGCACAGATATCACCACCTTGCAATTGCATGCAGCCTGGAGAGCAACCAGAGTGTCAGTTTACACAGCGAGGTGTTGGAGGTTGTCGGACAACTTTTAAAACAACCTGAACCAAAAATAACCAAGAGTAGTTCAAAACAGCCAACCACACTGAAGTTGATCTTCAAGTTGCAGTTGAAATTCACAATCAATTCACCGTGTGAACTCTTGTTTTAGATAAAACTGTGGTAGTAGAGGCGAGAAAATGCCACAGATGACGAGAAGTGAGACTGAGTCATTGTTCCTCCAGTTTTTAGACACACCAATGTGCAAGATTATTTCAGGCCTTTTAGGTGTCACTGGTTCGAGTTACATTTCTCAGTAAACCATTTCATTGGGCCATGGATAATTTATAGCAATATGGTCTTCCAAATTTCATATTTGAAAGCACATGTTTTCTTCGTGGAGTTCAGAAATTTAACCCATACAGAAAGGAGAAACAACCACAAAACTATCAGGAGAATTAGAACTAGTGACTGATTTGTAGTCACTTTACCACGACCATTTTTTTATTCACAGTGAGGTTGTCTCCCTAATCCTGTAACCAGTATCATTCTTTACATACTTAATGTGTTTCCTCAGTTCTATTTTGAAATTAATGAAAGTATCATATGCTAAATGCTTCAAGTCAATGTTTGCATTGTTGGCTTACATTTTTCACCCTGATCAATCCTACCAGTGCTCACTGTCTTTGTCAAACATTCCTTGACTTAGCTCAGCCAATGTTTGGATGTAATGTGAATGACCATCACTTAAAAAAATACATGTAAGGCCTGACCTGTGGTGGCGCAGTGGATAGAGCATCGACCTGGAAATGCTGAGGTCACCGGTTCGAAACCCTGGGCTTGCCTGGTCAAGGCACATATGGTAGTTGATGCTTCCAGCTCCTCCTCCCTTCTCTCTCTCTCTGTTTCTCTCTCTCCCTCTCTCTCTCCTCTCTAAAAATGAATAAAAAAAAAAGTTAAAAAAAATACATGTAAGTATGATAGAAGCTTATAAAATCAAAAATCGAAAACAAAATATTTTTCTGCCTATCTCCAACTGAAATCCACTGAAATGCAATCTGGGGATTACACAGGGTCAGATGGTGCCTTTAAAATGACAGCCACGCAGGAACTGGAGGAATAAAATCACACATCTCTGAGAAAGACACAAGATATGGGCACATGGGATTTGCACATTTAACAGTGAGTGTAGGCACTAATTTTGGAGGATAAATTATCCTGCTGTAATTTTTACTAAAAAAAATTTAAGGCTCTTTAAAATATCATGGCATATAAAAATTCTATTAACATGATTTTCCTTTTCCCAAAATGTATGTTTCTAGGATGAAGAAAAATAATATCCCAAAATTTCAGAAAAAATAAAAATGAGGTAATCAATAACATATTTTGATTTAAAGTAAATGTATTTTTATATTCACCCTAATAGATTTTTCATCTTTCTTGGCATCAGAACATATTTTGAAAGCTTAAACACTTCTTGAGAGCTTAAATATGTATATATAATATGTTTCTTAATAATTTATTTAAATTAAAATACAGTTTTAATTAGTGCAAAATTAATTCTTGTACATTAGGCAAGATAAGTAAACTGCAATGCTACCCAACTGTTAAGGCATCTGAATAGCTTGCCAAGGCCATGTTAGGCATGACCCAGCAGAAAATTACAATGGCTACCAGTGGCTTAGGCTTCAATTACAGATCAAGGATGATAAGTACATGGTACTTATATTGCTGCTCCCCTAGTCATGTCCATGGCAGAAACTGCTGATTGAAAATGGCATTCTCTCTAAGGCTAGGAGTAACCTCAGAATTTTTCACAGGGCCTCAAAACAGTCAGCTATTATCAATTAGGTCAGGGTCTGTGATGAAGACTATATTTAATCCTTAATTTTTAAAGCAATTTATTGAGCAAGATGTAATCCCCCTTCAATAACAATAATTTGACATTCATCCATGGATAAAAGTCTCTTTGTTAGAGCTTTAGGAATGAAGTAGGAGGTTGTGAACCCCTGTGCAGTCCAAGACTAAGGAGAGCTGTTTGAAAGGTGGCTGACTTGCAGACCATGGTCTCAGCTATAGACTCAGAAATACCTTAATAGTCCTGAGAACTTAGCTATAACTCTCATTTAGTTTCTCTTCTGTCACCAGCCCCATATGCCAAGGGACCCATCTGTCAGATAATAGGCATACGGACATTGATCCCAGCTATGCACCTGAGATAGACCATGAACTGGTTCCATCTTCTCTTGGTTGCAGTCTGGGAGCCTCTGAAGGTAACTACAACAAACTCTGTCAAGCTATAGATTACTGAAGGGCCCTGAAACTGGACTCCATTCCATCCCAGCCACAGATCATGAGCTGGCACAGGGACCCAGTAGGAGACACTTAGATGTATATGTGCCACCAGAGGTTCTAAAATATCCCTATACTTAGCCTTAGAACCCCTATAGCTACAGTCTGCCAGCAGTCAAAATTGGCTCCAAAAGACAAAGAAGGTCACTATATAGTGATAAAGGTATGAATTCATCATAAGGATATAGCAATTATTAATATATTATATATGCAGCCAACATTGGAGCACATAAATATTTAAAGCAAGTATTAAGAGAACTGAAGGAATATTGAACAGCAATACAATAACAGCAGAGGACATCAATGCCCCACTGTCAATATTGGATAGATCATCCAGACAGTAAATTAATAAGGAAATAGCAAACCTGAGTAACAATACAGACCAACCAGACCTAACAAAGACAGAACATTTCATCCAACAGTATCAGAATACACATTCTGATTCCTGGCCAGGGCATGCAGGAGAAGTGCCCATCTGCTTCTCCACCTTTCCCCCTTTCCTCTCTCCTTCTTCTCCTCTCTATCTCTCTCTTCCCCTCCCACAGCCAAGGCTCCATTGGAGCAAAGTTGGCCCAGGCACTGAGGATGGCTCCATGACCTCTGCCTCAGGCACTAGAATGGCTCCAGTTGCAATGGAGCAATGCCCCAAATAGGCAGAGCATCACCCCCTAGTGGGCTTTCCAGGTGGATCCCGGTGGCACCTGCAGGAGTCTGTCTCTCTGCCTCCCTGCTTCTTACTTCAGAAAAATACAAAAAAAAAATACACATTTTTTTCAAACACACATGGAACATTCTCCAGGACAGAATATATATGGTTTCCCAGAGTAAGTCCTAACAAATTCAGTCAGATTGAAATCATATCAAAGATCTCTTCTAACCACAATTGTATAAAATTAGAAATCACTAACAAAGAGAAAACTGAAAAAAATTACCCTACACAAATACATGTAAATTAAAAAACACAATGCTTGAACAACATATGGACAGCTGTCAGAGGGGATAGGGGTTAAGAGACTCAGTGAAAAAAGTGAAGGGATTAAGCAAAGAAAAAACTCATAGACACAGACAACAGTGTGGTGATTACAAGGGGGAAAGGGGGATGAGGGAGTTAGAAAAGGGTAAAAGTGGGGATAAAAGGTGATGGAAGGAGACTTGACTTTGGGTGGTGAACACAGAATAAAATAGACGTATGATGCCTGACCAGGCGGTGGCACAGTGGACAGAGCGTTGGACTGGGAAGCAGGGGACCCAGGTTCAAAACCCCAAGGTTGATGGCTTGAGCAAGATGTCACTCACTCTGCTATAGTCCCCTGGTCAAGGCACATATGAGAAAGCCATCAATGAACAACTAAGGAGCCGCAACAAAGAATTGATGCTTCTTATCTCCCTTCCTGTCTGTCTGTCCCTATCTGTCCCTCTGTCTGACTCTCTCTCTGTCTCTGTCAGAAAAAAAAATTACAGATGATGTACTCTAAAATTGTACACCTGAAACCTATGTAATTTTATTAATCAATGTCACTCCAATAAACTAATAAAATAAAACACCAGGAGTAGCTGAAAAAAAGAAAATATCTTGAGACAAATGACAATGAAAACCAAAGGACATCAAAACTTATGGGATACAGTAAAAGCAATTTTAAGAGGGGAGTTGATAGTGAAAAAGGTCTACATTAAGAAAAAAGGAAGATCTCAAATAAACAAACCAGTTTTATACATCAAGGAATTAGAAAAATAAGAACAAACAAAGCCCAGAGTTAGCAGAAGGAAGAAAATAATAAAGATTAGAGCAGAAAAAAATGAAATAAAGACTAGAAAGACAGCCTGACCACTCGGTAGTGCAGTGGATAGAGTGTCAGCCTGAAACAATGAAGACCCAGGTTTGAAACCCTGAGGTCACTGGCTTGATTGCGGGGTCACCAGCTTGAGGGTGGGATCATAGACATGACACCATGGTCACTAGCTTGAGCCCAAGTGTTGCTGGCTTGATGCCCAAGGTCATTGGTTTAAGCCCAAGGTCACTGGCTTGAGTAAGGGGTCACTGGCTCTGCTGGAGCTCCCCAGTCAAGGCACGTATGAAAAAACAATCAATGAACAACTAAGGTGCTGCAACAAAGAATTTATGCTTCTCATCTCTCTCCCTTCCTGCCTGTCTGTCTCTATCTGTCCCTCTCTCTCACTCATGTGCTTAAAAAAAAAAGATTAGAAAATTAAGAGTTTGGTTTTTTCAAAAGGCAAATAAAATTGACAAATTTTATCCACAAACATTAAAAAAGAGAGAGAATTCAAATAAATAAAATTATAAATATGAATTCAAACCACATTATAAAGTACAGAGGATGAATACATTATAACTGATACCACAGAAATACAACAACTCAAAAGAGACTACTATAAATACTTATTTGCCAACAAATTGGATAACCTAGAAGAAATGAATATGTTCTTAGAAATATACAACCTATTAAGATTGAATCATAAAGAATTAGAAAATCTGAACAAATCAATAACCAGTAAAGAAATTGAGTCAGTAATCAAAAACCTCACAACAAAGAAAAGCCTAGGACCAGATGGTTTCACTGGTGAATTCCATCAAACAGTTAAAGAGAATTAATATAAATCCTTCTCAAACTCTTCTGAAAACCTGAAAAGAAGGAGCTGCTCTCAAATTTATTTCACGAGGCCTGCATATCCCTGAGAGCCAAGCCAGAAAAAGACACAAGAAAACTCCAGACCAATATCCTTAAAGAATAAAAAGGCAAAACTCCTCAAAAATATTAGAACACCCAATTTAGGAGTATGTTAAAAGGGTCATATATCATGATCAAATGGGATTTACCCCTGGGATACCAGGATGGTCCAACATATGCAAATCTTTTTTCTAGTTAAAATTTTTTTTTATTATTATTCATTTTAGAGAGGAGAGAGAGAGAGAGAGAGAGAGAGAGAGAGAGAGAGAGAGAAAAGGGGTAGGACCAGGCAAGCTCAGGGTTTCAAACTGACGACCTCAGTGTTCCAGGTTGACATTTTATCCACTGTGCCACCACAGGTCAGGCAATATGCAAATCAATAGACACATTATAACCACATGAATAGAATGAAAGACAAAAACTATATGATCCTCTCATTAAGTGCAAAAAAAAAAGTATTTGACAAAATCCAACACACTTTTATGATAAAAGCACTAAACAAATTGGGTACATGCCTCAATATAATAAAATCCACATATGAGAAAGTCCATTTAACATACTCAGTGATGAAGAGCTCAAAGTTTTTCCTCCCAAATCAGGAACAAGACAAGGATGCCTACTCTCACCACCCTATTTAACGTAGTGCTGGAAGTTCTAGCCAGAGCAATTAGGCAAGAAAAAGACATAAAAGGCATTTGAATTGGAAAGTAAGAAGTAAAATTGTCTCTGCAGGTGATATAACCTTATACAGTACATAGAAAATTGTTAAGATTCCACACAAAAACTGCTGCAGGATACAAAATCAACATATAGGAATCAGTTGTGTTTCTATATACTAACACTGGAATATCTTTAAAAATATTTAAAAATCCTAATGATAATAGCATCAAAAACAATACAGTTTTTAGAAATAAATTTAACCAAGGAGATGCAAGGTCTGCACACTGAAAACTATAAGACATTGACAAAAAAATTTAAGAAGACACAAATACATGGAAAGAATTTCATGTTGGTAGATAAAAATAATTAATATTGTTAAAATGTCTGTAGTATCCAAAGCCATCTATAGACTTTGTAATCCCTATCAAAATTCCAATGGCATTTTTTTTTTACACCAATAGAAAAAAAAATCCTAAAATTTATATGGAACTGCAAAAGACCTTGAATGGACAAAAAATCATGAGAAAAAGAACAAAACTTTAGACATTATACATCCTGATTTCAAACAATATTACAAATCTATAATAATTAAAACAGTATTATAATAGCATAAAAATAGACACATAGAGTCATGGAACAGAATTGAGGGCCCCCAAATAAACCCAAAGATATACAGTCAACTAATATTTGACAAGGGAGGCAAGAATACTCAATGGCGAAAAGATAGTCTCTTCAATAAATGGTTTTGGCAAACCTGATTATCCATATAACCAAGAATGAAATTGGAGCACTATCTTACACATTCACAAAAATTAACTTGAAATGGATTAGAGACTTCAATGTAAGATCTGAAACTGTAAAACTCCAAGAAGAAAACATAGAGAAGCCTGACCAGACTGAGACGCAGAGGACCCACGTTCGAAACACCGAGGTCGCCAGCTTGAGCGTGGGCTCATTCAGCTAGAGCATGGGCTCACCAGCTTGAGCATACGGTCATGGGCTTGAGTGTGGGATCATAGACATGCCCCCATGGTTGCTGGTTTGAGCCTGTAAGAGGTCACTTGCTCTGCTGTAGCCCCCGGTCAAGGCACATATGAGAAAGCAATCAATGAACAACTAAGGTGCTACAATGAAGAATTGATGCTTCTCATCTCTCTCCCTTCCTGTCTGTCTATCCTTCTGTCTGTCTTTGTCACAAAAAAACAAAACTAAACTAAAAAAACAGAGGAAAAGCTCCTTGACATTGGCCTTGGTAACAATTTTTTTGGATATGACACCAAAAGCACAAGTAACAAACATAAAAAATAAGTAAATGGAATTACATCAAACTAAAAATGTTATGCATAGCAAGAGAAACAACCAACAAAATAAAGAAGCAACCTAAAAAATGCGAGAAAATATTTCCAAGTCTTATATCATATGATAAGTTAATATTTGACTTCCAGACAAGAGGGCAGTATTGGGTAAATGCTGTGCTTGCCTCCTCCCATGATCATATGAAAACTACAACTAAACTACAGAACAACCATTATCGAGAACCACATGAGGTCTAGTCCTACAACTAAGGACAAAAAGAAGAAGCTGCATCCAGATTGGTAGAAAGAGCAGAGACATAGAAGTGCTGGGCTTACACCCATTTTTGGAGGATAAAAATTAGGAGGGATATCTTGGCTGCAGAGGTTCCCCCCCCAAAGAGTGAGGGTTCCAGTGCCAGGAAGAAAAGTTTCCTTAACTTCTGGCTGTATAAATCAGCGCGGATTGTGGTTGAATGAGATGGAGGCTGCTGGAGTCGCAGACATTCCTCTCTAAGGGTCATGCATGGATTTACTCACGGATGAGCCCACTTGCTCTGAGCCCCAATGCTGGTGCATTGTTCCACTTGTTAAAAATATATTGTTGATCAGAATCTAGGGACTCTGAATTTGGAACTATCTTCTTTCTCTTCCAGGGTTTATCTGATTACCTTGCTAGTATTATGGCATAGTAACTTTTGAAACTGCTCCAACATAGACGCTTGGCTAAAGATATCTGCATCCCTTGAGATTCTTGGTAGATCTCCAGCCCAAACCTTGCTCTGTTGAGATTGTGCCAGGTCTCCAGTATATTGCAAGCAAGCTTTTGAAAGATAGATTAAACCATCATTTATGCATCAAATCTATACATAATCATTTGATTATTGAGGAGCTGTGTTAGCTGAAACCAGGATTTTTAACTTATTAAGACATGGATTCCATGAGTCTTTTCCAAATAGGCTTGTAGCCAAAAAGTATTGATTACTTAAGTAACCAAAGAGGATCGTTACAGAGAGACCTAAAATATCTAAAGTGGTCAAATCCCAGGGAGAGGGACCAGTGTGTGTAAGTCATCTCTTCTGTTAGGTATGGTACATGTATATTTCTTATCCACCTCTCAGCAAGAAATCAGCTTCCTCATTCTCATTTGAGTGATGAGAAAAATGAGTTTGTACATATAACCTAAAAAAGCATCAGTTTGTTTATCTATAAAATGGGAGTGATGATACTACCTACTTCGTGGGTATGTTGTAAGGGTTAAATGGGATAACATGTGGAACTTAATTACATTACAAGAGCTTAACTACTGTTTGGTCTTATTATCATTATTTCTACTCATATGACCACAGTGAAAGAAAGTAACCCCAAAGTCTCTTCTTTCTACTCTACCGCATAACCTCCATCTTAATAAACTCATCCTAAAAAAAATCCATTGACATGTTTTAATGACTTACTCTTATATAATTAAAAAACAAATTCCCCAAGCAGTATGTAAAGTCAGGTTAGCCTCGCAATATCTTCTTCTTCTCCATCTGTATGCAGAAACATTATTAGAAGAAATAATTGCTGACAATATAATTAATTTACCTAGCTCCAAGGAGTTGAACTTTGCTAGTTCTAGGCAGGCCACATGATACCGGTATTTTTAAAGAATGAATCTCATATGCTCTCAATCGTTTTCACTGCACTGGGAATAAAAACAAGTATTTGGGATTCAGAATTTTGTCCTGCCAAGGAAATGTTTATGTTGCCCAGGGCTGCAGATCTTCAAAATAACATTTGCAGGACGTGCAACACAGGACACCTAAAGTATTTTCTTCATTTTATTCCAACTCAGGCTTGTAATTTCTTATCCCAAAGCATCTCAGAAAAGGCCAAAAGGAGCTTTTTTTTTTTTTTTGTATTTTTCCGAAGTTAGAAGTGGGGAGGCAGTCAGACTCCCACATGCACCCAACTGGGATCCACCCAGTGTGCCCACCAAGGGGAGATGCTCTGCCCATCTGTGGCATTGCTCCGCTGCAACTGGAGCCATTCTAGCACCTGAGGCAGAGGCCATGGAGCCATCCTCAGTGCCCGGGCCAACTTTGCTCTGATGGAGCCTTGGCTGCGAGAGGGTAAGAGAGAGACAGAGAGGAAGGAGAGGGGGAAGGGTGGAGAAGCAAATAGGTGCTTCTCCTGTGTGCCCTGTCCAGGAATCGAACCCGGGACTTACACATGACAGGCTGAAACTATACCGCTGAGCCAACTGCCAGGGCCCAAAAAGGAGCTTTGGTAAAGCCACATGAAGCTCAGATTGTCCTTTGTCTGTAAGCCTAAAATACTAAACCAGTTTTCTATGTATTTTTGGCCCTTGTTACTCTGTTAAAGCCATTTACTATTCCTAATCTGTGCTCAATACAGAAACAGTAGGCTTAATCCAGCAGATCTATTCCATTTTGAAATTGTGAGCTCTCTTTATTAAATTGTCTGGTCACCTATATGATGGGGCGGGCAGGAGGACTGTCCAATAAAACAAAGAATGTGCATGGGACATGCACATACTAAAAATTATTTATTGTTTTCTCAAGTTCATATTTAATTGAGTATTCTTTACTTTTATTTGGTACATCTGCCAACTCTAAACACAGCAGTGTTTAAATTACATCCTGGGGTAGAAAAATTTTATTTTACACCACTTTGTGAATGGGAAGTATGAACAGAGAGAAAGGACAAGACATAAATTTTAGCCTGACTAGTGTTGGCACAGTGGATAAAGCATAGACCTGGAATGTTGAGGTTGCCAATTCCAAGCCCAAGGTTGCTGGCTTGACCAACGGGACACTGGCTCGGCCCCAGTCAGGGCATGTACAAGAAGGGCATGTACAATCATTGTACAACTAAAGGGAAAGCAACTATAAGTTGATGCTTCTCCTCTCTCTTCTCCCTTAGAAACAATCAATTGCACACAACTAAGTTGATTTTTCTCCATCTCTCCCTCCCTTTCTTCCTCTCTCTCTCTCAAAAAACAAAACAAACAAACACTCCCCCCCAAAAAAAAACCCCCACATATGCTTTGGAAGCATTCCAAAACGGGGAAGATCTCTGAGTCTGTACTTGCGGATGTGGCCCTGGACAGTGTTTCTCAGCAGTTCCTCTCAGCATCCTCTGTCATATCTGTAAAATGAGTGTGTGCAACACCTGCTTCCTCTGGTTGTGAGGACTAGTGTTAGCACAGTGCAGTGCAGTGCCAAGCCCTACTGAGCCTGAGGCAAAAGGAAATATCCGTAATACTCATCCAGTATTTATTTAAGTTTTTGATATTTTGCTCATTGTGGATTTTTTTGCATAAGTATTAATTTTAATTTTTAAAAATAAAAAAACTGCACTAAAATATTATTTGTCAACTGGGTTACCTGGTACCTCCTTGCCTTTTGTAACTGAGTAAATAACTCACTCATTTCACCCTAATTCCAGCCCTGTCATTCAGAATGTTAAATATTATTATTATTTTAATTGGTTAATATTTAATAATAATGTTAAATGTTATTAATAGAAATGATCTTATAGCCCACATTTTTGCAGTGTCACACTAGAAATGACAACAAACATTTATAAGGACTTACTGTGTCCCAGGCATTGTACTAACCTCCTTAAGTGCACAGTTTTATTGAATTTTATAATTCTGTGAGTTTGTTACAATTATTTTTATTTTATAGAAAAGTAACATTTTGGCCCTGGCCGGTTGTCTCAGTGGTAGAGTGTTAGCTCAGCACGTGGAAGGCCTGGGTTCGATTCCCAGTCAGGGCACATAGGAGAAGTGACCATCTGCTTCTCCACCCCTTGCATTCCCCCTTCTCACTCTCCCTTTCTTTCTCTTCCCCTCACACAACCATAGCTCAATTGGTTAGAGTGCATTGTCCCTGGGTGCTGAGGATGGTTCCCTGGAGCCTCTGCCTCAAGCGCTAAAAATAGCTCAGTTGCAAGCATGACCCTAGATGGGCAGAGCATCAGCCCCAGATGGGGTTGCCCTGTGAAACCTGGTTGGGGTACATGCAAGAGTCTGTCTTTCTATCTCCCTTCCTCTCACTTGGAAAAAAATAAAAAAATAAAAGAAAGGAAAGTAATATATATATATTTTTTTTCTTTTTCTGAAGCTGGAAACGGGGAGAGACAGTCAGACAGACTCCCGCATGCGCCCGACTGGGATTCACCTGGCACGCCCACCAGGGGCGACGCTCTGCCCACCAGGGGGCGATGCTCTGCCCATCCTGGGCGTCGCCATGTTGCGACCAGAGCCACTCTAGTGCCTGAGGCAGAGGCCACAGAGCCATCCCCAGCGCCCGGGCCATCTTTGCTCCAATGGAGCCTTGGCTGCGGGAGGGGAAGAGAGAGACAGAGAGGAAAGCGCGGCGGAGGGGTGGAGAAGCAAATGGGCGCTTCTCCTGTGTGCCCTGGCCGGGAATCGAACCCGGGTCCTCCGCACGCTAGGCCGACGCTCTACCGCTGAGCCAACCGGCCAGGGCCAGGAAAGTAATATTTTTAAAAAATTAAACAACTTCCACAAAAAGACACAGACAATAAACCAATATGTTGGGCATTTGAAATTAGTTTTTTTTCCTACAAGGTTTTTGAAACTATACATATAGCACTTGAATTCACTTTCTGCTTGCAATAACCCAAGTCAGCCTCTAGGTGACCTCATTGACCAATTTTGTAAACACTGGACTTCCAGGCCACAGAAAACCACATTTTAGGAAAGAAAGCCTTTGTTATGCATACTCTCCAGAAGACCTCCCACACATTCTGTGCATGCTTACAGACCAAACTGGGCCTGACCTAGAAGGTTCTGGTTTGATGAAAGTCTCCGGATTGAGCAGGGCCAGACACCTGCCTCCCCAATGCCACTACTAGGACAGGCTCAAGCCTGTATTATTGTCCCACGTGCCCCTGGACAGAGGTAAGTAGGGTTGCCAGGTACCCTGTATCTATAGCAGTGGTCCCCAACCCCCGGGCCACGGACCAGTACCGGTTCATGGGCCATTTGGTACCAGTCCGCAGAGAAAGAATAAATAACTTACATTATTTCTGTTTTACTTATATTTAAGTCTGAACGATGTTTTATTTTTTAAAAAATGACCAGATTCCCTCTGTTACATCCATCTAAGACTCACTCTTGATGCTTGTCTCGGTCACATGATACATTTATCTGTCCCACCCTAAAGGCTGGTCCATGGAAATATTTTCTGACATTAAACTGGTCTGTGGCCCAAAAAAGGTTGGGGACCACTGTATAGAACAGGTTCTGTATTACTGTTTTTGTTCAGTGTCCCTTATGGAGTCTTTTCAGGATGTCCTAAATGTCTTGTATTCAGCTTTAAAAGAACATATTTTGAATTTAACATTCAAGCTATTTTACAGATTCAACTGGATGTCCTATATGTTCATTTGTTAAGTCTGGCCACACTACTGGCTGGCCTGCTTACATTCTTAGGCACACAACAAGGCAGAGAGCAGTGTGAGTCAGCAGAGGGCCAGGCCCAGGATGAGGCAGGCTAGGCAGGTAGGGTGTGTGCTCCTTCTACCAAGGCGCTCGCTCTCAGGCCCTGCAAAGGCACCTCCCCCTCAGGGTGCCCATCTTGGAGGAGAGCTCTGGTTGAAAGGTCAAGAATAGGCTTTGACTTGTTGGATGAAACGTTGGTGCAGCCTCTCTCCACAGTGGACCCCAGAGTGGCCAGGTTCATACTTCACAAAGCTTCTGTGTTTGTAATTGTGAATTGCAATCCCAACCTGGGTCCTTTCTAGGTATGTAACTTGGGCAAACTACTTCCCTTCCCTGAGATTTCTTTTAGAATCAATGGTTACAAAGTTCCTGCCAAGGATTATATACTGCTCACAAAAATTAGGGGATATTTCAAAACGAATCTGAAGCTATAAAATATCCCCTATTTTTGGTGAGCAGTATATAATAAAAATATATTTCAAGTGCCCAAGACAATGCCTGAGATACAACCAGGCCTTGGTGAGTTATTACCATAGTGTTGTCATTTCAAAGGCTGAACTAAGGCAGTGCAAAGCTTTAGAACCTCAACTTTCTTACAATTTTTTAAAAAAATTGTATTGATTTTAGAGAGGAAGGAAAACAGAGTGAGAGGAACTTATTTATGTATTTATTGGTTGAGTCTTGTATGGGCCTTGGCCAAGGATCAAACCCAGAGTATCAGGTCGACACTCTAACCAAATGAGCTAACTGGTTAGACAGAACCCCAACGTTCCCGATCTCATTTACTACTGCACATCACTTAGTAATATATTATGAAGTATGTGTTGGGGACTAGAGGTTGTCATGAGCTGTTTATGTACATTATCTTGTTTAACTCACAAACTACTTTTTTGCAATATGTACTGGAGAGGAAACTGAGGCCCAAGGAAGCTGGAAAACTTACCCTAGTTCATATAACCAGCAAAAGATGAGGAGGTTGGGATTGATTCTAAGCCTGGAAGCCTGTCTCCAGGTTGATCTGACTTCCAAGCCCACACATTTAACCTCTGCTTTACAAGAATGGCAGTGTCTGCCCAGACTCCCACTATCAGCTCCCAGAACTGCTTCTTTCATGGTAATTGAAGGGTTCTGGGAATGCCCTTCCAAGTCTTGGCCTGTTGGTATCCCTAAGGAAATCTTCCTCACTCTGGGTTTCCATTCTTTGATAGCCTTTCCTTATGTAGCCATTTTCTTCTGAAACTGGGGAGAGGACATCATAAAGAATACTTTTCTGGGAAAAGTTGTGTTTGCGTTTGGAGGGAGCAGGGGTGGGAGGCCCCCACCTAGTCTAATCACTGATCAGGAGGAGCCTTTGGGAGTGCATTCCTCAAAAGCTTTTGCTCTTGTCCTCCAACCTTTTACAAAGGTAATTCCAGCCTGGTTGGCTGTTAAGTGGCCCCTCGTTAGGTTTATTTCTTTCTAAGCTACGCCCTGTTTGGAGGCATCTGAATTGCACAGACTGAAAATGCAGATGGGAGGCTGCCCTGGCCTGTCCTTGTCCCTGTTATTTTCACCATGCCTGTCTGATTTCCCACTGCCCCTTGGCCCTCCCTCTTCCTTCCTCCCCAGGCTGACCCTTTTGTTTGCTTCTTCCCTTTCCTTTTAATTTTCTTTGCTTTCCATTTAAGAGGTACTTGGAGAGCAATTGCTTTTTGGTTTTTTTACAGAGACAGAGAGAGAGTCAGAGAGAGGGATAGATAAGGACAGACAGATAGGAATGGAGAGAGATGAGAAGCATCAATCATCAGTTTTTCCTTGTGACACCTTAATTGTTCATTGATTGCTTTCTCATATGTGCCTTGACCATGGGGCTACAGCAGACCGAGTAACCCCTTGCTCAAGCCAGCAACCTTGGGTCCCAGCTGGTGAGCTTTGCTCAAACCAGATGAGCCCGTGCTCAAGCTGGTGACCTCGGGGTCTCAAATCTGGGTCCTCCGCGTCCCAGTCTGACGCTCTATCCACTGCGCCACTGCCTGGTCAGGCAGCAATTGCTTTTTATAAAGTCATAATTAATAAAAAGCATAAGATGTGCAGTCAGACATAGGTTTGGATATTAGCTTTACAAGTTACTGCACAGTCATGAAACTGAGGCTGTGGTAACCTTGTGGCCATCTCTCCTACCTCCTTTTCTGAATAAGGACAACTTCTGGTACGCAGCTGTAGGAGGGATGAAATGAGGTGAGGTGCGAGAGCATGTAGGCCCACTGTTGGGGCTACAGTAAGAGCTCCAACTGGCACCTGCCTTTCTTTCTGATTCCCTGTATTTCTTTACTCCTGGCATAATCTGTTCTATTCCCTGATTCCTAAAACTGGCTAAGCTTCTCCTAGCTTTAGGGCAATGGCGAATGCCATAATGTCATTCTCTTAGCTCTGAGAAAGCTTCTCTTCCTTATTATCTGACCAGATCTTCTTCTAATAATGGTCAAGTCCAAGTCCAGGCTGAAGCATTACCATCCCAAAGGACCCCATGTGTCCCACCAACCCAAGGTCTTATCCATGTCCCCTTTCTCCTCTCAACACTATTGGTTTTCATAGGACTAACAGTAATCTTAAATTATTCAAATTGTTCGCTTCTGTTTCTCTGTCGCAGGCTGTCAGCTCCAGGGAAGCATTCTGTCCTCATTGCCTAGAAAGGAGAGTGGTTCACTGACACATGGTGGGTGTCCAAATATCAAACAGACATGTCTTTTTAATCACCTATAATATCTCCCCCACCTTCAGAAAACAATTGTCTCCTTCACTTTCCCCCTCCCCCCTTCCAAACTGAGAAATCTCTGCTTCGAACACTGGGAGGCAGCACTCACAGTCTGCTCTAACAAATCTTTTCTTACATTAGTCACTCCGTGTTTCTCAATGCGGTCACTTTGGGCAGAACAACTATTTGCTGTGGGGTCATCCTATGCCTCGCAGTGCAGTTCTTAAATGCTGGCCGTATTCCAAGTCACTGGGAGATTATGAAACACAGCAACACGTCTCCACGTGTCCCAGAGGGGTTGGTACAGCCCTAGCGGAAATTACAAACCTCTTAAACCTTGGGTATTTCATGAGTGAGTGTCACAAGCACTCAAGAAGAGATAATGATCTAAACTCAGAAGTCAGGTCAGCTTTCACCTACCAGAACATCCTCCTTATCAAGGCTGCTGATATACAAAAGCAAAAAGGGGCCCTGGCCGGTTGGCTCAGCGGTAGAGTGTCGGCCTAGCGTGCGGAGGACCCGGGTTCGATTCCCGGCCAGGGCACACAGGAGAAGCGCCCATTTGCTTCTCCACCCCTCCGCCGCGCTTTCCTCTCAGTCTCTCTCTTCCCCTCCCGCAGCCAAGGCTCCATTGGAGCAAAGATGGCCCGGGCGCTGGGGATGGCTCTGTGGCCTCTGCCTCAGGCGCTAGAGTGGCTCTGGTCGCAATATGGCGACGCCCAGGATGGGCAGAGCATCGCCCCCTGGTGGGCAGAGCGTCGCCCCTGGTGGGCGTGCCGGGTGGATCCCGGTCGGGCACATGCGGGAGTCTGTCTGACTGTCTCTCCCTGTTTCCAGCTTCAGAAAAATGGAAAAAAAAAAAATATTTCCTATTTTCTTTTGCAGGGAAGATAGACTCTTTCAATGACTCATCAAAGGTAGAAGAGGATAAAAATGTTGTAAGGACTTTCTGGCAGTAGGCTCAAATTCTAAGGGGAGATTAATCTCAGATTCACTTTTCAAAGAGAATTGAAGCATGAGGCCCACAGAACGCATACATCCGATCGAGCTGAATTCTGAGAGGACTCCTCAGCGCATTGGAAAAAGAGCTCATAAACTTCATATGATCATACTGCCCTGCGCAATCAGAATGGGATGGATCAACAGATATTTTCAGTGCTACTGATCAATATTTAATTAATTATGGCTGTGACTGTAACAAGTATATTCCAATGTGTGAGACAATTGATTGGTGAGAAAACAATTTAAGAAATGTTCTTGAACCACTGATGAGCTCACATAAGAATAAATAATGTGGCCTCCTGGGCAGCCGTTCAAGACTAGGTAGTATCCTAGATAAGGGTTATCTTGACCTGTGTTTGGACTGAGGCCTTTCTGTCTCTGGTAAGTGGAAGCAAATTAGGTCCATTATCTTTAGTAAGTAATGAGCAAGGAAAGCCAAGCTTAGCATGTATTCACTTAATTTTTCATTAATATGTTTTTTAAAATACTGTTTGTTACCCTTACTGCAGAGAAATTGTTCATGAAGCAAGGTAAAATTTGGAGTTTGAAAAGTCAGAATCTATTTCCACTTTTTCTCCTACTAGCTGTATGACTCTTGGCAAATTACTTGACCTTTCTAGTACTCAGATTCTTTACATGGAAAATGGAGATAATAGCACCATATTCCTCACTGAGCCATTGTGGGGATTAAATGAGCAAATAATTTGTAAAGCACTTTAGCACAGTGGTCTGGCACACACTGAACTATAATTAAACACACGGCAACTCACTGCTCCTGAAGGACATTCTTCTCTTTTTCCAACTTTTGGTTGAAAATTTAAAAACCTGGTTTTTCACCACTGCTAGTTTGAGAAGCATGACACTAGAAAATAATCCAAACTTTCTTCTGTATTGAAGAAAGTCAGTATTCAATTCTGAAAGTTCATAAAGACTAACATTTGAGGAAATTCTTAGTTTGAAGCTTTGTTCCTAAGGCCAAACTAATTATTTAAACAATTCTGGAATCATTATTATGTATAATATAAACTTTTATATATATAAGGAAGAATTCAGAAGAATATTCTCAAATATAGAAAAAAAATTAAACATCAAAGAAGGTGAGGCAATTTTTAAATCCACCTTGTGAAACACAACACAAATCTTTATGAGGTAGGTTGCTATATACTGATACAGTGAGGCCCAAGTTGTATTATGTGAAAAAAGGTGTAAAATTGTACTTGTAATATGATGTTATATTTTAAGCAAAAAGATTATATGCATGGAAAAAACCTGAACTAATATACAACAGATTCATTGTTATATCTGATGTTTGGTTTATAGGGCACATTATGTTTTTATGTTACATATTTGCTTTGTGCACATTTAAAACTTTTACCATATTTTGTAATAAAAAAGGAAATTTACCTGTTGGAAAACTTACTTCTTGTCACTTTTTTTGTTATTATTAAACATGATAAAGTGAGAGGGAGATGTTTATCAAAAAAGATTGGTGTGGGGGGAGTCACACAGCAGGGCCTGCTCTGCTTCCGCTTCTACTGTCTTTCCCATTTGGGAGCCAAGTTCTATTTGTTCTTTAAAAGTACACTAGCAATTCTGAGCACACTATTTCTTGAACAGGGAAAGGTCAATTCCATTTAAGGTCCTTACTCAGAAATATTAAGAGCTCCCTACATTTCATTTCCCACTCTCTCCTCTCCATTGTGCAAGAGAAAAAGATGTTGGGTGAAATATTTTTTTTTTTAAATATTTTTTTGAATTTAAAAGATCCTGTTTGCTGGTCAGCAAAAGTAGGATGAATCATGTGTTACAAAAAAAAAATACAACATTCACAAGATTAGAAAGCCTAAAAATTCACATCAGTGAGTTAATAAACTACTGTATTCTATGAATTCTAAGACAACTTATTGTAAGACAGCATTATTTTAAGCATCACTAAGAAAGAAAAACAATTGCCCATTCTGCTAGAACATGCCATCATTCAAAAGATGCATCCTTATTTTATTTTATTTTTTCCTGAAGTTGGAAACGGGGAGGCAGTCAGACAGACTCCCGCATGTGCCCAACCAGGATCCACCGGCATGCCCACCAGGGGGCAATGCTCTGCCCATCTGGGGCGGTGCTCTGTTGCAACCAAAGCCACTCTAAGCGCCTGAGGCAGAGGCCATAGAGCCATCCTCAGCATCCCGGCCAACTTTGCTCCAATGGAGCCTTGGCTGTGAGAGGGGAAGAGAGAGACAGAGAGGAAGGAGAGGGGGAGGGGTGGAGAAGCAGATGGGCACTTCTCCTGTGTGCCCTGGCCGGGAATCAAACCCGGACTCCTGCACGCCAGGCTGACGCTCTACCACTGAGCCAACTGGCCAGGGCCCATTTTAGAGATGTAAATATAAAAATCTTGCACCCGAAATCAGTAAAATACTGTAATACTATATGTAACTAAGAATCTGTAATCCTGTCCCACATGATTACCACCTTAAACTGTTTTGTATGAGTCCTGAATCTAAATGAAAGAATACATAAACATTTTCAGTAGCACACCTTTTAGTTTATTGACCTGTGTAAAATAAAAATAGGTCTTAAAAAGTCAGAACAGTAAAAGAATATGCAAAAGGGTATTTTTGTTTCTAGAAGGCTATACAAATATGCAAAAAGGAATAAGTTATTTTTTATGTCTTTTTTTGTTCCAAGTTTTTTTCTCCAAACTCCATTTTTAATGATACAAATGACTAAGGACCAGTTTAACAAATCAACTTTATGTATATATTACATGCTTTGGAATATAGATAGAAAATGTTCCAAAAAAATTGTTCAGAAACTTCTCTATTCACAATATGAACAAGAAAACTGTAAAAAAGGGGGAGAGGGAGGGAACACCTTTTACGAGATTTTGAAGCAGAGTAAAGATGACAAAAAAGATCTGGAATATGGAAGTATTTGTTTTAAAAAACTCAACCATAAACCATAGCTAATTAGTTCTTCCATGAAAGGTATGAGGTAGTTTTAGCCTCATAATTAAATCTACTGCAGCTTGGAGTTGTTATAGCTGTTTTTTTTTTTTCCTTAATGACTTATCTTGTTTTTGTCACTTTGGTGACTTAGAACTATCTGTTGGAATTCAGACAATATGCTTACTTTTCTAATGGTCACCAATTTAAGGCACACAATTCATCTAAAATGATGTGGCTTTTCTTTATTTTGCTTTGGGTTCTTTTTTTCAAATTTTTGATTAGAAAACTCTTCATTTCAAATGACAGCCAAATTGGGAATGAACAGCCTGAATAACAGCTCACCATGCCATGGGTATAGAAAAAGAAAGCCCAGTGATACTGTGCCTCAAAAATCCTCCAAGCAGAGTTTGTCAGTTATTCATAGACTGCTTCATTTCCCCAATCTGCTACCATAAAGTTCTATTACAGGATGCTACAGCAATAAGTATTTTTGGAACCCACTTTATGGTGCTTATGAAAACCATCATTCTTTATAAAATCCTAAAAACATTTACAGTCATTCAGAACTTCATGAAAATCCAGCTTCTCTTCAAGTAATTTTCCAATACTGTCTAAATTGTTCATGTCCATGCAGAAAGAGTGTCATTCTTCATCAGCTCGCAAACCCAAACTTTGTGATGGTAAGCAATGACTATGGAGCTCTGGCGTTCCTCCTCTAATCATTCTGAATTGTGCTCTGCAATTTCCTGTCCTTCTTTCTTCTTGGAGATCTTTAAAGCACTTTTCACAGTTTGGAGGTTTGCCTTCAACAACTTTTATTCCATTAAAAAGTGCCTGCTATTGATAAAGGCTGGGTCCTCCATTGGCGATGGCTCAACACGTAGTCTGACCTTTTGCTCTGTTAGGCTCGCTCCAGGACTTTGGAAGAAAGGTTGTTGTGCAGGCAGGTGCTTTGTGTGCTTGGGGCAGTGTGGGATTCACTTCCGGGGCACTGTGAGTCCTTTCTTCTACCTTTGAGGCCTTTAGGTTTCTAAAGCCAACGCCCTCTGGGAAGACAAACACATTTTACAAGGCACAATAGTGGGAGAATGCAGTGATTGGTCAGAGGTCCTACTGAAGTTCAGACTAATGTTCCAGGCTTTGAGTCTTCATGCCAAAAGAGCCTCTGCTCACTACTCTCCAGGCTGCCTTCCAGCCGGTTTCCACCTGGACTGTCCAGTTGACTGGTCTCCGTGTGCTGTCTACTAAAGGAAATCAGTAGAAATTACTACTTGTGGTCATTTTTGTTCCCAGATGACAAAATGATTACACTCAAAGAAGTTAGTAGAAAGCAGTATTAAGAAAATTATCCAAAACTTTGAGTACTGTCTACCAGGCCCATGCAGGAGCAGGAGTATTTAATTCTCTTGAAATATAAACATTTGTATAACTTATATTTACCACTGATTAGGACCCAGATTGTGTTAAATTATAGTTCAGTTGTTTGTTTGTTTTTTGTCTGAAAGAAATAAAAATAACTTCTGTATAGAAAGAGAGATTATGGTTATAGTTGTATTGCCCTGCAGAACATTAACTGATTTTGTATCTAATCTAGTAATCTTACCACAACATTTTCTCTTTCAGTGTATTGAACACAGTCTCTCGAATTTTCTTGGAACTGGTTTTACTGTTCTGTTAGTTCCCTCAATGAGTTAATTTTTTTCTTTTTTTTAGTTAAATCTTTGATATATTCCCATTTTCCATTTATGTTAAGAGTCCTATTTTTAACTTTTTAGAAAGCATTTTTGACAGCTACATTTTAAGTATTCTTTGAATTAAAGGAATATGCCCAATGCTTTCCTCAGGGACAAAGGAATATATAATATATTTAGAGAGAGGCAGAGGTACCTTGAGACATATTTTAGATCCCTAGGCTTTAGGGTCAATTTTAATTGGAAACAGCATCATATATAAAAATCAGGTATCATATTAAAAATCATATATAAAAATCAGCTGGATATTATATCCAAATAAAGCATCTTACTAGACAAACCATTCCAATAAGCAAAGCCTCATTCTTGTAGTAGTGGGTTAGAATAGGTTAGGTAGTTAGTAGATTTCCTTTTATCTTAAATTTCAATGCTTTTTAGCAAAGGTAATAAAAAGCCTTTGGAAGAAGAGCTTTAAAAAGAAATAATTATGAATCTAGGTATTTAGTGTTTTCATCTAATGTAAAAACAAAGCCAGACTTCCATTACGTCACACATCAGTCAGAGCAAGCAGAACTCCTGTTAAACAAGAAGCAACACACAGGTTTGAGGGGCTGTACTTACTACCGCTGGCTACACCTAACAAAAGAGAATTTAAAACTGATCTCATTTCTGGAGACACAACCGTTCTCTGGGACAGAAGCCCTTGGTTTTGCCTAGTGATAAATAAGGTGAGATAAGGAAGAGGGAGGGGAATGGAAAACAGGGAGTGAAAGAAAAAAGTTATTTGAAAACACAATTTGCAGCAGTAGAGCCCAGACTTTGATCATAATCTTTGACCATATAATAGGTAGCAGGAGAGACTTTAACATTTCTAATTTCAGAAAGTTTATGCCACTGACAATTACATCACATCATACTAAGAAAAAAAGTTTCAGTAAAAATTTGTAGCTTTCTGTGATAGTAAGACCTGGATACCCTGGGGGAAAAGATCTTTAATATGCGCTTCATTTATATTGATCTAAATACTGGTCTATTGCTAAGCATTTCAGATCTTTAACTTAAGACCTAAAGTTTTTTATCTTTATCTTGAAACCCAATTTCTCTTATTTTAAAAATCAGTCTTCATCAATGATGACAGGCAATTTTAGGACAAAATTTCTAAAGCTTTATGGATGATTGCTATTATACTTGCCTTGTTAGTAGTAGGTCAAGTTAAATTGATCAAACTATATTATAATTTTAAAAACTCCTAAATAGACATATGAATGAAAATAAGCACTTGCACAACTGTGGCTGGGAGGGTAAACTGACAGATTTTTCTGGAAAGCAAGAGGTTAAAAAAATATACTTTGCAACTTAATCATTTAATTCTACTAATTGGAAATCTTATGGAAATAATCTGGAATTCGAACAAATATTTTATATAAAGATGTTAATAATGGCATTACTTACAATAAACAAAGAAAGAAAATCCAAAAAATATTCAAATTCAAAATATGGGCGAATGTTACATAAAATGTGGTGTATTTATTAGTGGAATATTATATTGGTCACATAAAATAAGGTTTAAAGAGCTTTTAAAAATATGGGACCATGTTAATGGTATAATATTAAGTAAAACATTGGGATGTAGAATTTCATATACAATGAAGGATGTAAAATTATATGTACAATATCATTACGACCATGTTAAAAATGGGTACAAAAAAATTGGCAAAATGTGCCAAAATATTAATAGCTGTCATCTCTAGGAGGTGGAATTATCAAATTATCCCCTCTTATTTATCCCTTTATTATTTTCCACAATGAACTCATGTTACATGCATGTGTGTACACACACACAAAAGGAATTTTTAAGTAGATCTAATTTCCTATAGATTGAGCCCCTTGGACACCAAACACCCCTATCAAGTCACCTTAGGTTGGCTGAAAGAGATGGGCATATTCGCAAAACAAATGTTCTGTAAAAATATTTAGCACTCCTTAAATCCAGTAAGATTAGATTTTAAGGATACTATTAGAACTGTCTTTATTTATACACTGAATGTTTTACGCCATTTCTGAGTGAACAAAAAAGTACAGTAAAAGTTTATAAACATGAAAAACTATCTGCCCATGTATTATACAAAATGATTAGAATTGAAATAAAAAAAATTTAGCACAAATGTTGGACCAAAATCATTTTAGTTCTCTCTTAACTCATTCTCAAGCATTATTTATAGAAATCCAAGCTTTGTCACATCCTCTGAAGTATATTTTCATTAAAATTCTATTTTGAGCACACTCTTTGTTAAGTTGAGACAATTGGACTAGTATTTCAAGCCAAGAAAAACTTCTGCTGAATATATAGAAAAAAAATAAAGCTTTTGAAGGTATCTCCAATTTACTGTTACACTGAGTGTTTTAATGAGAAATTAACCTCTCAAATTCACAAGTATAAAGATCTTTATAATTACAGTCTGTGTAAGTCTCCTATGTCTGAAGCATCTGATTTAAAGGAAGCAAGATTAAATTTTCTAAAAAAACCCCAAAAATGTTCAAGTTCTTGGCACCATGGGTGTCGATTATATTCTGTGAGAGCAAGAAATGATCTAGCTTTCCCTGAGTATTACGAAGGTCAAAAAATATTTAATTCAGAGTTTGCAATCTTTTTAAAAACCACATTTCGACAAACTGTTTTCTTATATCTCTTCTCCAAGTGTTTACAAAGAATTACTTTTTACAACTAGGACAGCTGGCTGTTTCTGTTGGTTCTTGAACATAAGGTCAGACACAAAAAGGCAGCAAATGTTTGAAATCAAGCCCTCCAACTGTCTGTGAGGAATCCTGGGATGAACAGCTTTTTCTGGAGCAGAGATATTTTTCCTGCAAGGCTCCAGAAGTCTAAACAGAAAAAATCAACTATACAGTTTCAAGTACTTCAATTAAAAACAGACTTTCAGATACAGAATTTAATGTACAGAACTCCAAGAGTGGGGTTACATCTGAATGAGCCAGATTAAGGAGTAACAAACTTTCCCTTAAAGGGCCAGATATTTTGGGCTTTGTTGGCCATATGGTCTCTATCATAACTACTCTGCTCTGCCCTCATCGTGCAAGAACAGCCAGAGATAATACGAAACCAACGAGCATGGCTGTTCCCCAATAAATCTTCATTTACAAAAACAGACGGCAACTGATTTTAACCCACAGGCTATAGTTTGCCAGCTCTTGAACTAGATTATTTTACATTCATAAAATAAAATGGGATTCCTGGATTTTTTTTTTTAACCAGAAACAGACTACTAGAATTTCTGAGTACTGCTTCCTCACCTGCTTGGGGAAGGCAAAGGATTATAGATATTGCCATAGCAGCTGGTGTAAGACGGATGTGCCAGGGTCTCATATTCAGAGAGCCCTACTGTTATCTGGGTCCTCCAGTTCCCGGAAGCATTTGTAGAAGACACTAGAAATAGATATGGAAAAGTAGACAAAAATTAGTGGCAATATTTATAATGAAAATTGTTTAGGCCATTTACATGTACATTATAATCAGCTATGTGCAAACTAGAGATTAAGAGCCATGTCTGAAATTGGCCAAGTTGTTATTCCAGTTTGGTTGCTCACTGGCCATGTGACCTTGGGCAAATGGCTTATCCTCTTTAAGCTTCAAGTTCTTCATCTGAAAAGTGGGTATAATAATATAAATATATTCTGTATAGGGATAATATCAGGATTAAATAAGATAATATATGAAAATAGCCCTGTTCCTGGCACAGAGTAATCACTCAATAAATAATAACTATTAATAGTATTAATGGAGATAAGGTTAATTAAAGGACATATAAAAAATAACCCAGAAGACAAGCTAGAAGAAACCCTGATTGTTGAGAGGATCTTTCTCCTTGGGCTGCAGCAGCTGAGATAACTGAGCTTCCTGGAGGTCTCTGAGGAAGCAGTCTGTAAACTGACTTACCGAGGCCTGATTGTTCCTCAGCCAAAGGCAACGTCGGTCACTAGGAGGGCCAAGGAATATTTTTATCCCTTATAAAAAGGTCAAGAAGTAGTGAAAGTAGCCAGTATAGGAAGAATTTCTGTATGAATAGACTTAGTTCTACTGAGAGACTGGACTGGAACAAGACATGGGCATAATTTGGGAGCAAAGCCCAAGGGATGCCTCATCACTGGGCGTTTGTTGTCCTCTCTGTAAAAGCAGTCCTGCTCCATGCCTAGGAAGCACAGGTGACCACACTGCCATGCTGGTCATCCAAGACTCAAATGACCAGCCTTACAGGTCTTTTCAGCTGTCCTCCATGTCTGTTTCTGGCTGCCCACCTCCTGCTCTTCTCTCACACACCCAAGGCTCTTGTGACCCATGTGGGACAAACATTTCAAAACCCAGGATGCCACCATATTTTGACTCAAAGATCTAACACTCACTTTGAGCGTCAAGAACGTCTCACCTAAGTCGGTGGTTAAGATGCAGAGATGGGACTGACTTCCCACTCTACCACTTACTAGCTTTGGGGATCGGGCACTCTCTAAGCCAGACTTGTTCAGCTGCACAATTAGGATAATAACAATGAACATAAGAACGCTCAATGTATAGAACTGCTGCCTACATTAAATGGGATATATCATGCCTATGAAGTGCTGAGTGTGCTGCGTGGCACATGGTCAGATAGAGGCTGTCATTATTACTAATAGTGAGTCATTGAGAGAGTCTTCAAGTGGCTGGAAGGAACTACATAACCCCTGACTAATTTGGCAAATAATCATGAACTAATCACTGTATGAGAATAATGCACGCCTGTTGTAATACAGTTCTATAACTATAAAACATAGACAGAAATGAGGAAAATTCCAAAAGGAATTCTGAGAGTATTGATTTCAAATCTCGTATTTCTTAAAACCTGGTGCCCTTTGGTCTTGTGGGCCAAATCCAGACGATATCAGCAAGACTGACACAGAGTCCAAATCAGGACACATTAACTCCATTTACCCCAGAACTGAGCCAATTGCTAAGAATGTTGATGGCTCTGGGTTGCACCTGCTTCTCCCTGGCCTCACTGTTTAGGGAAGCATTACCCCTGCCCTGTGCCCTGATGACCACCCACATGCATCAGCCCTCCTTGCTTGGCTCTTTCTTTGTAATCCTCTGCTCAGGTTCAGTTTCTGAAAGTTTCTCAAGTGATACCCTGAACTTTAGGAGGTAGAAGGGCATTTTCTAGTTCAGAGCCATAAATAACAAAAAAGAATTACAGGTTCATATGTCAGATGTGGTAAGATGGGAGAGCACTAGTGAAAGTCCAAAGTCCTGCACAAACAGAAGGGAACTCAAACCCAAACAGAAATCTCCATGGAAATGCCTCGTATCAACAAACTTATGAAACTTTTGAAGGTACAGTTTTCACTGACTCTTACACCAGGGTTTGGGTATCTCTGCATGTGTCTCACTGAAGAGTCATGTTTGAAGGAAAGGGCAAGACTCATGCACTCATGTTTCCATGCTGCTCAAGAATTCATTCATTTCTTTAAAGCTTTAACATTGCTTAATTTTCAGATATCCCTCTGGCTGCTGACTAAAGTGTAACCAGGGGTCCCCAAACTTTTTACACAGGGGGCCAGTTCACTGTCCCTCAGACCGTTGGAGGGCTGCTACATACAGTGCTCCTCTCACTGACCACCAATGAAAGAGGTGCCCCTTCTGGAAGTGTGGCGGGGGCCGGATAAATGACCTCAGGGGGCCGCATGCGGCCCGCGGGCCGTAGTTTGGGGACGCCTGGATTGTAAGCACAAGGCCAGGAAGTGTCCCAGCACTGGCCCCCCAGTGTTCTAGATGTGCCTGCTTGTTGCTGATAAATTCAACTGGAGACAGACTCTCTTCTTATCCACCTATTTACCTACTTAAAGTACTTGGCACAGCTGTGGTATGCAGTAAGTCCACCACAAATGTCGGCAGCGTTAGGGGCCACGTCAATGCATGAAGAAAACACTAATCAAAACTATATTTGAGGCCCTGGTCCGTTAGCTCAGTGTCATCCCGAAACGCAGGTTTGATCCCAGTCAGGGCACATAGAGTTATGCCAATGAGTGCACAACTAAGTAGAACAACAAGTGAAACCTTCTCTCTCTCTCAAAACCAATCAATTAAAAAAAAGAAACTATCTTTGAAAATCCCTAAATTGACTGCAGTTGGTCTATATATGATTATTGAATTAAGACATGCAAAGTTCTTTGAACAGTGCCAGGAACAGCGCTTACTTAATAGATGCCAGCCTCTATCACAATTATTAGATGCCATATGCAGATACCAGAGCATTTGAAACAAACTGATCAAACTCCTGGTGGTGAACAAGGAAGGATACATAATTGTTTTCTTGGGAACTGAAGGGTTTAGTCTATCCTCCTAATATATCAAGCCTCAATGACCAGGATACATTTAAGAGCTGTGACTATCGGAGTAAGACCTAGAAAAAATAAGCTATATGGAGCCCTGACGTAAGGCAGCATTCAGAATAGATGCTCAGTAAATGTTTTTGGATTTTATTCTACAACTTGCTTCATCACACCCGTGTGGACCGTGTTCTTTGGAAAGCCGGAGGGAACTATTTTTAAGTAGGCAATTCTGACTGTGGGTCCACTCCATGGCAGCCACTCTCCTGACGCTGGGTCTCCTGATCCTTGAGGGGCTGCCGTTTTGGGGTGAGTGGGGAACAAGGGCTAAGTTAAATCTGGGTGTCAAGTGCCCCCACAGCATTCTTACCTGAAGAGTAGGAGGATGTGCGACTTCCTGGTGAACAGGGTCCCTGCAGCCCGGCAAAGCCCAGGCACCTCTGAGACCCCCTGTCCGAGTCAAAGCTGGTCTGGGGGCTGTGTCCCTGCTCCTTCTGCCCAGAGGCCCGCTGGTACCAGCCGCGCAGGTGCTCCGCCACCAAGGCCTTGTGGATGTTCTTGCTGATGTGCTCAGATGCCGTGACCTTTCTCGGCAGCCGGAGGGTTGCATAGGGGTTCTGAGGCACCCGGTCCACCTCGTCTTCATGGAAGGACCTACTGTAGTCCCTTGGGCGGTCGTATCCGTAGTGGGCCGAGGAGCGGTAGGAAGGATTGACGCTGTACTGTCCCTCCGTGTCATTCTCATAGATGTAGCTGCCATTGTAATAAAGGTCACACTCCGCATATGGCGTGTAGCCAGGGATATAGAGGCTGGAAGAAGGCTGTTCATGGTTCTTTGAGTAGATGCCATTCCTCAGACTATCCCTTTGGACAAGGTTGGGCATGCTTCCCGAATTCGAAGTGGAAACATTCTGTTTCTTGGACCTTCTCCGACCCCTGGCACGGGTGTCCAAGGTGTGAGCACTGTGACAGGCGCCAGCCACGGGAGTCACACAGTAGTACTCGGCACTTGACTGGCTGGTGCAGGAGGACCCGTCATCCAGGACTTCGGTGCTGCTGCTCCTTTGGGATTTGCAGAGGGAGAAGAACGGCCTGTCGTGGTCCATCTCTGACAGCAGGTGCGACTGGGACTCCAGGCTGCCACTGCGCTGGCGGCAGTGTGACGGGGGCCTGGGCCTGAAAGAGGAGAAAAGTAAACTTGTGAAAGAAAGGAGGAAAGGGGGCTGAAATTAGGAGAAAGAATGCCACACTGCAGGATTTAATAGCTACTGACTTGCAGGTGGACTTTGGAAGTTTCCAAAGCTGATCGCACAACAGAACCCACTGGTTCACGCACAGTTCACTGCCGCGGTCATAACGAGAAAAGAACTATGTTCAGTCAACTGTGTAATCCATGTCCTTTCTTGAGAGTCAGGAAGATAAACTGATGATACACAACTTACATCCAAGCCAGGAAAACAAACTAACAAACAAAACCCTAGTCTTTGATGGGTTCTGCCTTCCAACAGGAGCAGAAAATACATGCCCAGAGCCTAGGCTCTGTGGTGCGTCCCTGAGTCAGCCCTGCCGTGTCCTGTTGTGTGAGCTTGGCCAAGATAGTTAAATTCTCTGAACCCCCTTTCTGCCTCTAAAATGTGGACAATAAAACAGTACCTGTTATCTACAATTAGGCTTGTTGTGGGGACTAAATAATATGGTGTATATATAATACAATAGTTAGCACAGCCTCCAGTAAGTACCTCAAAAGGTCACTACTGTCATGATATTTATTGTCACCATTGCATAAGAAATGGTAATGTCTGTTTGGAAATATTAAGGTACTAAGAAATCTATTAATCTACTTGAACAGAAATCTATTCTTTGTTGACATACGTGAAATTGTGAGTAGAAAAAGGAGATCTGGAAACAGGGAGAGACTGCCACCAAAGTCCCTTAAAATGATTACAAAACCCAACAAATAAAACAAAACCTTAAAGCAAAGACAAACAGAGCCAAAGTGACCAGAATGAAGCACTCTTACTCCAAGTGGCTGCTGCTGTAGGCATTTCGGGTGAGAACAGGGGTAGTGGGCATGCTTCGCCCGCCCTGTGGCCGCCGCTCCAGGGTTTTGTAAGGACTGCTGTGTGTTGACAGCATTTCTCTGTGGCAATAAAAATAATTCAAGAAATGGTGAGTCTCCAACATATCTGGCAAATTTGTCATCAGCTGAAGGAAAGGGCGCATAGGGAGAAACTTGGGAAGGTGTCTTGGTAGTATCCAAGACATCCCAGAAAAGTTTCAGGGAAGTCCATGTGGCCTCTCTTGAGTCATAGATATGAAGGAATTTCAAAGTTTTTAAAAAGAGTATACTGAATAAAGTAGATTGAAAGCAACTAGAGAGGCAACAAATCTTTTCTCTGTAAAGAGTCTAATAATATATATTTTTGCTTTGTAGACCAGATGATCTGTCTAAACTACTCAGTTCTGCCCTTGAAGTGTGAAAGTACTATAGACAATAGGTAAGGGAATAGAACTTGACTATGAGGCCTTGGCCAGCTGGCTCAATGGTAGAGCATTGGCCTGGTGTGTGGATGTCCTGGGTTTGATTCCAGTCAGGGCACACAGGAAAAGTGCCCATCTGCTTCTCCACCTCTTCCCTTCTTGCTTCTCTCTCTCTCTCTCTTTCTTCTAATCCTGCAACCATGGCTCGATTGGAGAGAGTTGGCCCCGGGCACTGAGGATGGCTCCATGGCCTCGCCTCAGGCACTAAAAAGAGTTCAGTCGCCAAGCAATAGAGCAACACCCCAGATGGGCAGAGCATTGCCTCCTAGTGGGCTTGCTGGCTGGAGCCCATCAGGGCACATGCAGGAGTCTGTCTCTCAGCCTCCCCTTCTCTCACTGAATAAAAAAATAAATAAAACAATAAATCTCCCCCCCAAAACTTGACTATGAATATTAAATTTTAAATTTCATATAATATTCATATCACAAAATATTATTGCTTTTGATTTCTCCTCTAAATATCTAAAGATATAAAAACCTTTCTTAGCTCACAGGGCATATAAAAAATAAGTGTTAGAGTGAATCTGGCCAGTGGACCATCGTTTGCTTGCCTCTGATCTAGAGAGCAACATCCTTAAATCCTCCGCCCATTTCCCAGCACTGTAAGAATACAACTTGAATTTAACTTTTAAATTAAATGACTTCAACTTTTTACTTATCACAAAAGCATGTCAAGTTCATTGCAAAAAAATTCAAAGATACAGATAAAAAAGAAAATTTAAATGTCCATAACCTGATACCTTAGATATAGCCAGTCAGTACTAAATGTTTTCAGATATTTTTCTTAAGCATATATATTTATAAGCATTTATACTTTTTAAGAACAAAAAATGAGACCTCACTATATATTTTCTTTCAAAACCACTTAAAATTTAAAATTATATCTAATGTTTCATGTTGGTTAATATTTGTTTACAATGGTATTTTAATGACTGTAACATTCCACTCTAAGGATTTACCATAATTTATTTAAACAATACATTTGGGTTGCTTTCAATTTGTCGCTGATATAGACAATGCTGCAATAAGCATCCTGTATTTAATTAGTTCAACAGGAAAATTCCTGGAAGTGAAATTACTGGGTCAAAGAACAAACTCATTTTAAACTATTGGGGATGTGGGCATAATATTCAGAGATAAGAATTCTCAGTTATAATTCTTCCTTTTGCTGAAATATCTTTGTTTTCCTTATATAATAAATACATATGCTAGTTCAGTGCTATCTAACAGGATTTCCTTCAATGATGGAAATTTGCTGTATTTGTGCTACTCTGTGGTATACACACTAGCCACATGGGGGTAGTAAGCACTTGAAATGGCAAGTATAACTGAGGAACTGAATTTTTAATTTTATTTTCTTTTAATTATGTGGGACAGCAGAGCTCTAGATGCTTAGATCTCTACTGTTTAAGGTAACAGTTCTTAAATGCCAGTCCACAAACCGCAGCTGCTACGTGATAAAGGTTTTCAGTGGTCGTTGACAAAATAAAAATATAACTAAGTGTTGGTTTTACTTTCATAAGTAAAAAATTATTTAACCTAAATAATCTTCCTTTACTTTGAGGATAATTTCCATCTTCTCTTAGATGTGGTATAATATATTGGCTAAAATCACATTGTAGGTTTTGGAGTGGGCTAGCTAGGTTCAAATCCTAATTCTGACATTTATTAGTTAATAAACCTAACCAGTTATGCTTTCTGGTCCTGGGTGTACTTGTTTGTAAACGGTAATGACAGTAGTAGCAGTACTATCAAAATTGTTGTGAGGATTAAATTTATTAATATATATTAAAGCAGTTTGAACAGTGTCTGAACAGCGTATAGTGTTTGAACAGCATAGAATAAGTCCTCAATAAATGTTAGCTTCATCTCATTATTGTTATGATGATGGCAGATGTATTTTTGATAATTATGTCACTTTTTTCATGAAATCATGGTGCTTTCTGTTTGAACATTCTGATTAGGCAAAGTAAACAACTGGCAATCCTATTCTAGGTCTTAGTTTAAAAATATAGTATTAATGCAAATTTTGGGAATCACTGGGTGTTATCTTTTTGAAATCTGATGTTACTGCCCTGGCTGGTTGACTCAGTAGTATATCATAGGCCTGGTGTGTTGAATTCCAGAGTTCAATTCCTGGTCAGGGCAAACAGAAGCAGCTACCATCTGCTTCTCCCTGCTCCCCCCCTCCCTTCTCTCTCTTTCTCCCTCTGTCTCTCCCTCTCCTGCAGCCATGGCTTGAGGGTTTTGAGCAAGTTGGCTCTGGAGCGCTAAGGATGGCTCCATGGCCTTGCCTCAGGGGCTAAAAAAAATAGTTTAGTTGCCCAGCAATGGAACAGTGGCCCCAGATTGACAGAGCACTGGCCCAAGACTGAGGGTTGCCACGTGGATCCCAGTTGGGACACATGCAGGAGTTGTCTCTGCTTCCCTGCCTCTCACTTAATAAAAATAAATAAATCTGATGTTATTGCCCTGGTAATATTTACCTGAGAAAATATTTGTATTGTCTATTTTACAGATTATAATTCGTTAAAGTCCCATTTTTACATGAAAGATCAGAAGTCATTCCTGTCACTTGGTTTGGTAAAGTGGTATTTAATGACAATTTCCTGAGAGCATGGGTTATAAACTAAACTTTGGACACTGTGCCCAAATCCAGATTATAATTAACATCTCTGTAATTTAACATAAATCAAATACTTTAAATACAATCAAGTAGCCAAATGGTATTTTATTTTTGAGAGAGAGAGGGGGAGTGAGGAAGAAAGACAGAGATGGAGAGACCGAGATGGAGCATCAACTTGTTGCTCCACTTTAGTTGTGCACCCACTGATTGCTGCTCATACGTGTGTTGACCGGAATTGAGCAGGAAACCTCAAAATTGAGCCAGTGACCCCACAATCGAGTCTGCAACCTTAGCATTCTGCAATGATGCTCTATCTACTGAGTCACCACCAGTCAGGCCAAATATTTTTCAAAATAGCTCCTAACACTTCTACTTGTGTCTGTTTCAGCCTTACTAAACAACCCTTCTGAAAGGATAAACAGAATAACACAAAAATGGGTTGAATATTTGGAGAAAGCTGTGAGGTGTTTGTTCTACTGATGGTGTTAGTTCTCACCTGGACTGCCTGGTATCCACAAACTGTTCATTGATGGATGACTTTCTGAAATGGATTCGCTCAAGACCCAGAGACTTGGGGGGAAGAGTTCTTGGAGAATGAGGTACTGAACTTGGTCGCTGCCCACCAAGAGTGAAGGTGTCATTGGCTATAAGAAGTAAAATGAATGAGTGAATAAATAAGTAGGAAAATAAATAAGTAAATAAATACTATATCAACACCCCAAAAAAGAAATCAGAAGATCTGATGAATCACACGAAATGTATCTCTGGATGTAGGTCACTGTTCTCTACTAGTTCTCTGCAAATTGTTGGATTAGAGTGGGGGCTTTGCCATACTCAGCCAGAGTAACTTCCAAGGACTCCCAATAAAGTATGATTTCTATCTGCTTTGGCGTTGAGTTTGTGAATCCATGCGATGGGCAGAGTGTAAGTGTCACAGTGCTTGACTTGGGATTGGCGTCACAGCTCAGTCTAGGAAAAATTATGAGGTAAGCATGCTTGACTTACATGCTCTCCCAATCTCCTCATTTGGTATCACTTACCCGAAATGTGGGAAGGAAATAAAATAATGTGAGTTTTTGAGACTGGCAGACATGGGGTCTAGTCCCAAATCCCTGAGCTCGTTTAATAAATCTTTTCAGTATCAGTTTTCAAAAAAAAAAAAAAAATCTGGTGAACAAATTATTCTTCCAATGGTGATGTTTTTAGAAGCATATGTGCTGCCAAAGTGAGTATATCATAACTTTTAGGAGATTTATTTTTATATTTTATACACTATACAAAAGAAATACTGAATACTCTTATGGTGCCTGATCTAACTCTGCCATCAATATATGCCACACTGAGCAAAGAAATCACTCAGGTAGAATGAGTGATACTATTGTTTTTTTGCAAGTTATATTACAGAATATCCCCAATGTATAAAAGGCTGAGGAAGTTGAAAGTTCTTAGACCTCTTTGGCTGACCAAAGGACTCATTTTGTCATTGAAAATGACGAAACTGATTTATGCTGAGAGTTTGGACACTTGTTACATCTCCCACTAATATTTGTAATTTTGAAGAGGAATAGCAAGTATGACCAAACCTCAGCTCAAAGGAAGAATTCTGAAATGATGGAGTTTCAAGTACCATAAAACCTGGGAGCAGATGAAGCGGTGTGGGTCAGTGGCTTCCCAAATTGCTTAAATCCCATCAGTTAGAAAGCCACTTCTCTTCTTAAGCATAAAGGATTACAAGGAAATGCCATGTCATTTAATAAGAAATCTATTCCATTATGAAATGTGTTGAATAAACACAGGCCATCACAACACTATGTGTGACACAACACAGCACATCGACACAACGTTGTGTCTATGAAACCAACACAGTGAGTGACATGTAACCCAATTTTTAAAATGTGTATTTCTTCCTAAGAAAGTAATATAAACTCCCAGTTATCCAGAATGCAGTGATAATTATAATCCACACTATAATTTCCTAATTTTATATTGGACTCCAAATATATAAAATGTCATCACTGAGAAAATCAGGGTGAAGGACTCTATTGTTTATGCAGATACACAATTACTTTGATAAAAAGTTAAGAAAAAAAATCTTACAGAGTCTTACAGCTCCTTACTGAGAGACTCATTTATTCATGTTATGGTATTCTGAATCTCAAAGTTATGCAATTTATAAGGTACTGTATTTAATGCTAACCTGTGTAGAAGTTCATTGTAATACCCTTTCTCAAACTTTCTGCATAAACATGAGTTGATTCTACTGTTCCTTAGAGAATAATTTTAGTTAACTAAAAATATTATCTTGGCCCTGGCTGGTTGGCTCAATGGTAGAGCATTGGTCCAGGGTGTGGATGTCCCAGGTTTGATTCCCAGTCAGGGCACATGGGAGAAGTAACCATCTGCTTCTCCACCCCTCCCCCTTTACCCTCTCTCTCTCTTTCTCTCCTCCCTTCCGCAGCCTTGGCCCAATTAATTCCAGTGACTTGATCTCACCAACTGAGGATGGCTATGAAATCCCCCATAGACACTAAAAAATAGCTCAGTTGCCGAGCAGTGGAACAATGCCCCAGATGGGCAGAACATAACCCCATAGGGGCCTTGCCGGGTGGATCCCAGTCTGGGATATGCAAGACTATCTCTCTGCCTCACTTGCTCTCACTTATTTAAAAAAAAAAATCTTACTATTTTAGAATATCTAGTATTTTAACCAAGAAAGGGGAGCTACTTACAATCATCACAGGTAGTAGTGTCGGACAAGGAGCTGCTCTCTGAGGGGATTACATCTTCTGTGAATAACAATGAGTGCCTTTGGTATAATCATACATTTATAGACCTATCATGATTTAATAAAGCAACTAAATAAATCTTAGATAAATGTCATTACAGTACATTAAGAATAATGAATTACTATAAGAATAGATCCATTTACCATTGAAGATGTAAATATCACATATACTGTATAAAAATGACATAGGACTATTTCTTAAAATGGAAATGACTTCAAGGGTGTTTTGTTTTTCAACTAGTTTTCAATCTGGCTTCTACATGGGACAAAAACTTTACCCTACACATTGAGTGTTTACGACCTACAAACTGGAAAGAAAAATCATGCCATTTGTGTCATAAATATTAAGTGTTAAGTAGTATATACTTGAATGCTCATTTGAGAAACTAATGTTAGCATAACTTATTTTTAGATGCCGCCCCTTTTCTATTAGATCAGTGTGGCATTACTAACATTTTGGAATAATTCTTCTTGGGGGGAGCTGTCCTTTTTGCTTTGTAGGATCTCCAGCCTCGACCCAATGGATGCCCACAACACCCTCACCCTCAGTCTTGACAATAAAAAATGTCTCAGACATTGTGAAATGTTCCCAGGAGACCAAAATTGCCCCTGGTTGAGAACCACTGAATTAGACAGACCTGGAATAAAATAATGGTAAATTCCTTAATCTCTCTGATCATTATTTGGCTCAATTTTAAAATGAGATAAGAACAGTACCAAATGAATAATGCTGAGGTGAACATTAAGTGAAATAATAAATGTAAATCCTTGAGCCCAGTTCCTGGCACAGGGCAAATGCTCACTAAACTTTTGCTGTTCTTACTTCTTTTGTTACCTAGACACAATGCGTGGTCAAAAAAACACTGATGGTTGGAAATGTGCACAGTACTCTCACTATTAGTGGTGTCCATCAAGTGTTAAAAAATGTATTTAGAAAAAAAGACATGTCAGATATGTTGCCTGCTTTGGCAAACGATTCCTTACTCAGTGTCAAGATTATAGGCAAATACAACACCTCAGTGTAAGCTTCAAAGCCATTATGAAGGGGCTCTCCTACACTCAGTCTCAAACGTTAATCTTCATCAGAGCCAGGTGGACTACCTCCTAATTGACACACAATAAAGCCCTAAGACAAGGTGCCAGGACAGTCAGCTGTCAGACACCCTTAGAAGAAAATCTACCCCTTGTAAACGCTCAACCACTGGCACCATCTGCTGCCCAAATGTCAGTCATTGTTGAGAACACTTGAAGCCTGCACGATCTGGGGAGGAATGGGCCACAACAAATGGCTACAAAAGTTAAGTGCACAGCTAATCACCGTCTCTATAAGTACAGAATAGAACCACCACCAAGGCCAAATGGATTTTGAATTCAGTCAAAGCCATCTTAAATTCCCCAGCTGTAGCTGACCACACTTGTGTATTGATGTCTGTGCATTCACTTTCTAAAACCCTTATCTCTGCTTTTAAAATCATTTGCCCTAAATTGAAGTATGCTTTAAACCTAGTTACTGTATTTTGTCAAATCTAAGCTATATAATTATTTTATGTCTCAATAAAAAGAGAAAAATTTACTGACAATCCTAACTATAACAGTGTCTAGTATTAGAATCTAATCAATCTCACAGATGTTTAGAGGTGAAAAAAATATCTTGGAATCAAAAAAAATATAATTAGATTTCAACCAATGATCAAGGTGAAAAACCATGTTAATAGATATGTAAGGCCAAATGGACTTGAAATCTAACTAAATGAGATTTTCCAGTTTGCTTTTTTCTGAATATGAAAGTTTTAGACACATAATTGTTGAGAATTTTGAAAATACAGGAGTATTAAGAAAATTAAGTTATTTAAAATTCCACAATTATTAGTGTTTTAAAATATTTCCCAATAAGTCTTTTTGTGGACATATTAATAGAATATTGGGATCATATTGCAGTTATAATTTTGTATCCTATCGTTTTACATTTGCCCATATCTTTAAGTATCATGGCTTCCATAAAAGACAATAATTGCGAAAACTCTTTTCTAGCCACATAAGTTGGAAAGACCCTTAAAAAACTATAGTGTGGCCCTGGTGGGTGGTTCGGTGGACAGAGTATCGTCCCAGCACACCAACCTCGCGGGTGGATCACTCGTCGGCACACATGAGAAGCAATCAGTGCGTGCACAACTAAGTGGAACAACAAACTGGAATGGCAACTTGATGCTTCTCTCTTTCTCTCTCAAATCAACTCAAAAATAAAAATAAAACAGCTTTATGGTTTACTGCATTAAAAACCTTTAGGAAAGCAGTGGGTGGGACCAAGCTGTCTCAATACTCAGTGTAGTCAAATATATTTCTTGCAACAATACCAGTTAAAGGTGAGTTGTCTTATTATGAACCAATATTGTTGTGAAAGCTCTTTCATCCTGAAAACTAAAGCAGTGCAGTAGTATAGCATTATTACAATAGTGAGAATGTCACTGAAGACCAAGTTTACATGCTTGTAAGATTGAAATTCTAAACCATTTTTATCCTAAGAAAGTTACTGTTAATCCTGTTCTTTCCTTTATTTCTTATCAAATGAACTGGTTTGGAAATGTGACATACCATCAAGAATGTTGACTATGTGACTCAAAAAAACTTTACTTGCTACTAACCTGGTAAAATTATTGTCCTGTTCTGGCTGGGTTTCTTTCCCCCTCTAATTCTGTATTCATTTATCGCGTTTTCAATCTCCTGAAGCTTTTTCACTGCATCCGCGTAATCCTGCTTCCGTTTTTTCTTCACGGTTTTACAAAGGTCTGGCTCACTGGCAAGTTTCTTTGCAGCTTCAACCAGCTTTTGCTGTATTAGGAAGTTGCTCTCCAGGTCTCTCAAAGCAGGATCCTGCATTTACACAATGATATAGTCTTATTTCCATGGACACATACAGTCACTCTCACATTCAGAGGAATCAATCAAACTTCTAGTGCATTCTCAAATCATGTGCTCTTTGAGAATAGAATCGTTCTAAGTTTTACTGCATAGGTATTCACAAATACTTATCTAAGAGACAAGACCTCCCTCATCCATCCATTTACATAAACTTCTCTACATCTTTCCTTTTCAAGAAAGAGACTAGCCTTTCATCATTCAGTGGGTTGGGTAAAGATCATATTTTTCAAGAATAGATTCTTAACCCAAGAATCAGAGAGGCAGAAAGTTGTATTCACATGCATAGCTTTAGAGACATAAATTTGAGTTTGAGTCCTCTTTCTGGTGGTTCCTGGCTATATGACCCTGGACATGCTGCTTAATTTTTTAATGATTTTTTTTCATTTGTAAAATGAAGATAGCATCTACCTTACACAAGTGTATGTGCATTTCTTAGTTCAGAACTGGGTATACAGAAAGCACTCAATAAACAGCAAAGCTCATTCTATTATTGATAAAAACTGCTATCATTTTCTAAAGCCAAAATGGCTTTCTTAAGAAACAGGAGTAAGGTCACACTGTCTGATAACATGCAATGAGAAAGTATATTCTATACTGGCTAAACAGGGATCTCCAAACTACGGCCCACGGGCCGCATGCGGCCCCCTGAGGCCATTTATCCGGCTCCCCGTCGCACTTCCAGAAGGGGCACCTCTTTCATTGGTGGTCAGTGAGAGGAGCATAGTTCCCATTGAAATACTGGTCAGTTTGTTTATTTAAATTTACTTGTTCTTTATTTTATATATTGTATTTGTTCCCGTTTTGTTTTTTTATTTTAAAATAAGATATGTGCAGTGTGCATAGGGATTTGTTCGTAGCTTTTTTTATAGTCCGGACCTCCACTGGTCTGAGGGACAGTGAACTGGTCTCCTGTGTAAAAAGTTTGGGGACCCCTGGGCTAACACATCTTTTGACTTTCTTGTAACCGAGTGTTGTACATATGTCATCACTGAATGCTCCTTGCATTGCACTCCCATTTTATAGATGAGGAAACTGAGACCTGAGAATTAAGACTTCAAACAGGGAAAAGTATTTGCCAAAGGCTGCTACTTAGTTTTAGTGGAGAGCCTAATGTCAGAGTTCTTAATTCTTATGTCTTTCAGTTTACAAACATCTGGTGTTTGTCAAATGCTCTCTATGTTTGGAAGAGTAATATAGCGAGAAATAACAATTTTAATTGAACTGTGCATAATACAAAAAATTCAATTTGGTCTGCATTATCACTTTCAACTGGTGAGATAAAAAGCAGAGCAGTGACTCAAAAAACCAAAGGAACAAGTCAACCACACTCAATGGACAGCTTTTCTGTCTCACTGGTATAGAAACACTGAGAGCTGGTGCTCATACCTCTTCACTGGGCAGCAAGTTGTCATCTAACTTGAACGTGGTTCCTACACGCCTTCTGACCTGAGGGGGCTTCTCACCTATGCTCAGCGGGTATTCCTTTGGCATTTGGCCTGTGAGCTCCTGCCGAATGGAACAGAATCAAGAGGGGATGATAGACACTGGCCAGAGCTGTCAAACACAATTTGAAGAGCCCCCTACTGCCAACGCAGAAGACACTCACAGCCTCTCGCAAACAGATCTTCTTCAGCTCCTCGACTTTTTTCAGGAGCTTTTCTTGCAACAGTTTTTCCTTCTTCTTGAGTTCAAGGATTTTCTCTTTCTTTTGCTCCTCACTAACTTCTGAGTCTTGAGAACCTGAGGGAATAGGAAGAAGGGCAGGGAAGGTTTATACAAGGAATGTTTCCTTCCTGTTTAAAGAACAAAGGGTTTTAAGCCAAACCTGCTATTAAATAGTAGTTTCTTTCTTTTCTCCTTGTTTCTGAATATAATAAAAGGAAACTGGAGAACATTTTCTCATGCTTCTGGGCATCAAACATAGCCTGGTAATAAAATGTGCCTTTTGCATTTTGGCCCAGTCATTTTAGAAGCAATAATAAAATGCTTAATGTTTTAGACACACCCCTCCAAAAATTTAATTTTTTGAGCAAGTAAGGAGGTTAGATGATTCTGTTCTTCTAGAAAGCAAGCAAGCAAGGCAAAGGAATGTTCTGTGCCTTTGATTCACAAGCTGGCAACGGGATTTTAATGGGAAAATTCATTTTAGTGAAGTTATGTATATTTAGTGATAAAAGATTCCAGAATTTCTGTACAGACAGGGGTTGGGGCATCAATCACCAGAGAGGGGGAGACGTTCAAAGTTTTTAATTACATATGACTTTATATTAAATGGAGAATTAGACAACTGTCTATATCAAAAACCAAATATTGGGGGGAGGAAGAAGCTGATAGATTTTATGTGGAGAAAATGTCCTTTCTAGGCACTCACTATCTTTGCAGCTAGTGTTACTTCTGTAACCTGGCTATTTACAATTTAATTTTATATTTTTTAAAATAGTTTAAACATTTTATTCAAAACTATTGCATACTGTAATTTTGATATGCTTATTTATTCCTAAGATAATGGGTTGAAAGATGCATTTAAAAGTAGTTTACACCTGACCAGGCAGTGGCACAGTGGATTCAGCATCAGATTAGGATGCACAAGATCCAGGTTCGAAACCCCGAGGTTGCTGGTTTGAGCACAGGCTCATCCAGCTTGAGCAAGGAGTCGCTGGCTTGAGCCCAAGGTCGCTGGCTTGAGCAAGGGGTCACTCGCTCTGCTGTAGCTCCCCCGGTCAAGGCACATATGAGAAAGCAATCAATGAACAAGTAAAGCAATGCTACGAAGAATTGATGCTTCTCATCTCTCTTCCTTCCTGTCTGTCTGTCCCTATCTGCACCTCTCTCTGACTCTGTCAAAAAAAAAAAGTAGTTTACAACAACAAAAAACATGAAATAAACCAAAGACTGCCTCTCTAATCCCAAACTGTTACCTGAAGAGATTAAGCTGCCGTTGCTGGCCATGATGAGCTGACTCTTTGCCTCCAGAGAAACCAGCTTAGTGGTCCTTGGTGTTCCCATATCTGTTAAATCCACTGCGATATCGTTTAAACTTCTGGCTGAAGGAATTTTTGCCTAAAAGGTATACAATATTGTGATGGAATTCACTCAATTAAACCTATCTCAAATTAATAAAATGATTAAGTTACAATAGAATAAAAATGTCAAAAGGACCATTTAGGATTTTTATACCGATACTAAAATGACACCAGAAAAAAAAGCAAGACTTAAGCTTTGTAGTTAAACATATTAATAATGAGGCATGATTCTTTCTTACAGTGTAGTTCAATCATTAACTTTAAAATGTCACTAGTGTGCACATACCTGCGTGCCAAAAAGTTGGCCAAATCTCAGAACTTTTGAATCAGGTTATATAGTGTTCATTTTTTAAATGTATGAAATATTAAAACAGCTGGTAGTAAAGTTAAAAAAAAACTGAAAGAATAAAAACCCACGGGCTTGCCTTTTTTCTGAGAATGCTTATCTTTTGAAAAGAAAGAAAAAGAAATGGGAGTATATTCCTAGAACCTCTTCGAGTCACTTACTTTGCTTTGTTTCCGGTCCAAGTAAAACTGATGCTGACTAATTGCCATTACCCAGATGGACTTGATGAGAGAAGAGTTTGCATACCAGGTTTGCACAAAGAGGCCACTTTGCCCAAAGGTTCTTCTTGACACCGAAATCCTGAAAGATTAAGACAAGCATTCAAATTATTTGCCTCTGGCCCCAGCACAGCACAAAATGTATCCAGTGAGTAGTGTAACAAAGCATCCTTATTGTTTGTACATTGCCACACTCTTATGCTGACAGGGTTCTGATTTTCTCCTTTTATTACACATCCAATCACGCCTGGGTTGTATCTCTTTGTAAAACCAGTGTATTAAAAACCACATACACACTCTCAAAAGCAGATAAGAACTAGTCAAATTAGACACTGTACTAAAAACAGTTAAAGCCATCACAAACAAGAATAAATGTGACCATACTTTATAGACAAAGATGTGTGCGGTCAGCGCCTTTCTCAAGGTGAAAGAGCATCTCAAATCTCGATAGGCTTGTCAGACATTATCAGAGGATGAACATAATAATGTCTGAAAGTAGGTAAGTCCAAACCTGGTCCAGAGTGCTCCTTACGCATAAACCAGATGAAAAGGAGGACAGGGTGACAGCGAGAAGGATGGGGGAGCAGAGGGGGAGGGACCAAAATTCTTTGTAGGAGGAGCCCAAGTCATCTTTTTAAGGACTGTTTTCCCTATCCTTCCGACCTCCAAACACCCATAAATGTATCTGAAGAACCACTGAGGACTGACAGAGAATTCTTCTGAAGAGTTTGGAGAAACTATAGTCCTTATTTTAATTAATGTTGATAACTTGGCAGCTGGCTTATATAGTGATCATTGATTCCAAATTTTAAAATGAGCAAAGGATCTGATTCAGCATTTCTATGAATACATAGAAAAGGCCAGTGAGCACATGAGAGGGTGCACAGCCATCACCAGTCAGGAGGAAAATGTAAATCCAAACCAGAATAAGCCACCACTTCCCACCTCCAGGATGACTGTTAAAGAACAACTCAGCTACAAATAACAAGTGTTAGGGAGGGAGTGGAGAAAATGGACCCATATACATTCGTAGGTGTGAATGGAAAATGGCTGTAGCTGCTTTGGTAACCCTGGAGGCTCCTCCCAAGGTCAAGGAAAGGGTTAGCCATTCACCCAGCAGTCCCACTCCCAGGTATACATCCCGGAGAAATAAATACATGTCCATGTAAAAATTGCACATGAATGTTCATAGCATTATTCATAAAGTCACCAGGACCACACAGAGAACAAACTGTGAGCCTTACCTCCGTGGGTCGTGAACTTCAACAGCAAATTTTTTCTCACGAAAATATAAGTTCTCCAGCTGTTTCCACTGGAATAGCTAGTAAATTTAGAAAACACAAAACCCACACAGCTTTAATTAATGTTGTTTTTCTAAATCTAGAAATCAACTTAATAATCAAATAATCAAGAAGGTGCACTGAGATCAAGCATGAACATGTGATGCAGTCCTTAAACCAACTACAACCTGAAACCATTTTATTACTCCTTCTGACAGTAATCTTCAACAATTCCTTGAACCATAAAACTAGGCAACTGTGGAGAACATGCATACTATTTTTCCTGTGATTCAACTAAATAAAAGAATAAGGAAGAAAATCCTGATAGATTCCAGTAATCGCATACCCACTGATCAAAGATGTTGTCATATTTAAACGGAAAGATATTCACGGGGATGTTTCAGGAAGACCACAGATTAAATTGCAAAGAAAGCAAAGTGAAAGTAAGCCGGAACCCCAAGCAGGAGTGATTCTCTATGACAACAGTTTTCTTGCCTAAGTGTTCCCCTAAGTGGGCCAGAAACCAGGCATTGGAGGCGGGGAGGGGAGGGGCATGGGAGCTGCCCATTAGGTTTTTGAGCTGGCACCTCCAGTCCCTGTAAACAGAGTCTGCTTCTACAGTCCCACTGCTGAGTCTCATGCTGCACTGGGTGTTGCAGTCTGATGGGTGAGACAGACTTAACTAGCAATGTGCTTTTGAAAACCATGTAATTTGTAAAAAGCAGCTCGTTCCCAGAGATCAGTATGCCCAGCTGTATTTTCTGGCCCCTTATGTTATACCTGTGCTAGCCTGAACCTCATCTTGTCTTTTTTTTTTTTTTTACAGAGACAGAGAAAGAGTCAGAGAGAGGGACAGACAGACAGGAATGAGGAGAGATGAGAAGCATCAATCATTAGTTTTTTGTTGCGACACCTTAGTTGTTCATTGATTGCTTTCTCACAGGCGCCTTGACTGTGGGGCTACAAGTAGACCAAGAAACCCCTTACTCAGGCTAGCACCCTTGGGTCCAAGCTGGTGAGCTTTGCTTAAACCAGAGAAGCCCACAATCAAGCTGGTGACCTCGGAGTCTCGAACCTGGATCCTCCGCATCCCAGTCCAACGCTCTATCCACTGCGCCACCACCTGGTCACGCTCATCTTGTCTTTTAACTTGGACTTCATAAAATTCCTCTGCCCAGTCCCTAGTCTTGATTATTAGGGAAATAATAGCATAGTGATTTCATCCCATTATTCAGCTTTGGCTGGGTTTTTAAAATTATGTTCAGAGAATCTTTAAAGAGCGTTTTAATTACATAAATAACTTCTTCACAATGCACTATCAGTAAAATCATTTCCTAAAGTCCAACAACCAAGGTGTTTCACAAACATGTAAACCTCATGTAAAGGAACAGTATGAGTTTAAGGGTCCTGTGCACAGGTAGCCAGGAGACAAATATTTTCAAACTAGACCCACAATCCCTAACAGAGACAAACCAGCCCACACCGAGAACACACTGCAGTCACACCACACTCTCCCAGGATGGAGGAGTCATTCAAGCGTAAGCTACATACCGGTTTCCTAAAATGTCCGTAGACTTGAGGCTTTCATTCCTTTTCATCCAGAGGGTCCAAAAAATGGGGCAAAAATGTGAGGGAAAATCCTAAGGTTCTTTCTACATCCCCTGCCAGACAGCAGCCCTGGTGAGTTCTGAACTGAGTTTCATAAGACACTTAGGTGTAACTCAAGTTTCACAAAGTGAGCCTCCCACAGCCGACAGGACTGACTGACATCAGCAACTCTTATCGGGCGACACCTCCCAGTTCCACTCCTTCTTCCGACCTACTGGTGAGGAGAGCAAAGTTCTCACCAGCAGACTTTCTCAGAAGAGACTAACTTTTTAAAGAGGTGTATGGTGTGGATTCAGACGATATTCCTGGGAAGTCAGTTGCTCTGAACGCAGGTACAGATTTCAGGGAGGTGGCCCTGGGAGCCACTTCTCCCCGCCACTCACCCTGGGCACAACAGGTTCTACAGGAAGAGCCACGGTACAGCGCAGCCGCGTTTTCCTGGGCGCCCATTCCCACACACATAAAAGCCAGGGCTGGACTTGAAACACGATCTCTGAAAGCTACCCCGCCCCCAGCTCTTACAAAGTGAAAGCCCAGCGTTCTGCCTCACTTCAGCCTGTGCCTGCACGGAGAGCAAGCAGGCCTGCAAGCAAAACCCCACTCTGAAGGCAAGGCACTCCTGCGGATTTAAGAATTTGAAATAAGTGGATGGCAACTGGGTTTGCAAAAGAAGTCATGGGAACAAGATTTTACATCTGAAAGGCAAAGCCATTTCCCTTCCTGAAACCTTAAAAAGTTTATGCAAAATGTGATTTCATATATGTGTCTATAATAGTGAATTGAAATGACCCACTTAATTTGGGTCAGGGATGCCCCTAGGGTGGAGATGCACAAGGGGTAAGTGCTACAGAACACTTCATTACCAGCAATATTTTGTTTCTTTTACTAATAAAAAGATGAATATGACAAAATATCAGTAATTGTCAATTTAAGTAATTATGTACATGTCATTTTCTAGGTACTCCTGTATTTTTTAAAAATTTAAAAGAAATGAAAATTTCTCAAATTAAAATAATGTGCTTACATAAAATGAACACAGGTCTATTTTATACAGAGTGTGATGTCCACCTCATCACCTGCTGTGAGGCCTCTATTTGAGACACTTATTATCATTATGGTTCTTATCAATGTTTGGGGTTGCTAGGAGAAGGCTGCTAATTGTAGTGAGAGTAGATCCAGCTGGCAGTTGAAATCAGGCCAGGTTTTCCTTTGAATGTTCTGAAACCATTCTTATATTGTGCATTGTATCAGTTCTATGCTCTTGACTTCAGAAAGGCAGGGTGGAACTGAAAGTGGCCACGGAGCTGAGGTCAAGTGCTTCACTTCCGGAAAGATCACCAGGCAGCACCCCTAGGACAGAGCCCTGCACACAGCAGGCAACTGACTCATTTTCATTCCCTTCCTTTTTGCAGTGTTTTCCTTAAAGGATAAATAAAAACCTTCTCCACACCCCCGTCAAAATCATGCAGAGATTTCAGACCAACGGAAGAAGAGGAAATTGGTCAAAGACACATTGACCAGGATAACCTGATTTGTTGGGGTCTCTACATTAGAGAAACGGTCTATCATATAATAAGGAGTACTCTAAATTACCTAAAATATGAAGAGTTTTAAAGAAACCATTTTGCATTTGAGGAAAGAGTCAAGGTTCAAAGGTAGAAGGAAGCAAATTTTCTATTATTTAAACAACTGGTGTCCATATAGTGTAGAACTATTACCAGGTATGATGTCTTAAAGGTAGGACAAGACCCTTCTATGTATTATTTATGCATATGTGTGTATACACAAACACATTAGTAATTTTCATATTAAAATAAAAAACAGTATTTATCCAAGCCAAAACTACCACTCTTGTAGATTTAAAAGAAGAAATAAGTTCTATTTGCCTTGTCACTAGAGAGTATGAAACTAGACTGTATCCTAAAGTGATCACTACACAAGCATAATAGCAACCATTTATTAGTATTTATTGTTGTTTATGTGACACTCATTAGTAGTTATAAGATGGAAATTGTGCTGTTATTAGAATCTATGGTGGAAATGTTACATGATGAAAATAAAACTATAAAGTAGACCTGCCAGATTTCCTTCTACCCTTCCCTCATCTAGAATGATCAGTTGTGCCCTTCAGCATCAAAAGAAGGAAGTAGATAACAACAGATGAAATAATAGCCTTTTGAGACTGCAACATAAATAAATAGATAAAATAAGCCCTGGCCTGTTGGCTCAGTGGTAGAGCGTCAGCCTGGTGTACAGGAGTCCCGGGTTTGATTCCCAGCCAGGGCACACAGGAGAAGCGCCCACCTGCTTCTCCACCTCTCCCTCTCTCCTTCCTCTCTGTCTCTCTCTTCCCCTCCCGCAGCCAAGGCTCCACTGGAGCAAAGTTGGCCCGGGCGCTGAGGATGGCTCCTTGGCCTCTGCCTCAGGCGCTAGAATGGCTCTGGTTGCAACAGAACAGCGCCCCAGATGGGCAGAGCATTGCCCCCTGGTGGGCATGCCGGGTGGATCCTGGTCGGGCACATGCGGGAGTCTGTCTGACTGCCTCCCCGTTTCCAGCTTCAGAAAAATACAAAAAATAAAAAATAGATAAAATAAAAAAAGCAAAAAAGGAGCATTATGAACAATGACCTTAACAAAGAGATAATAAAAAATCTACAACAGGAAGAGAATATATCCTACAGTCAGTAATCCTTCTGATTAAAAAAGAAAATATCGCCCTGGCCGGTTGGCTCAGCGGTAGAGCATCGGCCTAGCGTGTGGAGGACCCAGGTTTGATTCCCGGCCAGGGCACACAGGAGAAGCGCCCATTTGCTTCTCCCCCCCTCCGCCGCGCTTTCCTCTCTGTCTCTCTCTTCCCCTCCCGCAGCCAAGGCTCCATTGGAGCAAAGATGGCCCGGGTGCTGGGATGGCTCTGTGGCCTCTGCCTCAGGCGCTAGAGTGGCTCTGGTCGCAACATGGCGACGCCCAGGATGGGCAGAGCATCGCCCCCTGGTGGGCAGAGTGTTGCCCCTGGTGGGCGTGCCGGGTGGATCCCGGTCGGGCGCATGCGGGAGTCTGTCTGACTGTCTCTCCCTGTTTCCAGCTTCAGAAAAATGAAAGAAAAAAAAAATTAAAAAATAAAAATAAAAAAAAATAAAAAAGAAAATATCAAAGTTTTAAAAAACTGATGCAAAAAACCAAAGCTGACGAGACCCTATTTTGAAAGTGAACTTATGCAAAATATTGTAATCAGAATAAATTCCCTTTATCCTTTGGTGTAAAGAAAGTTGATGGTTTTAGAATAATTTGCCACACAATATTACATTTTTAATGAAATTCATAGTTTGAATATTTAAGCCATTTTCTTGACAACTAAAATCACTTATTTTGTTAGATCTATTACTATAGAATTAAAGAACCAGAAGAAATCATCTTTCCCCAATTCCCATCCCAAAATTTCAATGGTTCCTAAATACCCGAAACTACTGTCAAACTTTGAGAAAAAAGACTACAAGGAAAAACACAGGGACTTTTAGGAGACAGGGTGACGCATCCTTTAGTAGCTCAGGGAGTCATTTACTCATTCTTCGTGAATCAACAAATATTTCTTGTACACCTTCTGTGTGTGAGGTCCTGTTCTTGTTGGCGAACAATGGCCAGGTCCCCTGCCTTGCAGGGTGTACCTGAACCAATTGGACTAAGTCAGACTGCCTTGGTTTGCATTCTTGTTCCACCACTTGTGCTTTATTTGGCAGGTTGCTTAACTTTCTTGAGTCTCAGGTGCCTCATCTGTAAAGTGGGACCAACAGTGCCTGCCTCAGAATGTTGTTGGAAGGTCTAGTCAGATTATGTTTTTGAGACACTTAGCCCAGTGTTTGGCTCAGAATAAATATTTGGTAAGTGATAAAGTTACTGGTATTTGTTACAAGGACTCTCAGTCCAATCCCTAATTTTATCAAGCTTTTGTGCAGAGGGAGGAGAACCACTTAACAGCTGAAACAGAGTAAGAACTAGCTGTCTGGATCCATATCTGTCTTTCTGCTGATGAGAAACAGCCAAATTAGTCTGTTAACACACCTTACCTCTCAGGCTTCCAATTCTGACAGTTTCAGCCTCTACAAAATCTGCTGTGTTTCTGTTGATTTCATCGGTGGTTTCTGAACACACCCTCTAGGTAGGAAATGCGCCCACTGATCCTGCAACCTGGAGGTCACAGAGGAGGAGGAAAGGGCGGGGCGACTTGCCTGCAGGGAGGTGCGCAGCAGCAAGCTCCCTCCTGTCTTGGGAACGAGCCCCAGCAGGTACAAAAATGCTGAGGAGTGTGCACCTGCCACCGGCTGGGGCCTCCTGTGTTAATGAAAGGCCAAGAAAAAGCCTCGGACAGAAAGGATCAAACTGTCTTTTTATTTTAACAAATTGAAAGTAGACACCACTTAAAGGTAGGGGCAGGAAAGATGTCATCAGAGGCTTTTTCTTTTTAATAACAGCACTTATAGTTTAACTATTTAACTGCAAATTCACCTCAAAATGACTAAATTGTGGCTAGTCACAGCGTAGTGTATGACTGTACATCAATGACTCACATATGGTCATTCCCTACTATAACCTGAAGAAAACAAAATCATGTTATTGATTTATTCTTTTTTTATTAAAAAAAGTTAACCTTGATAAATATACTGTTCACAAAGCAGCTATTTGGTCTGTTTGCCTTCTGTGATATCACAAAAATAGAATTTTGCCAGATTATGGGTTTTTAGAAAGCCAAAGTGACCTACCTCTGTCCACCCAGCCACCCTTCTATCCATCAATGTTTACGTGATTGAGACTGTGTCTTCTCAACAACCCAAAGGGTAGATACTACTTTTAGTCCCATTTTACAGAAGAGAAAACTGAGGCTCAGAGAGGTTTAAGTAAATTGGTCAAAGTCATATACCTAAACAGGGGCAGATCTGGGATTCACAGTGAGGCTCAGCCAAGCTCTGAAAACCCCAGTGCCTCTCCACAGCTCACCACCCTGCCTCTCTCACCTGCGGAAGAGTTCTCTGTGGACGTTTGTTATGTTAACAAAGAGACAGAACAAAGTAGTAACTCACAGTTAGTTGTACCTCCTGGAAAGGAAAAGCAGCAGTTCTGGCATTTACAGAGGAGGATTCTGAGTCCAGGCATTTTACTAGATGGATTTGCACCACTCCCAGCCCCCTCCACGCCCCCGGGACATCTGGAGAGGCCCAGAGACATTTTGGTTATCACACGGGAGGGGAGGGTGCTACCAGCATCTTGTGGGGGAGGCTAGCGCTCAAAACAGAATTAACTGGCTCCAAATGTCAAAAGTGCAGAATTCAGAACCCCTGACTCAGAGGATAATTTTTGGTGATGTAACTATGCTTTGGTCAGTGGAGTATAGTGCTGAGGAAGATAAAATATTTGCTCTAAAAAAATGAAGTTTGGAGTTTTATTTTTCTCAACTAGGCAATGTCTTTAGGAAGAAATGGTTGTTCAGATTGTTCTCTAAAGGCAGATGTTTCCTACCAGACGGACTTCAACAATGGATCAGACCAGAGAGACCCTGCTAACAGTATCAGTTATGCCGAACTCAAGTTTCTTAACATACCCAAATGGCACACAGGTCGTGAAAATTACTTTTTCAGATGTGATGTCATAACATTCCACACATAAAACATCACATCTTAAATGCACAGAGTAAAACATTCTGTGTATTTTTGAAAAAGTTAGATGAAGAAGCTCTGGGTACCAGGAAATGCATAACATAAACACCTGACCATCTGGGGGGTATCATTCCCCAGACCCTCTCTGTGGCTGAATCTCTAACTGTCCGGGGCTGGTCTCCTGACTCGCTGCTTGGCTGTGCAGCGGAGCACCCACTGAGTGCACGGGGTACGAGTCACCAGCCCCTGCATGGCTCTTCTGCACGCAGCAGCTGGCATCCCTTCTCATGATTTGGAACCTAGTCTGGGGTATTAAATATTCTCAACTAAGTCCCTCTTTTTGAATAAAAATCTGTCTTTCCAGATGGATTGTCAGGTACTTGATGACAGAGACTTGGCTTTTTCCTTAAATAAGATAAAGAATCTGAAGTACTAGCACAGGGCCGTTGCAAACAGAATGGGTTCAATAAATTTTTTTGGGGAAAAATAAAATTGGTACATTGCACTGTCTTGCTAGAAATTTCTTCCTGAAGGTTGAATGAATCAAAACAAAAGCAATCTTTAGTCACAAGCACACACTGAAGAAAATATCACCTTTATGCCCCTTCATGGAACAAGTTTTCACAATGCTTTAGGTACTATTTGGGTTTTCTCTGCATTTGGACTAGTCAACCCTATTAAAGAGCTATCTTTCATTTTCTGGATGTGCCAACAATTCAGCCATTTGGTAAGTGCCTAGAAATACAAATTAATGTTAAATAATAGCATTTCTCACCTTCACACATCATCTTCATTCTCTACGGGAAACATGATTACTCTAAGCTCTAGCCTCAGTGGTCTCCTCTCACGGTTACAGGGGCCTACACCCTCCCCTCAGCGTGCACTCTGCTCTCACTAGAACATGAACCCACTCCTCACAAGGCGGGCTCCTTCTCACCTCTCAGGTATCAGCTTAAACGTCACCTTTCTCACAGAGGCCGTCCCTGAACATACGAAATGCTCTCCACCTGATCTCATTATTGTCTTGCCATCTCATTTGTTTCCAAATTTAAAAGTCTTTTCTTGCTTGTGTCTCATTAAGCTCCCCAACACAGCGTGAAGTTGTTACTCTTCAAAGTAAACAACACAGCGTGACAAAAACTACTACCACCTTCAGAATCCACTTTTCTTTCTTCCTTTTAGTAACAGAACACCTTGCGTGAGGGTTTTGCTGTGGCCACCCAGAGATTGCACTCCCCCGCCTCCCTTTCGATTAGAACTGTGACTTTATAAATAATATGGCTGTTGGCCTTGGATTCCTTCCATTTGCCTGCTGGTTGTGAAATGGAAATGGGTACTCACCAATGGCCAACCAATACTCTGAGAGTTCCTTGTCTTAGAAGAGCTGCTTAAAATTCTAACTGTGATGAACTGTAGAAGGGGATGAGAAATACTGAGGCTGTCTGGTGAACTTTCTACAGAGTACAGTGTAAATGGAAAATATCTGCTCAGTGAAGAAACTCACTTGTTCATTGGGTCCTCAGAATGATCTTTCAAGTACATGGTTTAGACAGAATTATTTGAACTTGAGAGTTGAGAAAACAAAGGCCCAGAAAGGTTCAGTGGCAGCTCCAGGTCAGCCACCCAGTACGGCAGACTGTAAGACTGGTTCTTATTTCAAACCAAGCTATAGGATTTGTGTTTTCTTCCCACTGATCCTGCAGAACGTTTTAACAATCAGATTGATTATTGGTGTGGTTGAAGCTTAATTATACACTTTACCAACAGGATGGACCAGTCTCTAGCTGATATTTGGTGATTTACTTTTTTCCCTCCACACCACACTGTGTTTTGTATTGATGGGAAAAGTGCAAACAAATAGTGCACAGTTAACTTCATCTAGCATCTGAGCAGCAAGAGGGACAAATACAAATTCCACATAGATGGGATATAAAGCTGAGAATCAAGGACATAGATGAAAGTGGGGGAAGGATTGGTGGGAAAGGAGTAAAGAGGAACAGATATACAGTGACAGAAAATGATTTCACTTTGGGTGATGGGCACACAATATATTCAACAGTTCAAAAGCTATAGAGATGTTCACCTGAAACCTATGTTCTCTTATTAATCAATGTTACTCTATTAATTTTTCTTTTAGGTAAGAAGAGGGGAGATACTGAGGCAGACTCCTACATGCTCCCCTGCCAGGATCCACCTAGCAATCCCCATCTGGGGCTGATGCTAGAGAACTGAACTATTTTTAGCACCTGAGGCTTAGGCACTTGGACCAGCCGAGCTATCCTCAGAACCCGGAACCACACTTGGACCAATTGAGCCACTGGCTGTGGGAGGGGTAGGGGAGAAGAAGAGGGCAGGGAGGGGAAGAGAACCAGATGGTCACTTCTGTTTGCTCTGACTGGGAGTCAAACCCTGGTCATGCATATGATGGGCCAACACTCTATCCACTGAGCCACCAGCTGGGGCCTGATTAAATTTAATTTCAAAATAAAAAAACCAAAGAAACAAAAACGCAAATAAATTACAAAAAGTTAAAAAAAAAAGGTAGCATTCCAATCGAGATCCATGGTGATGTGGGCATTGTGGAAAACGCAAGGGGAGGTTAGAAATGATCCAGACAGCTCTGCTAAGAGAAACAAGCAAGTCGCTCTGAGTTTAAATCAAATGAACCCGGTACTTTTCTGATAAAAAAACAGAAAGACATTTGTGCTTGTTACTTAATTCATCTGGCTCTAGGCATCTAGGAATTCCAATAGTTTAAAAAAAATCAGTTAACTGAAGGCGGAGAAGCTTTCCTCTACCCTGAACAGCCCTGGGGTGACGACAAGACTTTCTCCGCCTGTTAGGATGCAGAGAGATACTGATCTTGAAAGGCAGTCATCCCACCAGCATCTGTGTATGGCACCTTGACTAGTATGTCATTTTCATTTCTCTCATCTCTGACTGGTTCTGGTCTCCCAGTGAAATAACTTGCCAGAGGGGTACAAATCAGTCATGACATATACTTTAATCAGCCACTGACCCAAGGTAACTTCTTTGTGAAGAACAGACATTTTCCTGGGGGTACTGAATGACAATAAAACCTAGAAAAAATACAAGTCTTCATGTTTTTGTTTTTGTTTTTTTAATTTTTTTTTTTTTTTAATTTTTTCATTTTTCTGAAGCTGGAAACGGGGAGAGACAGTCAGACAGACTCCCGCATGCGCCCGACCGGGATCCACCCGGCACGCCCACCAGGGGCTACGCTCTGCCCACCAGGGGGCGATGCTCTGCCCATCCTGGGCGTCGCCATGTTGCGACCAGAGCCACTCTAGCGCCTGAGGCAGAGGCCACAGAGCCATCCCCAGCGCCCGGGCCATCTCTGCTCCAGTGGAGCCTTGGCTGCGGGAGGGGAAGAGAGAGACAGAGAGGAAAGCGCGGCGGAGGGGTGGAGAAGCAAATGGGCGCTTCTCCTGTGTGCCCTGGCCGGGAATCGAACCCGGGTCCTCCGCACGCTAGGCCGACGCTCTACCGCTGAGCCAACCGGCCAGGGCCATGTTTTCTTTTTAAAGTAAAATTTCATTGTTCTCAACTTCAAATGTTCTATTTTTGAAATTCAGTTGAGTTCTGGTGTGTTTTCACATTGCATAAGAGTTTGCAATGTCATATTTTATGTACGAAGTAAGGATAAAAAAGAAAAATTGCTTACGACATAAAATTTTAATACCCTGAGTTTTTGTGTTTTCTATCTCAGAATTTTAAAATTTTCTCTTAATTTGCACAATGCATTAGGGCATTAAAATTGGGAGAGGCTGAGTAGTTACCAGTCTCTGAAAACAAAAAATCTGAGTTTGGACTAATAGCTGGAACATAAGCGTTATGGGTTTGTAGTGATGTTGGGTCTTTTTCTATCCAAACAGTGATCCAAGACGATTTATTCTACCCTTCTTTATTGTCTCTCTGCCTCACTAACAACTAGCAGTTATCAAGTGATAACTGTATATCAGGCACAGCACTAAATATAATCTCATTTAATTCTTATAGCCACCCTATGCACTTGGTGGCATTACCATTGTGTCTTTAGAGAGATGAAACAACATACCCAAGATGACATAGTAAACAGACATCAGAGACAGGCTTTGGGTTTCTTCCCAAAGTCTTTCCTTCATCATTCTCATACAGGATTAAAAGCAATGTGGTCCTATGACTAGCAAAAGCTTTACAGTCAAATACATAAAGGGCACCTGCTGAATGTTCTGGGAGGTAAGACAAAGCCAGGCCCCAACATTCATAAGCTATAATTGGTAGACATTGAGTCAAAAGGACAGAAGGACTTGGCCTGTGGATCTTCGACCAACCCCTTTGCAAAACAGCCTTTTGGCATCAGCCAGTCTTTCTTATTATTGGCAAATCTTCCTCCTTCTGGCCTGTTTCCAGGTCATATAATTATAACACAGCAGGCATGTGGTTCAAGAGGCTGAGCATGTTCAAGGCTGCCCATTCCAGCCTTTGTTTCATTTGAGTTTGCCAATTTGATCTTCATTGTGCCCAGCCATTGGTAACTTGCTGCATGCACAGGTCCATGGAAACAGAAGTGTGGCCCTCCTTTTATACGTCTGCTCTCACGGCCCTTTAAATGATGCATTTTCTCATTTGTGACAACTGGGCCAGGACAGGGACTTCCTCCAATAAATCCTTAAATTGTTTGGATGTGGAAAAATAAAGATATGGAAGCAAAACCCATTGTTGGATTTAACAGAAGAAGAAAGGAGGAGGCAAACAAGGGTACAGCACAGATATCGGCTTTAGTAACAAGAAGGGGAAGGCAGGGCCATGAGTAACACATGATGGCCCATTTACCGTTTCTTGAGCTGTATAGCATGTCTCGTAAATGAAACAGGAAAACTCTGCAAATCAAAAAAAGGAAGTGGCTTCTGACCTTTGTCTAGACTCTGGAATGAACAAGCACACCTGATTATGATCAGTGTCAAACAATATTTACCAATTTCTACGAAACTGTGAAAGGAAAGAAAGGCCTCTGAGTCATGAGCAATCCAGAGCGAGTGATCGCATTGTTTACTGCACACATTCTGTCACCGGGCTTGGGGAAAAGCCTACTTGTTTTCAGCGGAAGCAAGTACTTTGTGGGAATCTCAGTTTTATCAAGGCACATTAGCTAAGAAATTACTTGTGAGTCAACTTAAGTTATATTTTACAGGCAAAATTCATAAAATTAGCAGGATTCCTGAATGGTATTTCTTAAAGTAAAATTAAGGGGAGAAATAAATTACCAAAAAATGTTAACATAACTTAGGTTACCCTTAAGAAGACATGATAGGCCATACACAACTGGATCTTGTAAAATAGATGAACTAGGGGTTACTTATTTCCATGGTGGGAATTGAGCTCTGGCCCACACTCCTCCAATTGAAAAACACAATAATAGGCATCAAAAGAGAGTTAGTTAAACACCCTACATGTTTTCTCATAATGGAATACAAGGCAGCTTTACAAGGAGAGAAAAGAGACCTGTGTATAAGTGACCCAAAGAAACATGACAGGGTATGGAAGAGTGTACATTGTCAGATTTCTTTTTCTCTGTGAAAGCTTCATATATACACTGATGAGGTCTAACTGAACCATTTCATAGCATTCCTTTGACACTGGTCCTCATGGGGTGACACAAGGGCTGCAGAAGGACTTCCTGCCCTTACTGACATGTTTCTGTAGTGTTTATATTTTCTGGTTTCTATTACAGTGAATATTTATAACTTTTGGTAAAAAATGAAAATACATAACTATGAATAAAAATAATTTTGAAAAATATTTGAAAAAATTATATGGCCTTCATTTCTAATTTGGTCCTGGAAGCAAATTTTCAATTTTCAAATATTCCTTACTTCAATTGATCTTGGTCAAAGGGCTGACAGAGACGGCCTTGTATGATGACATACATGTTCTCGTACTGTTTCTCACTCAGCAGAGCCCATTGTTAAATAATGCTTTAATATTTTTAGTGATAATTTTGGGTAAGCCAACTAATCTGACCTAGGGAGCTGGCTAGACAGTAGAAGGGTACTGTGCTGGCCCCAGCCCACCTTTTGGTGTTTGCATCAATTTCACCACCACAAAATAGGGAGAAAAGGGAAACTTATTCTCTTAGCTCCAAGGAAGATTGTGAGTACTGACTGAAGCTGAAAGGACATTTAGATGAAGAGCCTGTGGTACAATCACAAGAGCTAACTTTGTGAAGAATAGGGCTGCTTTCCTAAAACACATTAATGCAAGGGTCAGACAGACATGATAGAAGTTATTGCATGCCAGGCTCTCGGGCTGTGATAATGCAGGAGCCAGGCCTCGTCTGTTATTATAGGCCATTGTTTCAGTGCTGTGGACTCCTACTGGTGGCCCCAGAGCACAGGGAGGGTGCAAACCTACCCGGCAGCAGGAGTAAACTTTTATGGCCCTATAATACCGACTAGGCTGGGACAGCCAGATGGTTATCTATATAGACCCATTGGTTCTTACGTACGCAAAAAATGTATTATTCGCTTGTATTTGGGTTGAGAGAAACAGCTTTATAATCAAACTCCAAATTGAAAATAATGTAACTTATTAGCTCTGGAAGATTCAAACCCAATAGAGTGTGACCCTTTACTAAACAGCACATAAAACCTTTTCTTTACAAAAAGCAGACATGTTTAGTGTGGAAAATTGTGGAAAAAAGATAAGCAAAAACAGCAAGGGTAATAAAAAGAGAGTACTCATAACCATATTACTATGAAGTAACAACACCAAAAATTTTGGTTATGTCTTTACAATTAATCTGTTTACCGATCCAATGTAAATATGTATCTGTATGTATATGTGTAGATATAAAATTTATAAAAGAGATGGCATTGTCCTGTTCATACTAACTTTGGATAGAAACCTTCTTGTGAACTGTGAACTGTGTTGTGATCAGTGTTAGTCTGTGTGCATACATTTCACTCTTAACCTGAGGCTCCTCTGAATCCATGGCTTGACTAACTAAAAGTGCTTTGCCCATGACTGTTCGCTGTACCTTACAGCAATCTTCCCACCTCTAGAACAGCTCAAGCTTCTCTTAAGTGTCTCAAATGGTTCACACTTACTTTCCGAGGTTTCACTTTATCTTGTAAATCATACTGGCCAATTCCTTTATAGCTGATTCCAAGCCACCAAGGAAGTCCTTGTTTATCCTGGAAGATGGAAAAGCATGAGAACTAAGACCTAATTGTTAAGTCTTCTGGAGGTGAAGTAATGCCAGCTTCATCTTTTAACAAGTATAAGCAAGCCAAAATAGAGCTGCCTTGGTAAACAAAACAGTACTTAGAAACCTAACTTGTTATTAAAATGCTTTCTTCAAATAAAATCTATAAGTCAAAAACAGACTAATACTATCAATATCATCAAAAGAATGAAGCATTAAACAATTTTCATTAAACAGTTGGAGAAGAAATAAAATGTAAGCAATTCAACTAAGAATTAAGCCAAAGTACAAAGCCAATTATCTATTTAAAAGAGAGAGTGAGAGAGAAAGAGAGAGAGAGAAAGAAGAAAAGCTCTTTGTTCTCTTGATTAGTAACCAGCTATAAAGGTCAGGGAAGCTCCCAAAGGATTACAAAGATGCAAAAAGTGGTTCCAAATTCTTATGTTTATAAAACATTCAACAGGAAACATGGGAATACTGAAAATTCTTGGAGAACTGTACATTCAATGACTGGAGTTTGAATAACACTTTTGAGGTACATATAGGGAGGGGAGAATTTATTTTTAGAAATCTTTTTTTTTTTTTTTTTTGTATTTTTCTGAAATTGGAAAAGGGAAGGCAGTCAGACAGACTCCCGCATGCGCCCGACCGGGATCCACCAGGCATGCCCACCAGGGGGCGATGCTCTACCCATCTGGGGCTTCACTCTGTTGCAACCAGAGCCATTCCAGCGCCTGAGGCAGAGGCCACAGAGCCATCCTCAGCGCCCGGGCAAACCTTGCTCCAATGGAGCCCTGGCTGTGGGAGGGGAAGAGAGAGACAGAGAGAAAGGAGAGGGGGAGGGTTGGAGAAGCAGACGGGTGCCTCTCCTGTGCGCCTGGCCGGGAATCAACCCGGGACTCCTGCACGCCAGGCCAACGCTCCACCACTGAGCCAACCGGCCAGGGCCTAGAAATCTATCTTTTAGGTCTTGAAAAGCAAAGGATGTATTGACATGGGGGGAAAAAACTTAGGCTGAAACATATAACCATATGCAAACAAAGAATCAGGAGAAATTAAAGTTGCATTAGTACCTGTTTTTAGTACAGGGTGTTCCCATTATGCAGGCGTTTATTATCCAATTTCCCACCATTTGAATTGCAAACATTTTCAGAATTTGAAGTCACTCAAGATTGAACAATCATAAAACTATTCCTCTTCTAAACAACACTCCTTTCTAAAACTGCTTTATTTCTTATCTCACAACACTTCTTAGTCTCTTCTTGCTTATAAACATCTGAAAAACACTACACAAATACAAAGCATACTGACTGAAAATTGGTGTTGCAAATCCTGTAAAAGTGTAGGGGTTTTATGAAGCTATTGAAATGACAGGAGACTGCATGGTTCTCATACAAGTCACTATCAAATGAATTTCTGATAGCATTAGAAAGATAAACAATTAGAAAAAAGAAAAGTAAGAAGAGCTAATGGAACAGGTGTGCCAAAAGAGAATGATCTGAATATCTTAGAACAGAGGCTCTGGGAAAACAATTGAACATAGCTAGTATTTGGCAAAAATGTGCTCTCTAATTTGCTAAAAATTAACGATATAATTAAGCTTTCATTTTTTAAGAAAAATCAACCCTATTCTCAATGCTCAAATGCCTAGGGATAATTTACACACACATGCATATTGACTTATTGATTTTAGAAAGTGGGTATTGTTCACTAACTCTCACTGAATAACATGGGCCTTATGAGAGTTTTGCTGTGTAAGTAATTACCTTGACTGCATAATAATGGACTCCGTAAGTTGGTAGAGCTTCTACTATTTTCATGTACCTGTGAAAATAAATATATATTATAACCTCTTATTAAAAGAGGGCCCTTCTGGGAAAAGTGATTAAAAAAAACACAACTTGTATTTATTTGCCTCATTATAATCATATCCTCGATTAAAGTAGAAATAAAATAAACCATCCTTGGGAGTAATATAGTTTACTTTATCTAAATGTTAGAAGGTTACTTACAAATTTTCAATTTCAAAAAACTAAAGGAAGTGTTATTTTCTGCATATTAAGATTTCTAAGGCTTAGAAACATATTGTACTATATTATACAAGTATTATGCACCTAATAATGCAAAGCACCAAGAATTAACTTTTAGGTCATTCTCATAACAAGTAAAAAATAAAGCTATTCCATGTATTGATTGTGGTAAACTTAGAAATATTTACTCAACTCCTAAGTCAAACCTCAAACCTCAAAATATACACTTAAGAAAGGTGAAGTTTATTGTATAAAAACCTGATGTTTTTAAAAAAAAATAAAAATATGCCCGTTCCCCTCAAAAATAAAAGTGAAAGCAATGGTACAACCATTTGCTATTTTTAATTCAGCAAGTATTGGCCGCGTACCTCTGAGACTTGATGGAGAGGACGAATTATATGAGACTAACTCTCTGTCTACAAAGGACTGAGGTTCCTGCTTCATACAAGTGGACTTATTCATGATATTTGAAAATTAATTGCTCTGGACTTGTATTCAATAATTTGCTAATTTCTAAAACCAAATAGCCTACCTCTAAATAAATATAAGAGATCAGGTAAATGTGCCAAGGTCATACAGCAATTACACTGCACAGCCAGGATTAGAACAAATTGAGTCGAATTTTCAGCCTGGAGCCTTAACTTCCAAGTAAGATGCTCTCTTATTTGGAGACACAATGGTAATGATCAGGAGGAAATAAAAAGATTGCTTTTAAGCAAGGATACTTCTCATTTTTTTTTTTTTTTGTATTTTTCTGAAGCTGGAAGCGGGGAGAGACAGACTCCCGCATGCGCCCGACCGGGATCCACCTGGCACGTCCACCAGGGGGCGATGCTCTGCCCCTCCGGTGCGTCGCTTTGTCGCTACCAGAGCCACTCCAGCGCCTGGGGCAGAGGCCAAGGAGCCATCCCCAGCGCCCTGGGCCATCTTTGCTCCAATGGAGCCTCGCTGAGGGAGGGGGAGAGAGAGACAGAGAGGAAGGAGAGGGGGAGGGGTGGAGAAGCAGATGGGCGATCTCCTGTGTGCCCTGGCCGGGAATCGAACCCGGGACTCCTGCATGTCAGGCCAACGCTCTACCACTGAGCAAACCGGCCAGGGCTAAGGATACTTCTTAATACACTCAGCCTAAACTGGAATCCTTCAGGGAACCTGTTATTTTTTTCAGAAAACAGGCACAACGAGTTAAACTGTCAAGGATTCAACTTTCAACTTCAGGACTGCTAACCTCCGATTTCTACCTTGAAGATCACAGAAGGTGTGTCACGATAAAAGGAGATTAGTGCAAGAGGTGAGGGTGTCGGGAAGAGCAGTGTCCAAGCTCACTGCAGTTCTCACATGCTTTGAGCTACATTCAGTAGCTAAACAACAACAAAATCTGTTTTAAAACCTGAAAATAAAACCACCAAAAAATCTTCTACAGCCATAAAAGTTATTCTATAACTACTTTAGCAATAATGCAATCTTAGTTTTTATCATTATAAAATTATAAATTTACTTTGCATAATTTTAAGATTTTAATGTAGCTTGTGAACTATTCTTAATAAATGGACAGTAACTCTAATAAGAGTGGAGAATGCACAACTCTATCAGTATAGCCTTTCTAGTAGCTTGAAGAAAAGATTCTATCCACCACCAATGCCTGTGTTCCACCCAGAGCAGGTCACAGACCTGTAAACCAGATACGGTCTCCACAATGGTTTTGTTTGGCTCACATTCTACTAAAATTACTTTGGAACGTTTAAACTGGGATTTAAAAATCAGAAATTCCAGTTTTTCTTAAAAAATATACAATCTGGTAACATTATGCCTAAATGTTGAAGCTGAGTAGCTTTGCACCTACTGGGGGCAAAAGCTCTCAGTTCACCACAGTCCTGCCATTCCCTCACTTGCCTACATTCCTCATTTTGTTACCTGCCTGGCGCTAACAGCATCTGAACTGATGACACCAACGTATGGAACAAGCCAAGACATTTTAAAACTCATGGTAATATATTTCTAATCAGAGAGGACTACATACACACAATCCACACAACAGAATACATTTCAGATGACTTCTGCCAACAGAAGACATTAAAATCATATCTAAGCAAAAAGGAAAGAAAGATACTTACTGAACCACAGCTTGACCCCGAGTTAGACCTTTGATTTTCAGATAATGTTCAATTACTCTGTCCTCACTGTAAAACAAGGATATGAAAAGTATGGCTGTAAGGTCAGTGGATAGAGGGATGTTCACGTGGAGAACTCAGACCCGCCCACTTTGGCTAGGACCGCCCACAATCAAGCCCGCCAAAGGAAGCTTCCCAGGAACCATTTGGAAAGAAGCGATCGTCTGCCAGCCAGTGAAGTTTCACCACGTCATAGTAGCTCCATTTCCCTAGAGGGACCCTTTAAATATCTCCCACGCGGTTTAATCCATGCAACTTCCCTAGCCTCCATCTTTCTTTCCTCGGGGCCAGAGAACCTTGCCGGGCGAGATGTGTGCTCTGTACTCAATAAAGCCGTTTATTATTCCACACTTTGCAGCTCTGGCCTGTTCCTTCCTTCTCGGCGGGGAAAAATACCTTACAATGGCAATACATGATTATATGAGATCCAGACTCATTACAAGATTACTGGATGGCTACTTGAGAAACACGAAGAAGGAAGGCCTTCACAGACCTGTTTGGGAGGACGAAGCTGGCTGACATTAGTTTCTGTAGGACATCGATTCCTGAAGGGTTCTAACCTCAGACATTTGCCTACCTTGTCATGATTTTTAACTTATATTTTATATAATATATCTACATTATATATATTAATATTTTAACAACTTTATTAGAAAAATAAACAATTTATAAGATGAAAAATTAATATTCTTTGTCATAACTGAATGAATTATAATAAATACAAAATAATGTTAGTAAAGAGAGATCAACAAGTGTTAGGTACTAAAGAACAGGTTCCTTAAATTATTCAGAAAGATTTAGAAAGAATTAAAGCTGCTCTGGCCTGACTGGTGGTGGCACAGTGAACTGAGTGTTCATCTGGGATACTTAGGTTCCAGGTTTGAGACCCTGAGGCTGCTGGCTTGAGGACGGGGTCATTTGGCTTAAGTGCAGGTCACCCAGCTTGAGTGCGGGGTTGCTGGCTCGTGCAATGGGTCAGTGTCTCGGCTGGAGCCCCCAGTCAAGGTAATTATGAGAAGCAATCAATGAACAACTAAAGTGATATAACTATGAGTTGATGCTTCTCATCTCCTCCCCACTCTCTCCCTTCCTGTCTCTATCTCCAACTCTCTTGCTCTCTCTGTCTCTCTAAACAAACAAACAACAACACACAAAGAAAAAACCAATAAACAAAAAAACTGCTTCTGGAGTCTGTGTTCAATCTAAAACACTCTATTATCATTACTCTGGGACACACTGCTTTGGGGGAAAACCCTTCGTTATTGTCCTAGGATAAAATGTTGACTTTTGAAAAGGGGATAAATAGGCTGAAATCCAGCCACCTTGGCAGTCAGCTATTATACTCTAATATCAGACAGGTACCTTTATTTTATTTTATTTTTTTATTTTTTATTTTTGTATTTTTTCTGAAGCTGGAAACGGGGAGAGACAGTCAGACAGACTCCCGCATGCGCCCGACCGGGATCCACCTGGCACGCCCACCAGGGGGCGATGCTCTGCCCACCAGGGGGCAATGCTCTGCCCCTCCGGGGCGTCGCTCTGCCGCGACCAGAGCCACTCTAGCGCCTGGGGCAGAGGCCAAGGAGCCATCCCCAGCGCCCGGGCCATCTTTGCTCCAGTGGAGCCTCGGCTGTGGGAGGGGAAGAGAGAGACAGAGAGGAAGGAGAGGGGGAGGGGTGGAGAAGCAGATGGGCGCTTCTCCTGTGTGCCCTGGCCAGGAATCGAACCCGGGACTTCTGCACGCCAGGCCGACGCTCTACCACTGAGCCAACTGGCCAGGGCCAGGTACCTTTTTTTAAAAATAAATTTTTATTAATTTTAATGGGGTGACATCAATAAATCAGGGTACATATGTTCAAAGAAAACATGTCCAGGTTATCTTGTCATTCAATTATGTTGCATACCCATCACCCAAAATCAGATTGTCCTCCATCACCTTCTATCTGGTTTTCTTTGTGCCCCTCCCCTTTCCCCTTCTCCTCTTCATGATTTTTAATTTATATTTTATATAAACATCTGAAAAACAAACCCCCCCATAACCACCACACTCTCATCCATAGACAGGTAACTTTTTAAGTCATATTTCAAGTATAAACTAGAATGGTAAATGTTTTTCTCTCTATCCAGTAATCAATAATAATCGGACTTTTTTTCCCCCTTAAGAAATTATTATTTAACAGTGATTTGTTGAGACACTTCCAGATTCAGGATGCAATGCAGCCTTAGCATTCACTTTTGCTGCTTATTTGGAAAATGTATTCCTGCTTTCATATTAAAAAGCTATTAATGTTGAATATTTATTTTGTAATTAGTTTTTTTGGTGGGAATAAAAATCATCTTCAGGATTCGGAGCCTTAAACCAAGGAAAATATATTTAAGGGAATGAATGTAAGTAACTTACGGGACAAAAAGTACTTTTGTAGAAAAAAATGTTATATGGTAAATGAGTACTATGTATTCATTAAAATACCAACAAATAAAGTAACTCAAAATATACAATGATTTCTGGCCATAGAGGAAACGCTGGTCACTCAGTCATTTCTGGTTCTAGGAGAACCTCTGTTCAAGGAAATCTGTACTTTATTCCACTTACACTGCACTCTGCCCGATAACACACTGATTTCACACACACTGAGCATGATGTTCACTTAAAAGCACACTCTGCAGGCTTTTTATTCACTTCACGAAGGCACACAGACAGCTGTTCTTTACAAATGACTACGATCACGTTGCAAAGATTTACAGAGAACTTGGATAAGATCCTTTCGCTGAAAGGACCACAGTCCTTACAGTTACTCGGACACATTTGATGGGCAATTCACTTACATATTTTTTAATTTCCTGAAACTCATGCAGTTCTCAATGGAGGCCCTGAAAACAGGGTCACCTGTTATGTTGCTCTGGCTTACCAGTAAGCAAGGGACGGATGCTCCTGAAGAGTTTTGGTTGGAAAGGCTGGTAGTGTCTTTAAATCTTTTCTGGCATTCTCATCACTAAAAATAAGAATACAGTAATGTCAGTCACTGTTACCAAAAATATTACCCAATCTAGTAATCAGATAAAATCTGAAAAATAGCTATAGCATATTAGGCTGTTTCAAAATGTTGTCACCACACATAAGACTTTGGTCTCTAATAGAGATAGATTCTAATTTGACAGCCCCCCCCCCCAGTCATTTGATATTTTGAAGTGTAAAAAGACAAAAAGAATTAAAATAATTTGTATTAAACTACCTTAACCCCATTTCTCTTATTTTTCTCATAACTTGGCAACTGTTTCCATTACATATTTCTTGTATGTATCTATATTATTACATAGTTATTATTATAATTTTGCACATTACATATTCTATTTTTATACAGCATTCTTTAATACTTTCTCCACCTTGTAACTTCATAATTATCTTTAGTAGCTACATAACATTCACCATGTTGGAATACTGGTTATCATAATACCACTCACAAGTATCACCAAGTTTTCATAATAGATATTATGGCAATAAAAAGGTTTATATAGACCTATTACTCATCTGTTATTTCTTTATACCTCTAAAATAAAATGGACCAAGTATAGTCCATCTGCAGAAATCACTGGAATAGAAAACTTGAAAACATGTTTCTACTGAAACCCAGGGTAACACTAAAACTGCATCAAGTGAACTAAAATGTACCCCATGTAAGTCAGATGTTATCTAATTATAAAATGGCAAAATTCTGGTTGCCAAAAAATAAGGGTGTGATCTTTATGAAATTTAACAGAAGGGAGAGCAGGTAAAACAACCCAGTCCTAGTTGGTCCTGCATGTATGGAAGATAATTCTCTCTCACTGCCCTGGATACTTAAGGAGGCAGTCCATGAGGAACAGAGATGACCCTCCAGGTCTCTTTGAGCCTAGGATAAGCCCCGCAAAGAGCTACTCAAAATCCTAACAGACTGGTGCTCACGGAGCAGCATATCAGTAACTCTTCCCCTACCCTTCACCTCCCTGTACCTTGAGCACAGCTACTCTTTTTTGAGAAGTTACTAAGAGCCAGGCATGTGCAATGTACTTTGGGGGTGTTACTTATCACAGCTCATGGAAGTCTTGTCACAGCTCTTCCCCTGTGGCAGGTACTATTATTACCCACGCTTTACAGGTACAAGTGTGAGATTTAGAGAGGGTAAGCCACTTGCTCAACATTGCACAGCTGCTATGTGGAGAAGACAGAAGGCAAATCCAGTCTGTTTGGTTTTAAAAGCTAAGGCCATAATTATTATAGTCTATTACCTGAGTCCCTGATAGACTCCAGGGCACGTTCTAGAGCCGACATAAATATTCTCACCTCTTGCAAGGCACAGTTCCTCTAAGCCTCCTCCCTAGTTACAAATGAAAATGCTGAACCCATTATGTAGTTTCAAAACCTGTCACACAGTTTTACATTAGCCTCCCTGGTGTTTGTCCCAATGTGAATCATGACACAGAAAGAGATGAACCCTTAACTGGAGGGCCAAACACTGAACCCAAGGTGAATCTCCTCCCAACGCATTCACTGAAGACTCCTAGTCAACTGGGTTAGGAAGAACAGGGAACCAAGTATGGCCCACAGATAGGTTTTGTCTGGCCCACATTGCGCTGTGCTGTATCAGAAAGTGCTCACTCCTGTCACTTTGCCAGATTTGGTGCAAGTGCTTCTCCATCCCTGTTACTGGGTTCTGGCTTTCAAGTTTCTTGATGATGCCATGAACAACAAAGTGAACCCACTGAGCAAACTGTAAACAGACCTGGTGTCTTTCAGTAAGAACAGACAGTAAGAGTATGTGTTACGTAGCTTGGGGACACTATCATTTGCACCTGTCAACATTTTATTTCAATATCAGGTTTGTGGCCCTTCCTAAAGGTGAACGACCCGACTTTATAAATTGCTACAGCAAATCAAGTCAGTTGGCTTCTGTTCTTACATAAGGAGAAATCTCTCTATTCATTTGAAATCTGAGCACTGTGGCTTAACCACATTGGCAATCTTGGGAAACTGGTTTGGCTTCCTGAAAACCAAAAGATACCACAATCCAATTTATTCATATTAAAGGTCACCTGTCAACTCCCAGTAATGATATTTATTTTTCTTAATAATTTCTTTTATGCTTTGTCCTTCAAATCTCACTTCCTTTGTTTTGAAAGTGAGACAGGGAGACAGAGAGCTGTCCTGCTTGTGCTCTGACCCCGGAGTGGCAACCTCTGCACTCAGGACAAAGCTCCAACCAGCTGAGCTATCCAGCCAGGGCTGATTTTTTTTTTAATTTATTGATTGATTTTTAGAGAGACAGAGAGGAAGGGAGAGGGAGGGGAGAGGAAAGGAAGCATTTGCTGTTCTACTCAGTCAACCACGCAGGTTGCTTCGCTGTGTGCCCTGGCTGGGCATTGAACCTGCAACCTTGTCATTTCAGGATGACACTCTTAAATGACAGGTCTAACCGTTCAGGACCTCATTTCTTTTTTAAAGAAGTTGGCTTGTCAGATTTTTATAAAGGGCAAATACATGTATATGTCATAAAAGGATAGACTAGGAAGGATAGACTAGGGACAACTCTTTTGTTATTAATCATTACCACAAACCACATGTGCGTTATCTTCTGAGTTTCATGTGAACTGCATCAGCCCAGTATTCACTTATTCCTTTCATTATAGTTAGTTTTGTGGCAATCAAGACCCCACTAGAGTACAGGCTATTTATCATAAGTTCATTTATTCATTTAGCAAGTATGTATTCAATGTATGTACTGCACACCTAGATGTGGAAGCAGGTGTCATATAATAGTAACCCACTTTCTCTAATTGCATTGGCCAGAATGACATGTCTATACCTAGTTGCAATTATGAAAGAAAGGGATATTGGATGCTGAGGAAAAGCAGGCTCCATTGCTGCTAGGGAGCCATCATTCCCATCCAGGAAATGTCTGCCATGTGGGAATGTGGACCCACTATTGATTGCATATTTTCAAAAATAAGGCAAAATGCCAGTTTTATGTGAGATATCTGAGTTTTAAAATACTGCCTCAACCAAAAAACAAACCAAAACCCAGTAACAACAGTGAACACTGAACCATTGCTCAGGCCACGTGGAAAGATACCAGCAAACCGCCACCGCCACTTTGCAGTTTCTGACAGGAACTGATGATAAATGGTCGGGAGATGCCTTCTCAACCTCTTAACTTGGTTTCTAGTTTTAGAAAATTTTTAACAGTCCAAAATTATTAGCAGTGCATGAATAAAAGACATATAAGTAATTTTTACAAATGTGGAATCTGGATCATCCAAATTATTACATTCTCAAGAAAGAACACAACTTATTACTATTATTATTTGCATTAGAAAAGGTTCCTATTTTTGCTCCAATCTGGTTATTTGTACTATTGGAAAATAGTCTTTTCTTGTGAATACAAAACAGTACTTTCCTATAAGAACTCATTCAATAACCCATCTCAAACAAGCCACTACTGATACCAAGGCGACTGAGCTGTGGACCTAGTTGTAACACTAAAAGAGGGAGCTCCAGCAGGACCCAAAGGTGTTTGAAACAACTGTCTGATAGCAAATGGGTTGAACCTTCTAAAAAACAGTGCACAAGAGTAGAAATCCAAATGGCCAAGAGACAGAAACGAGTGTTCAGCTTCATAAGTACAAGGAAATGCATATCAAGCCCTTGATTTACTACCATTTTCCACCTAATTACCAAACTTCTAAAAAAATATTTTATTGATTGATTTTAGAGAGAGAGAGAAAGGGGAAGAGGAGCAGGATGCATCAGCTCATAGCCATTGCTTCTCATATGTACCTTGACTTGGCAAGCCCAAGGTTTCAAACCAATAACCTTAGCATTCCAGATTAATGCCTTATCCACTGCGCCACCACAGGTCAGGCCCACCCTTTTATAACTCTGACAATATCTAGTTTTCATTAAAATGGTAGGCAAGAGGAACTCCCATCCATTGCTAGTGGGGAGAGCAACTGATGTGATCATTTTTGGAAATTTGCATACCCCAGGACTCAGGGGTCCTTTCCCAGGTATATCCCTAGAGAAACTTACAGAAAAGAGTAAGGTTTATAGCACATTGTTCAAATAAGACAAAAAATAGGAAATAACCCAAATTTCCCTAAGGGTAGAAACACTAAAATTGCAGTGTACTCACACAATGCATGACTGCAGAGCAGAAGATACACCAGGCGCTAGGGTGTCACACAGCGGGATGAATCGCACAAACATCATGCAAAGAAGGAAGAGCCAAAATATCATGTACATCACAATGACATGTACGTAAAGACCCAAGACAAGCAAAATGGAACTGTAGAGAATCCTATACAGGTGATAAAGTATAAAGCAAAACAAGAAAATATGTACCGTGGAGTCAGAATCTCTGAGGAAAGAGAACTTGACTGTGTGGGGGGCACTGTACACAATGAGGCGGCTGGGGTTTTGGCAACATTCCTCACTGGGTGTGCTTCAGTGGCTGTGTATTTTCTAATTTGTTTCTTAAACCCTCAACACAAGGTTTATGCATTCTTCTGGCTGACACACTTTGCATGGAGAACTGGCTGGCGGGGCAGCGCTGGTGCTGAGGGCAGCCCGTGCAAGAGGCCAGGACACACGAACCAAGAAATGCAATTACTGGGGTGTTAGAAACATGGGCACATTATTCTAATGTTAATCCTGGTCATTTTCAGAGTTTAGGACCAAGTAGGATTACCTGTATGAGTGGGTGGACAGTAGCTGAGTGTTTGCCCTTGGAAGAAAGAACCCTGCCTAAGCCCTAGGGAATTTGCCTGGAGCCTGAAGCCCCATAGATCAGAACTCCCGGGGCAGGAAGGGAGCTGGGCTTCTGAGACTCAGGACCCACCTCAGAGTCCCGAGGGAGGGTCTGAAAGGCTGGGAGGTGAGCAGGCCTGCATGGGGACTCTCTGCTGTTCCCCAGCAGCAAACACACTAAGCCTGTCTGGACATTCTTGACCCTCACTGCAATGGAAGTCTTATTTTAAAGAGGCACTTGACCAGAATTGCCAAGAGGGACTGATTTCTCCCGGTCCCAGCCAGAGGGAATGCCTGCGACCAGAGATTTGCTACATCTCAGTAATCAAACCAGAAATTGCTTTCTTCATCGTGTCAGCAAGAATTCAGATGTCACAATGAAGAATGTGCTTGTGTTTTATCTTATCTGATTAGGCTCACCCTCTCCTTTAGGTATTCCAGATTCTTGGCCTGACAGCCTTCTGGAAGGAAGCGGCCCATGACCCACTTTTGCCACTGCAACAATGTTTCAGGCGTTGATTCCTTTGGCATTCTCAAGCCCCCCTTTATGGCCTGTTGTTTTTCTCTACTGACCTCAAAACCCTGTAGGAATTTGCCAACCTCACTCATTTTTGAGAAAACCACGTGGTTGGCAACACCAAGGCAATCCCTTGTGTGTGCCTGAGCACTTTTTTTCCCCCCCCGAAGCTGGAAACGGGGAGAGACAGTCAGACAGACTCCCGCATGCGCCCGACCGGGATCCACCTGGCACGCCCACCAGGGGCGATGCTCTGCCCACCAGGGTGCGATGCTCTGCCCCTCCGGGGCGTCGCTCTGCCCCCGACCAGAGCCACTCTAGTGCCTGGGGCAGAGGTCAAGGAGCCATCCCCAGCGCCCGGGCCATCTTTGCTCCAATGGAGCCTTGGCTGCGGGAGGGGAAGAGAGAGACAGAGAGGAAGGAGGGGGTGGAGGTGGAGAAGCAAATGGGCGCTTCTCCTATGTGCCCTGGCCGGGAATCGAACCCGGGTCCCCCGCACGCCAGGCCGACGCTCTACCGCTGAGCCAACCGGCCAGGGCCCTGAGCACTTTTGAGGAAGCAACCACCCCAGCAAATGTGGGCACCTAACTGGGAATTTGCTCCCAGTGACAATCAGCCACCTGCCATACTGAGGCTGGAGGGCCAGGGGCTGGGAGCAATTAGGAAACTGTGGGTGCTAGCCTTCCTAGAGCAAGGATATCACTGAGTTCCCTACAAGATGATGTGGAGCGCCCCAGGTTTTTAATTAAGATGGTTTGAAAAAAGGGTCCAAGTTGCAAACTTCCCTTTTCAATGTTAAAGCTCTTTCTTACCTGCACCCCAAAGCAAAAGTGCCTAAAAAAGCATATGTTAAATATGATGACCTAATGCAAGTGTCTGTGGGTACTCTGTGTGGCTCACTGAGAAATGAACTGAGCCATTTAAAATCTAACTTGGACTGCAGTCTTCTCTCGTCCACACATAAGCATAATCCACCATCTATTATTTCATAAAAATACACATGCAAATATAAAAGCGTATATACTGCCTGTTTGAGCACTCAAGAAAAGTCTAACCTGGAGCCTCAATACCATTAGAAATTAAATGTTTGTGTGAAGGGCCGTGCAAGAACTTGAGCGAGCTCTCACACTAGGAGCCCTATTTGATGTGGTGTCCCGCATCAATGACAGACTTCCTCTTTGAGAGTTGCGCTAATTAGAGACATCTTCAGTCTCAGGATGCTGCTTATTCAGACCCTGGTGCTAAGCCACTTCTTGACATACGCATGTGAGAAACCTGTGGTGACCTTCAACGTACTGAGTGACCCTGAAGAGATGGGACAGGGTAATGATCATGACACCAGGGAAAGTGTACTTCATGTCTGTTACCTGGTGTGACAGGTGCCAGCTGACCCATGACAGCATGGAGCTGGCCCCAGTGTTGAGGATGACAGCTTGCTTAAACAATGCCATTCTGAGAAGGATCTTGGTTATCGTGTTTACACACTCATTTCCTCAACGACTCTGCAGCACTGTTCAACACTCAGTGATCAGCAGTTTAAAGTATGTTATCAGTTTACTTAAAGGAGCTTATTCACTGCCTTCAAGTCACTCCTTTTTAATAAAAAAAAATCATATTTCTCTCAATTGTCTGGGACCTTGGCTTTTAATAATGGTTCTTATTTATTATCTCCTTGACTTGATAACTATGGAATTCTCATGGGAAATTTCTCTCTACTAATTCCTGGATAAAGGGATATTAAAGGTAATAAGAATAAGAAAACAGTACAGTTGACTCTGAACAACATGGTTTGAACTGTAGTGTTCACAGATATGTGGATTTTTTCCAATAAACACCTGTGCGGTGTCCATTCTGCCCTTAGGAGTCTGTGGATGCGGAGGGCTGATCATATGCATTGCTCTGAGCCATTTTACACAGGGGACTTGAACAGCCACAGTTTGGGTATCTATGGTGGTGACGGGGTGTCTGGAACCAATCCCCCACAAACACTAAGGGTAGTTAAGTTTTGGGGGAGATGAAAGTTATACTAGAATTTTTGATTGCATGGAGGTGGGGTCAGTGCCCCAAATTCCCATGCTGTTCAAGGGCCAACTGTTCCCACAACCCCCTGGGCAGCAGCATCAGTATTATCTGAGAACTTGTTAGAAATGGAAACTCTGGGGCCTTACCTTTGACTTACAGAACCAGAAGGGCTAAAGGTGGGACCCAGCAATCTGTTTAACAAATGCCTTGAAAACCACCACAGTAGGATAACAGAATATACACATTATAACACACAGGGAGATTTGCAAGAAAGAGATAGTAATCAACCACATCATAGAGGAAAGAAAGTCAAGGAGGCTGAGGACAGCCCAGGAGACTCTTGGAGGCTGACCAGCAAAGATGCAAAGTGAGCACCGTTGCCAATCCCTGAAATAAACGCTTTGAACAACTCGCACTCACTGGGCATTACAAGGTGGCAGAGGATGGTGGGTAACCCTCTCTCTACACGCATATTATGTTTTTATCACCAGCATCCCCATTTCACAGATGTGAACACTGAGAGTTAAGAGTTAAGAACTCACAAAGCAAGAAAGTAGATGTAACTCCAAACCTGTGCTTTATGTAACCACTTTGTCTAACTGCTCCAGGATCCCTAACAGAGGACAGACAATGCGGAAGGAAAGCAAGGCTGTTCTCAGCTGAATTTGGGGCTTCAGCACTTATAACTACAACGGCCCCTGATCAGCTCCACTGAAATGTTTATTTCTGGGTGAGCAACAGGCTATTTTTAAACACTAGATTTATCTGAATTAGCTAAAACTGGATCAAACCACACAAGAGATCAGAACACAGATAACAGAACCACATATGTATTATCATTGTGTTCTTTTTTTGTTTGTTTTTTGTGACAGAGACAGAGAGAGAGACAAAGAAAGGGACAGATAGGAGGAGACTGACAGGAAGGGAAAAAGAGAGGAGAAGCATCAACTCTTCATTGCAGCTCCTTAGTCTTCTTAGTTGTCCATTGACTGCTTTCTCATATGTGCCTTGACCGGGGGGCTGCAGCAGAGCCAGTGACCCCTTGCTCAAGCCAGTTTCCTTGAGCTTCAAGCCAGCGACTCTTGGGCTCAAGCTGGTGAGACTGCACTCAAGCCGATGAGCCCAAGCTCAAGCTGGAGATCTCAGGGTTTTGAACCTGGGTCCTCTGCATCCCAGTCTGATGCTCTAGTCACTATGCCACCGCCTTGTCAGGCATCACAGTGTTTCTTGAACCAAACCAAAATGGCTACACTCTATAGTTGTTCCCTAATAGCAAAGATACCAAATTTAGTTAAATTTTTTTTCTAAAAGAGCCACAAAATCAGACCCCAATCATTTTCAGCACATTTGTAAAACAAGGCATCCAAACTCACCGGTGTGTCACTTCAGGTGAGAAGCCCAACACCCCAAGAAGTATCTTAAACCACGCAGGTATTCCTGATGTACAATTTTTTATACTGACTCAAAAAATTCATAGTAAGATCTCTTTTCTTGATGGGGTGCCTGTTACAAAATTCCAAGGCCTGGAACCAGAGGGGGGACAGGAAACAAGCTGTCACTTTCACTCACAGTGAGCCACCTGTGATGGCAGAAAGCTGGGGCTCAAATCCAGTCCCCATCTGATGCCACCACTGATCATTGCAAGCACCCCAATAGAGAACCTGCTCACAGACTGAGGCAATTCCGTGACAGCCAGGAAAAGTGCCCTCCACACCCTCTGCTCTTCCAAACCAGACACAAACCAGCCTGTTAAGCACGAGTTTGCAACTGGCGGAACCAGACCTGAGGCCATGATGTGTGAGGACTTACCAGAGGCCCTAAAGCTTGAGGGGCAGTGGCTGGTGGCTGGTTCTGGGGACTCCGGGTGTGGGCAGCAGTGGGGAAGAGGAGAAGGTGTGGAGGGAACTGGAAAGCCAGGGTGGGGAAGAGAAAGAGGAGAGGCGAAGAAGGGGAGAGGCCAGAAAGCAGCCAGACCTCGCCCCTCCCCACCCTTTTTAAACTTTCTTGGTCAAACCTCCAGCCAAGTCAGGTGGTAATCACTTACAGTGTGGACAGTGAGACCTGGAATATTACCTATGCCATTCTCTTGCCTTTGCTGAAGCTCAGGGTACCCCACTGCTTCTGAGACAGGGGCACCTCCTTCATCTTCACGAAATGAAGCACCTGCAACTGGGGTTCAGGTGTGAATACACATTGATAGGCTGCTCTGGTCCCAGCTCTCTCAGACCTCTCAGCTGCTTCACAGGACAATTAAAGAAACTCTGGTGGCTTTAAATGGGACTGCCCTTGGCAGATGTGGTGTGGCACACACGTGCTCACCATTTTATTTATAGAGATTCATTTAATCCTATAGCACACCCTGATGTAGGTGCTGTTTCTAATTTAGAGTTAAGAACACTGAGCTTTAGAGAGGTCACCTGGTTGCCCACTGTCCCACTGCAGCTGTGGGCAATCAGGACTTAGATGCAGGCTACTGCAAAGCTTCCAGACTTAAAACAAATCAACAGGCCTACTAACCAGTTGGCCCTAGACCTGTGATTTGCAGTATAAGCAAATGGACATTGAATTGGATTCAGTCCCACATCTCCATGTTAGAAGGAGTTTTGTGGACTTAAGATAAACTAACCTTTTTGAGTCTTGGTTTCCTCTTCATAAAAATAGGGATAGTGACCTGTCTTAGGAAGATGATAATAGACTGCTAAGAAGGCACCTGACTAGCCAGGCCTGTGGTGGTGCAGTGGATAAAGTGTTGACCTGGAATGCTGATGTTGCTCGTTCAAAACCCTGGGTTTGCTCAGTCAGGGCACATACAACAAGCAATCAGTGAACAATTGAAGTGAAGCAGCTATGAGTTGATACTTCTTGCTATCCCCCACTCCTCTCTCTGTAAAATCAATAAATAAAATCTTAAAAAAGAAAGGCACCTGCTTATGTTAAGTAAATGTGTTCTTTCTTTTCTGATTGTACATAAAACCAAAGAGTTTTCCAAACAGTGTGTTCCTACCATGCTCAGACCACACTGGGGGTGGTTTATTACCATAAGAATGCCCAATCTCTAACTAGGTTAGAGATGCCAGTTTAAATATGTATTTAGGACATACTTATACTAAAAAATTATTCAACACTATTTATTCAAGAGACTGTCTTTACTCCGTTGTATGCTCTTACTTCCTTTGTCAAATATCAATTGACTATAAAGGTGTGGGTTTATTTCTGGGTTCTCTATTCTGTTCCATTGATCTGTATGCCTGTTCTTATGCCAGTACCAAGATGTTTTGATTATAATGGCCTTGTAGTATAACCTGGTATCAGGAAGTGTGATACTTCCCACTTTATTCTTCATTTTCAAGATTGCTGAGGCTATTCATGTTCTTTTTTGTTCCATACAAATTTTTGGAATATTTGTTCTATATCTTTGAAGTATGCCATTGCTATTTTAATAGGAATAGCATTGAATTTGTAGATTGCTTTGGGTAATATAGACATTTTAACGCTGTTTATTCTTCCTATCCATGAACATGGTATATGCTTCCACTTGTTTGTATCTTCCTTGACTTCTTTTTTCAATGTTTTATAATTTTCCGAGTACAAGTCTTTTACCTCCTTGGCTAAATTGGCTGTGGAAAAGAAGGAAATCTTACCTTTTGAGACAGCATGGATGGACCTGGAGATTATTATGCAAGTGAAATAAGCCAGGCAGAGAAAGACAAATATCATATGATCTCACTTATATGTGGAATCTAATGAACAAAGTGAACTGAGGAATGGAATAGAGGCAGAAGCGTGGTCACAGGGACCAGAGGGACAGCTATCAGAGGGAAGGGGATAAGGGGATGAGTTCAGAGAAGGTAAAGGGATTAGTGAAACTATATATACATAACACAGAGATACAGATAACAGGACCACAAATCCAAGAGGGGAGGGGGGAGGGCTTAGGGGGAGAGGGGCAAAGGGGCACTTGAATCCATGTAAACACAATGAATTAAAATTAATAAAAAATTATTCAGTGTTGAAATTCAAATTTAAATGGTCACCTTATATTTTTATTTTCTAAATCTGGCAACCCTAAAGGTTGGTAATAAACCACAAAGGAAAAGAACTTTGAAAGCCACTTGCTAAGTCCCAGGTTGTAAGCATTTCGGGATTTGTCCTACACAGTAACTGGAAGTCCAGCCTTGAAATGTGCTCTCCCGACATCATGACCGAGTCGTGGGATCTGCTGGACCCTCCTCATCTCAGCACTCTCCCAGAGATGCAAGAAAGCTGCTTGTGTTCCAGAAACACCGAACACTCTCAGCTAGAATTCTTTTGCCATCACATTTTTGTGTGGGGCCTACCTGGTAACAGAGGACTATTTGATAGGGATCACCTGTCAAACTATTTTTTTTAAGTCTAAAGAATGTTAATAACAATGAAAATGCGATGAGAGATTTTTCTAAACACTAGCCAGCTCCCTGAGATTTTCTACTGAGTCTACTTTGAACTTCCAACTCTTTTAGAAGAAACACAACCCATAAGAATGACTTATGCTGAGAAGCAGGTCAACATAAAATCTGCAAATATTTAAAATACAAATATTTTATAAATTTATGGAGACAAAGTAGAACGGTGGTTTCCAGGAGCTAAAGAGAGCAGGGAATGAGGGAAATGTTCTCTGGGCACGGAGTTCGGTTTTGTGAGACGCAGAGCTCTGCAGACTGGCTGTGAATACATTGTGCACTGCTAAACTGTACACTTGAAAATGGTTCAGGTGGTAAATTTTATGTTATGTATATTTTGCCACAGTTTAAATTTTTCTTCTCATACAAATCTAGAGTTAGAAAAAAAGGGCAATGGAAGAAAAACAATCAAAGTCAAAGAACCCAGTCCTCTCCTGGACATTTCCTGCTAGACAAGTGAGAATTATTTATGGTCAACCTACAGCCCAAAGCTTTATACCTTCTTCCTGCATGTGTGACTCCATGTGTCCTTCCTGAACACACAAAAAGTGAATTAACCACATCAGCCATTTGAACACAGATAAAAAAGGGTGAATACATGTTATGTTGTTCCTCAGCGTTTCTTGAACCATACCAAAGTCATTGAAATGTGTATCAGTGAGGGGATATAGAAGTCATCCCCAATGCCACCCCTTAGCTCAGGTAGACTCTAGATGGTTTGCATGTCATGCTACTTTCTCTTCGTACCAAATGCCAAACATGCAAATGTCTTAGCCAGCCAGTATCTGAAAAGCCCAACCAGACTGAGTTTCATTTTGCTACCAAGTAGCAGTGATAGGCATGATGGCCCAGTTCACTATTGGAGAGGAAAACTGAGACCCGAAATAGGTCAAGAAAGTCACTTCTTGCACAGGATTGATCCTCACTGTGCTGTGAGTAGCTATTTAAAGATTGGAATACTTACAACATACTGGGCACTGAACTAAGCATGCAACATGGGTTACTTTAAATAATCCCCACTACAATTCTTTCCATGAGTAAGATTACCATTTCCATTTTACAGATGGAAAAAATGAGGTGATGAGACTTGTGAAAGTCTACACAACTGCTCAGGGTTGAGTTGGAATTAGAACCCAGTGAGATTCCAGAGTCTGAGCAAGTGTGGAGGATGTTTTATTACTTCCAGAAACAAGCTTAGCAGAATTGCCTGGTATGAGGGTCCAGTAATTCCCCACGTCTAACTGCATCTACATTATCAACCCACTCCAGTAGATACCATTAAACATATTTTGGATTCACTTTTGAGGAATTATCAAGTGGAAAGGCAGAGAGTGGAAATTCACAGGATGTGGGTTCAAAGTTCCACTATGTTGACCATAAACAAAATAACTGACCAGCTTTTCCACCAGCAAAAGGGTTAATTCAGGAAAAAGAAAATATTGCAGTCTGGTATGTGGAGCCATAGTGAGCCACATACACATTGGGAAGTCCCCATACAGAGTGCCATAAAGGCTACTGGAAATCAACTGTAATTGACATCAGTGAAAACTATATCGTAGAGTTACTCGACTCCCGTGGCAAAGAGCTTACCAATGAAGACCTTACAGAACTAGAGCAGCAGATTATAGCATTTAGGAAAGAAAACAGGGACCTAGAAACTCCAGAATTGAAAAGGCTTTCTACAATACCTCATGCTTTTCTTCTCACTGAAGCAGGAATGGCAAAGTTGGAGGAACAAGATCCTGATACAGAGAAGTTCACCAAAGTTTACTGTATAGTTACTGAAGGCCTGAGATGCTACAGGGTCATTTATGATGAAAAAAAGAAAAGCTCCGTACAAACCTTCCTAGATGCCTCCTTCAAGGGACTGACTCCAGCAGCAGAGTCAAACCCTGACTCTAACACCAGTTCCATCCTCTCCAACAAGTCCATCATCTTCTGCATCATCCAAGATTGTTTAAGGTTGTATTTGAAAAGGCTGAACTAATAATATGGTTTCCTATTAGTTATATTCACAGAAAGGTAAACATAAATACTATGTTAAGACAAACATCTAAGTTGCATTTAATAGGTAAGTGTACCTATTCCCACTTACATACAAATTTAACTTATGAAGAAACAAACCTATAGAACCTGTCTCGTGTGAACCCAGGGACTGCCTGTATGTTGGTATACAGGTTTTTTTCTTTTGTTAAAGAATGAACATGTATACTTTTGTTTTTTCTTCACTTCACATATGGTAATCATCTTTCCATGTCAATAAACATTCACCTCCAACACTAGTTTTCCTTAAGTGTTCATTCTGATAGGTAACACCCGATGTGTTAGAGTAACAATCTGGTATCCATCCTACATTCTACGCCCTCATTCCACCCCTTTACAATGAAGAGTGAAATATAATTAAGTATCTGAAAGCCAGGGTCTTTTCTTAAAAATTCATCTCTCTTTCCCCAAGAATTGAAATCAGGGTCTCGAAGAGATATTTGCATACCTTTGCTCGTAGGAGCATTATTCTTTTTTTTTTTTTTTGGTATTTTTCTGAAGCTGGAAACGGAGAGAGACAGTCAGACAGACTCCCGCATGCGCCCGACCAGGATCCACCCGGCACGCCCACCAGGGGCGACGCTCTGCCCCTCCCGGGGCGTCACTCTGCAGCGACCAGAGCCACTCTAGCGCCTGGGGCAGAGGCCAATGTGCCATCCCCAGCGGCCGGGCTATCTTTGCTCCAATGGAGCCTTGGCTGCAGGAGGGGAAGAGAGAGACAGAGAGGAAGGAGGGGGGCGGTGGAGAAGCAAATGGGCGCTTCTCCTATGTGCCCTGGCCGGGAATCGAACCCGGGTCCCCTGCACGCCAGGCTGACGCTCTACCGCTGAGCCAACCGGCCAGGGCTGGAGCATTATTCTTAAAAGCCAAAAAGTGGAAGTAACCAAAGTGTCCATCCATGGATGGATGGATGGATGAATGGATAAACAACATGTGGTATAAGCATACACTGGAATATTATTCAGCTTTAAAATATAGGAAATTCTGATAGTTGGTACAACATGAATTGACCTTGAGGACATTATGCTAAATGAAATTAGCAAACCACAAAAAGACAAGCATTGTATGACTTCACTTTATATTAGGTGCCCAGACTAGGCTAATTCATACAGACAGAAAGTATGATAATGGTTGACAGAAGCACTGAACTATATTTTTTTAAATGACTAAGATGGTAAAAATAAAACACATTTAATTGTAATACTTGGGACTCAGTGGACAGTGGAAGCAAACTCCCACATACTGATATTATTGTCTATCCTGCAAGTTGCTTTATCTCATTCAATCCTCACAACAAACCACTTAAAGAAAAGGGACCTTAGGTTCAGATGGCTTGAAACTGGCTCAAGGTCACCCTCCAGCAGATGAGAGCTGGTCTCAAACTCACTTCTGAGTCCAGAGCCCAGGCCTTTCCCAACGGCTCCCATAGAGGATGTGGGGTAACTGTGGCTCAATAATCAAAGGAAGACCGGACAATGTCTGTCTCCATCACAGCCCAGGCTCGGTCCATTGCCTCGTACACCGTAGGTATTTAATCTTTAAGAATGAACGGGGTTGAGCAGGGAGCCAACGGAGGGTACTCCAAAGGCACTGATGAGTGAGAGCTCATTCCTTGCCTTCTCACTCTTCAGCTATCTCCTCAAGTAACTAATATTAGACTTGGGGCCACTCCACTGATAACACCACTTAGCATGATGGAGTCCACTGCTTGCTGTCCCTTACTGCCTCCTATCAGGGACAGCAAAGACCCATGTAGGCCTCTCTACACAGGTGTAAGTTAAACGGTGACTGAGATAGTGGAGGAGACCCGGGGACTATAAGTCTGGTCTTGTCGACCTGAATTGTCGTGGATATGTCACACCCTAGCTCATCAGCTATAAAATGAGGGTTCGAATATATGACTCAGGACAGCCCTAACATTCTATGTTTAGACAGATGAAAAGGAGCCCAATGTAGGATTCCAAACTTAGGGCTATTCAGAAGAAGCAGGGTCAGAAGGTTTGCCCTGCCTAAGAGTTGATGAAATTAAAATCAAGGGAGTAATGAAGCTGCCAGGGAATCCGAATGGCTTCTTAGATGGCCTATATTTTAAAGGCATCTCAGTATTGAGGAGCTTTCAGCAAATAAGTAAACCACACTTTACAAAGTGAAGTCCCCCAAAAACAGTTTGGCAAGATGCTCACATATAAGGGACAGTTAAACGTGGGAAACACTGTTCCCGGATCTTTGGGGAGTCACAGAGCACATAAGGAGATTAAAAACTAATTGAAAAAACTTGAACTTTTAAATTTTTAATAAGGTACTTCCCATACTTATTTGTTTATGGTTCCCTATTAGTTATTATATTGTTTGCTCTTTCAGCATAACAACTCTGAATATTTGGCCCATCCATGGATAAATATTAAACCATAATGTGGCAGTATAAGTACACTGCTCACAAAACTTAGGGGGTCAGGGAACGTGCACACTCCAGTACTTCTAGCTTTTAATATACTGCATTTTCACCAATGAAATAAAAGTTCATTTTGCATCTCATTTGCATAATTAAACAACTTTCTTTGACTTGTTTGCTTTTCTGATGTTCTTGTTTAATAAAAAAAATCCGGCCCTGGCTGGTTGGCTCAGTGGTAGAGCGTCGGCCTGGAGTGTGGGAGTCCCGGGTTCGATTCCCAGCCAGGGCACACAGGAGAAGCACCCATTTGCTTCTCCACCCCTCCCCCTCTCCTTCCTCTCTGTCTATCTCTTCCCCTCCCGCAGCCAAGGCTCCATTGGAGCAAAGATGGCCCGGGCGCTGGGGATGGCTCTGTGGCCTCTGCCTCAGGCGCTAGAGTGGCTCTGGTTGCAACATGGCGACGCCCAGGATGGGCAGAGCATCGCCCCCTGGTGGGCAGAGCGTCGTCCCATGGTGGGCGTGCCGGGTGGATCCCGGTCGGGCGCATGCGGGAGTCTGTCTGACTGTCTCTCCCTGTTTCCAGCTTCAGAAAAATGCAAAAAAAAAAAAAATCCAATGCTTCTTTTTTAATCATTTCATATTCATTTTGAAATATCCCCTAATTTTTGTGAGCAGTATGTAATGCCACATAAAATTTCTTAGTCTCACTTATAATAGGATACTACTACTGCAACTTCATAAGGTGAAGATGACAGTTAATGAGTTAATGTTTGTAAAACATGTAAAACAGCCTAACACTTAGAAAGTATATACAAATCATTAAAAATAAAATACAAATGCAAAGAATTGATTTACAAAAGAACTTGTCTATATCTTTAAGAGAAAAGTCACTTCTCAACAATTTCCTTTCTTTCTTTTCCTCCTCCCTCCCTTCCTCCCTCCTTTCTTTCCTTTCCTTTGCTTTTTTCCCCCTCCCTCCCTCCCTTCCTTCCTTCCTTTAAAGCAGGGGTCCCCAAACTATGGCCCCCTGAGGCCATTTATCCAGCCCTCACCACATTTCCGGAAGGGGCACCCCTTTCATTGGTGGTCAGTGAGAGGAGCATAGTTCCCATTGAAATACTGGTCAGTTTGTTTATTTAAATTTACTTGTTCTTTATTTTAAATATTGTATTTGTTCCTGTTTTGTTTTTTTACTTTAAAATAAGATATGTGCAGTGTGCATAGGGATTTGTTCATAGTTTTTTTTATAGTCCGGCCTCCAATGGTCTGAGGGACAGTGAACTGGCCCCCTGTGTAAAAAGTTTGGGGACCCCTGCTTTAAAGTGAGAGGATGGGGGGTAGAAAGACAGACTCTCATATGCACCCTGGTTGGGATCCACCGGGCAACCCCCATGTAGGGTAGATGCTTGAACCAACTGAGCTATTTTTTAGCATCTGAGGCAGATGCTGGAATCAATGAGCTGTCCTCAGTGCCTGGGGCTGCTGCTCAAACCAGTGGAGGCACTGGCTTGGGAGGAGAAGGGAGTGAGAAAAGGAGAGGGAGGGGAAGAGAAGCAGATGGTCACTTCTCCTGTGTGCCCTGACCAGAGATTGAACCCTGGACGTCCATATGCCAGGACAATGTTCTATCCACTGAGCAGACTGGCCAGGACTAAGAATTTTTTCACAAAAGCATTTTGCTGATTCATTAACACCTTAGCCTGAAATAAGTCAGAAATGTTCAATTTCTGTCAAGATGGGTTTCTTTTTTCTTCCAGCAAGGAAGGGAATGATTCTTACAAGTTTGTGTTGAAATACAATAATGAAGACTCCTATGCACCAGGAGCATGTGGTTTAGAGCTCTAACCCTGCCACTTTAGCCGTGTGACCTGGACAGCAGGCACCTTATCCACTCACTGCAAAGCTCCAGCTCCCTATCTGTAACATGTAGACACTAACAATGCCTATCATCACAGGTTAGTGTGGAGGTTAAACATATTAATCAGAACAACAACAACAGCACATAATATTTATTGAGCAAAAAGTGAGTTCCAGAGAGGTTAGTTACCCACAGTCATACCGCAAAGGCTGGGCCTGCATTTGAACCCACACAGTCAAATAGTGCTCCTGCCTTCACTACTGCCTCCTCATCTACCCAGCACAGCACTGGCCCCTGCGAGCTGCTACCGTTATTACTGTCACTGATTTTAAAGGCCCTAGAAACGGAACCACATTTTAGAGCTTTAAGTGCTCTAGAGGTGTAAGGACTAGGGAACAAGTTCTTTAACTCCTTGATTTCCCTGCCTTCATTAACTGCCCCCAGGGCGGCCAGAGGAGCTCCTTCCCATGGGCAATAACTGCATTGGCAGCACAGCTGTACCTCCTGAATCAGCCTATCACGCTGAAGCTGGGGGACACATACTGTCAGTTTGACCAGCAATGAACTGTAAATTGCAGTCACTCACTTTTTCTTATAAGCAGAAGTGCCCTGACCTAACCACATAATTACTTGGAATCTTCCACTTTTCAGGATGGTAGGAAAGAAAGAAAGAAAAAAGGAAGGAAGGAAGGAAGGAAGGAAGGAAGGAAGGAAGGAAGGAAGGAAGGAAGGAAGGAAAAAAAAAAGAGAAAAGAAAAGAAAGGAAAAAAAAAAGAAAAGAAGAAAATGCTGGACTTTTACAAGCTCCCCCATGGCTGTGCAGCGATAAAGCCCCCCCGCCCCCCCTCCGGCCCAGTCAGCTTTCGGGAGTGCTCAGTGTCTGTCTGTGTTGTTACCCGAGTAGCTTGTTATCTATGCAGCTTAAGGGCTGACTTGGAAATTCAGGCTGTCAATTATTTAAAGAAAATGCAAGTCCCCACTCCACTATTTTAATTAACTTTCAGAGAGCAGGATTTCCTACTGGTTATGATAATGTTAACTTAAAATACTCTTCAGGAAACATGGCAGGAAACAGAATAAGAACTGGAAGAGTGTCTTTTTAAAGGCATTCTAAGAAGAGGAGATGAGTGGGGCCATGAAGGCAAAATAGTACAGGGTGTGCAGAACAGAGAAGAAAGGCATAAGCAGATCTCAAGGAGTAGAGTATGGAAGGGAAAATGTAGGATGCGGATTAGGCAGAGCCTTGAGTGCCAGGTGAGGGAGTTGGAGGGGGTTGTCTGTGTAATGAGAAACTCAAAGAGATTGCTGGCATCAACAGCAAAGATCAAGTTTATGTCTTAGGGAGCTAACTGGGGTGATGTAGGGAGTGGTGTGCAATAGGACCAGAACTGATCTGGGGACTCACTGGCCATGTGACAAAGTCTCTTCAGGTCTGAAATTGTCACCTATTAATTTGTTAAATGGAGATAATAGCAGTCATAATGAGGACTGAGTGAAATCAGGGATGGACGTTTTAAATAATGTCAGAGAACGAACAATATGCACACTTTCACGGCCAGGTTGTGGGAAGGAAAACCTGAGCAAGCTGGGGTTCCAATAAAAAGGAGAAAAGAAGGGAGCCCACAGATGGAGAAGACCTGGAAGGACCGAAGGACAGTCCCTTGGAGATGACCGAGGGAGAATGGTGCGGCTGTTCCAGGGTAGACAGTGGAAGAAGAGGCGCGCTGGGGGCCGGCCTGCTCGTGGTTCACCTTCGGAAATACTGAACTCCACGTGAGAAGGAGGGAGGTGCTCACAAGGGGAGGATAGACCAGAGCAGCCTTAAAAGCTTAGGTGTTCAATTTGCTTTCATTGAGAAAGCCACACTGCCCCGATACAGCAAAGAATTTGGGGAGATTTTTTTGGTCTATGTTTAAAGTTCAAGATAAACTCAGTGAAGTTCTAAAAGCAGAAAGTTGCAGTCACGGACGTGTGAAAAACAAGTAGGTGGAATTTAGAATTACCCCTGTAGTCCTTGCAAGAAAGCCAAGTTCCCTGAACGGAAGACCCCTCCCCGGGTATCTTGGCACCCTCAGAGCCTAGACTGGTGCTGACACATTTCGGGCATTCAGTAGATACTACTGGATAGAGCTATGAATTTTATATAATTTTAATTTAGCAGTATCAAAGATGAATACACTTCATTTCAGCACTTTGCCTCCTTTAAGGAATTTCCCTTTGCTTGTTCCCACCTGAGAAATATTACTTGAGAAAACAATCACAGATAATCACAATTCCAATTACACTAAGTTGTTTACCACAGAATTATTCACATTAGCAAAAATAAGAGAGACAGAGAGAGAGAGAGAGACTTCATATTTGAAACAACAGGAGAGTGGTAAATCACGTCCATCAACCTGATGGAATATTAAAATGGCAATTTTTGCAACTGTTCTGAGTGCTCTGTAAATTTTAATTCATTTAATCCTTATAGCAATCCTATCGGGAATATACTATTAATATAATTCCTATTTTACAGATGAGGGAACTGAGGCTTGGAGAGTTTAAATAACCTGTTCTAGCATCTTTAACTACCATGCAACATTATATCAGGGTATTTTGCCCGATTTTCTTAAATTAGTTTCATAACAAAACCTTTTTTTTTTTTTTTTTTTTTTTTACAGAGACAGAGAGGGATAGATAGGGACAGACAGTCAGGAACGGAGAGAGATGAGAAGCATCAATCATCAGTTTTTCGTTGCGACACCTTAGTAGTTCATTGATTGCTTTCTCATATGTGCCTTGACCGCGGGCCTTCAGCAGACCAAGTAACCCCTTGCTCGAGCCAGTGACCTTGGGTCCAAGCTGGTGAGCTTTTTGCTCAAACCAGATGAGCCCGCGCTCTAGCTGGCGACCTCGGGGTCTCGAACCTGGGTCCTCTGCATCCTAGTCCGATGCTCTATCCACTGCGCCACCACCTGGTCAGGCTATAACAAAACTTTGAAGATAAAATATATTCTTTTCATTCAGAGGAGGAGACTAGATAGGGTGGGGGTGGTAGCAACCAAAACTTTGCTTCATTATAAAATCAATGACAAAAGGTTACATTTCCTATTCTTTCTCTAATCAGCAATAACTAATGCTTGTAAAACAACTTATAATTTACAAAGTTCTTTCACATCATTCATCTCCTCAAAACCACCCTGCAAAGTTGCTATTTCCTTTAAAAATTTTTTATTACTAATTTTTAGAGAGAGGAAGGGTGAGAGAGACAGAGAGACATTGATTTGTTGTTCCACTTATTCATGCATTCATTGGTTGACTCCTGTATATACCCTGACCGGAGACTGAACCTGCAACTTTGACATGTCAGGGTGGTGCTGTCTAACCAACTGAGCTACCGGGCCAGGGCTGCTATTTTCATTAATCTCAATTTACAGATGAGGAAATCAAGGCCCATAAAGAACAGATGGCTCACTTCAGGTATAATGTTGCTAGTTTCTTGATTCCCAGTCTCATGCCCCTGCTGTTCAGCATGACTTAGACAATTTCAAAACTGCATTCCCCATTTCTTCAGCCTGTGCTCACTCAGGAACCTTCCAGGAAGAAGTGAAGGTAAGGAAAAGGATTGGTGTGGGCTTGGCCAGCCTGACTTGCCAGCCTTGAACACTCAGGGCTAAAATGTCTGGACCAGCATCAGACTGTCCCTTCTAAGCTTTCTTCTGCACAGGCACAGCATCTTCTCTGAGGAAAGTTTGTGGATCAACCTTTCTCTCCTGTTCTTCCCCTGACAAGTTCTTATGGCTTCTGCAGACCCAAATTAGTGCCAAACGTCTCTTAAAAATTTGCCAAGAGACAGGACAGGACGATAATGATGAGGGCAATGATACTATAATAATTAATAGTAACAGCCAAAGTGAATAGCAAGCTTGCTGCCTGCCAGATATTGCACTGGGCAATGTTTACATACATTTAATCCCACAACTGTCCTCTGGGGCAGGTGCCATTTTCCTGGTGAGGAAATGAGGCTCAGAGTATGTCCATCACACGCCGGACTGGGAGGCAATGGGGGAGGAAGGGTTAGCCACCGCAGACTGCAGAGTGAGCTTTGGCCCTGGAGCTGTCATTTGTAAATCAGCTCAGACTCAGTCACCCTCCATGATGGCATTCCTTATACAGCTGATCTTCCAGGGACTAGGGCTCTCCGGGAGACAACAGGGAGGACATTGGGGTTCCTCCAGGGACTAGGGCTCTCCAGGAGAGACAACAGGGAGGACACTGGGGTTCCTCCAGGGACTAGGGCTCTCCGGGAGAGACAACAGGGAGGACACCGGGGTTCCTCCAGGGACTAGGGCTCTCCGGGAGAGACAACAGGGAGGACACCGGGGTTCCTCCAGGGACTAGGGCTCTCCGGGAGAGACAACAGGGAGGACACCGGGGTTCCTCCAGGGACTAGGGCTCTCCGGGAGAGACAACAGGGAGGACACCGGGGTTCCTCCAGGGACTAGGGCTCTCCGGGAGAGACAACAGGGAGGACACCGGGGTTCCTCCAGGGACTAGGGCTCTCCGGGAGAGACAACAGGGAGGACACCGGGGTTCCTCCAGGGACTAGGGCTCTCCGGGAGAGACAACAGGGAGGACACTGGGGTTCCTCCAGGGACTAGGGCTCTCCGGGAGAGACAACAGGGAGGATACTGGAGTTCTTGATCTGAACGACCCGGAGACTAATTTATCCTCATTTTATCTCCTGACATTTTCTTGTCATTAAGAAAATGGTATTTATTGATTTTTGTGATTCCTTCAAACATATTTCCTAACCTGAAACAGTTAAGAAAAATAATATGGCACAAACTGAGCTAACAGGAGGTGTGGTGAGTGGATCGTGGCATGTTAAGTGGACTCCTCATTCTACGAAACCGAATGGGCAGAGAGGGGAGTGCTTGAAGTGAAGTGTTACTCTGGACTGGGAGTTCTCACACTGGGAAAGTATGGTGAAGGAGCACACTATTCAAAGACTTGGCTGGGAATGAGTATTAGCTGCTCTGAAAATAATCTACAGGTATAGTTTACAGGCATTGAACATTCACGTGGCAGAGTCAAGTTTTCCACAGGTCGCTGGCCTGTGAACTGTTCCTAACAAGAGGCTTTGCCACCTTCAACTGTTTCTGCCTCTCCAACAACTATCCCATTAAAAGGACAGAATGGAGCAGGGTGAGGCTACATTCAAATATAAACACTCCTTGATGATGTGACCAGTTACACAGTTAGAGCCAGTAGAGTCTCAGAGGCAACAACACAACTGTTAGGTCAAGTGTATGAAGGGTGAGGCCGCATTAGGGCAGCTGAAGAAAGAGAGTTCCTACTAATCCCTTGATTAAGCAGCTGATAGATTACATCTTTCTTTTTGTGTGTGTGTTTATGGCATAACTCTTCAAAAACAGGATTGTTGTAAGTTTTAAAAAAAATCAGCACAGGCTATCAATGCTTTTTATAGATTTCTTCATTGTGTTAACAAATGACAGAAAATAAAACTTTGAGGGCTTCTGATTACAATTCACTGTCACTCTGCATTCAAAAATTGTAAGAAAGCTTCATTGCTGGATTTATTCACAGAAAGAATAGGTAACTGTTGGAAGAGGGCAGCAATCTCAGTTTCATGCCTTGGGGTCCACTTTCTTTTTCTTTCGATTTTGCATCCATTGTTGTTTAAACTAGCATAAAAAGACTCAGCTCACACTATTATTTTGCATAGTAATATCAGAAAAGAAACCATTTACCTGGTGTAATCTCCTTTGGCTTCCTGGAATAATAAAAAAGAAAAAGACAGATGATCAATCTGTAAATTAAATGAATTTTACTCTTGATCCTTTGCCCCTCTTCAAGTCCCTGAGTTTTGTTTTGTTGTTTTGTTTTGAAGAAGGTACAGGGGGAACACTTTCCCTAAGACCCCGGGGAAGAATGTGGCATGGATAGAAAAGGTTAGTAGCTAAATACATCTTTAAAAGCAGAGATGATCATTTCTCCTTTTATGTTTCTAAAACCACATGATAAATGCTAGTCTGTTGACACAGCACATTTTTTAATCTGGGTGCAGACCTTTTAAACCACAACACAGGTAAATCAACACATGCTATTTGTTTACTCTTTTTAAACCATCATGAAGCATACATGGCTTTTTAGCTACCAGTGCCTTTAACAATTAAAGGTCTCTTTAACTCAACTGCAAGAAAATGTATACAAAATTACTAGATTTAAATGAAAATTAGAGCCATTGTAACAATTGCTGCTTCCTGAATTCAAGTAATTCAGTTCTTCAGAGTCTTTCATTTGCCTTTTAGATAATACAGTCTCACACTGCAGTTCATGCAAACTATATTAAACAGAAAACAGTGGCTCACAATTTTCATCAGCAAACAACCACCTAGATTAAAAATCCATCATCACTGGCCCCCGCAGAAATTTCAGAGTTTCAGGCAGTTCACAAAAACTAGCAAATAAAAAGGAGCAGTTGGTCAGCTCTTACCTGTAAAACCAGCGCTGCTAACTTGAAGACGGTTTCACTGTCTACTTCGATTTGTCCCTGTTGGTGGGAAAGGAAAGCATCCGTGAACTCAGGCGGCTGTAGGTTCTGGCAAATGGCTGTGGAGTTGGGGAAGCTGTCACAGCTTGGCACCTCAGTTTGCAATCAAATGCAGATCATACCATTGCTGAGAAAAGGGAAGGGGTGTGCAGAGATGCCTCCAGGGTTGAGAGGAAGCCACAGTGTGTGTGTTAGTTAATTAGCTGTAGGAATTTGTTTAGAGAGCACTTCTAGAAAGAACATGAATGACTGTAAGGCTGAAAATGCAGACAAATTTCTGAATGAATAATTTTTGCCTCTACAAGTTCATTTTTAAACTAAAGATTTTCTTAGATTAGTTCAGTGTTTTGCTGAGAATTTTTTCCTCTGTCATACCATGCTTTAGTATAAAACAAATATTATTAAAAATATAAATTCACTTCTGTGACAATACATTACTGAATAACTATTTGTACCATTATAGATAAAATGTAAAGCCTTAAAAAGCAGTTATAGCAAAAGCTTCAAAGACTAAAATCCTGTTGCCTTATGTTGAAGTTTGATGAGCTCTAATTTATCATTTTTCCATTATTTTATTTTTTCACCTTTCAACATCTGAAATTAAAATAGGAATCTGGGCCTTGGTTAACAGAAATGCTATTTCAATAGGCTGGTTGGATGCATAAGCGTGTGTGTGTGTATGTGGGGAGGGGGAGTGCTGCTTTCATCAATGATACTCAAATGTACCTCATTTATTTTGTTAAATATGGTGATATATGCAAATACTATCACTGCATTATGTGATATATTGTAACAATTTGTGGTTTAGAAGAATCTACATTAAAAAAAATTCGTGATATTCTAGTTTGTAAGCATAAACACACATAAAAACAGCTCCATGTCAGCCCTGGCCAGGTGGTTCAGTGGATAAAGCATTAATTAACCTGGCATGCTAGAGGTCACAGGTTCGATCCCTGGTCACACAGTCAGGGTACAGTGCACAACTAAGTGGAACAGCGAGTTGATGCTGATCTCTCTGTCTGTCTCTTAAATCAATGAAAACAACACCAAAAATCCACTGCACCCACCCCTTACTCCACTTGCTCAGCTCATTTATAAATTAGTACTTGCACTCTTCTCCTCTCTGTGGATCCATGAAGCCAGGCTGGGGGTGTTCCAGTCACAGGGAGGGCATTGATGGGGAGTGAATAAGTAGTTCAGAGTAACTGCACACTCAGTGGGTTTGCAAGAACAGTTAGCTCAGTGAGGATTAGGTTTCTGAGTATTTTTATGGGGTTCTCAAAAACTAAAGCCATAAATTGAAATAAACATATACCCAGGATGTTATAATGTCAGCAAAGATAACTATCCATGTTTCTCTTACATTACAAAATGAACACAAGTTATCTCTGTTCACTGACATCTAAGTGTCTGTCTGAAACCCAAGGCAGCGGGTCTACTTCAAAGAGCTTGCTTCACAAACTGAGAGGCCCAGAGCCTGGGAATTCCAGGCTCGCCTCAGTCTCTAGAAACAGATGATACAATCAAAGAGAGCCAGGCTGATGGCAGGAATCAATGCCCTTTGGCTTTCAGGCAAGAGACAGTAGTTTCCTAATCTGGTGAAAGATGATGGAACAGTTAACCCAACAGGTGAGGTGGGTGTTGATCAAGGTGAAATTCCTTGCTTTCAAAGTAAAAAAAAAAGTCATGTAGAGCAAGGAGGAGAATTCTAAAACATCTTTGAATTTGAAATTAGTCTTGAAACTCAAAGTTGAAATCAAATTTGTCTTAAAATATTAGACAAGAGAAAAAGTAGATTATTTTGGGTATTAAAAAATTTAAGCTGAATAAATTGTATTGAAAATATTTCCTAACTTCTCTGAAATCCCATGACCCCCTTTGCCTCATTAGAAACTTAGGTGAGCTGTCTGAACAATATTTTAGACACCAACTTTTCAATTTAGTAAATGGAAGCTCAGCAGATAAAAAGACCTCAAACAGATACTTTTCAGGATGCTGCCAAATAATTCTCTACCCTAGAAGACTCATTAAATATTAAAAATGCTGAAATGTGGGGCTGGAGCATGACAGTACCAGGCTCAAACAGCTCCAGAGTGGAAGGCAATCATGCAGCTCACCTGTGCACTTTCTCACCTACGCAAGTGGCCCCAACACAACCTGGTGGAGGAGGCTGGTGCTGGGGCAGCTCGTGGCCCTATCCACATGCAGGGAGAGGGCAGCATAACTGGGCAGAGCCCCACAGTCTTTCATACGCCTCCGCCTCCGCCCCGCCTTCCAGTCAAGCACTGTTTAGAAATCCAAGGCAACATTTTTTGAGTTCTAATACTGAACTAATGTGGAGGTTAATTGACTTTTGTGTGGAAGTCACCAAACCATGGGTCAGCTAGGAACGATACTGTTTGCCTGGTTCTCAGCAATTTCACATAGTGAAATTTAATTAAGACTTATACTGAACTCTAGAATTTCATGTCTGAAGTGTAAAAGTTCTTTATAAACTGCAGTCTGCCCTAGGACAGAACATTTCTTTTACCTACAACCATGGAAACAGAAGTAACCTTATAGGCACTAGGCAAGCTAACACTTGAGAAACGAACCTCCCCAAAGAGAGAGGTAACAGGATCCTTCAGTAGGTTTGCGTGGCTGTCAAGGATAAACAGAGAGGCGGAGAAGTCAGTCAGATGACGTATCTGGCTGCACAGGGGTAATATGAAACAGTATCAGGTCCTGGTGCTGCACCCTCGTGGCTAATTTAACTAGATTATGGATTCAATCATTGGGTCACTGGGTTCAGGCTCCAAACTGAATACCTTAGTTTTTCCTTGGCTTGTTGGATCAGTTGATCAAAACATCATGATAATGAGGTGAACTCTAGGTTTTTGCTTCTCAAGTAGAAAAACAGAATAAAAGAAAGTTTAGATTTTAAGAATGAATTTAGTGAAATTTTGATTGCTGTTATTTTACAGATTATGGCATTCCACAGGGACATGATCCTCAGCACACTACCGAATCCCACAGCAGATGTTTACTGTGGGCTCCCTGCCCAGTGCTTTCCTGACTCTGCCATGCACCAGTTGACTTCAGTGCAAATGTCTCACAGGAATCTTTCAAAGATACGCTTTGGTAACAACTGGAGTCAGGTAAATTTGAACAACGACTCCAAATGCCATCTTCACTCTTGGTGGGACAGTGTGTCATCATCAAACACACATTCATAGTAGAATGGGAAAACTATTTCTTTTTTTCTTTTTTTTTCTGTATTTTTCTGAAGCCGGAAACGGGGAGAGACAGTCAGACAGACTCCCGCATGCGCCCGACCAGGATCCACCCGGCATGCCCACCAGGGGGCGATGCTCTGCCCCTCCGGGGCGTCGCTCTGTTGCGACCAGAGCCACTCTAGTGCCCGGGGCAGAGGCCGAGGAGCCATCCCCAGTGCCCGGGCCATCTCTGCTCCAGTGGAGCCTCGGCTGCGGGAGGGGAAGAGAGAGACAGAGAGGAAGGAGAGGGGGAGGGGTGGAGAAGCAGATGGGCGCTTCTCCTGTGTGCACTGGCTGGGAATCGAACCCGGGACTCCTGCACGCCAGGCCGACGCTCTACCACTGAGCCAACTGGCCAGGGCTGGGAAAACTATTTCTGAACACTCATTCTGTTTTTTCTGTATCAATGTTCTTCATGGAAACTTACTCTGTACTACAGCAATGGGCATTAATAACTTGGTTACAAATATATAGGATTTAGAACTACTTGACAAACTGTTGTGAGACCTTAGTTTGCATCCAAGTCTATTGTTAACTACCGATTTTAAGGTTAAGGCTACAAAAAAGAATTAACTTATAGAACACCAACAAATAAAGGTAGACGAAATGAAAGAGATAAGACAGTTACCACTTGCAACAATCATAGTGCTAACTGATTCAGACAAGAACTTCAATAGATACAAACTACTGGTTCAAAGTTAGATGAGAAAGAGTTATCCACTGTTCTGGAAATTACATAATCTCAAAGGCTCTTGGTTCAGGGAAAATTAATTACAAAGAGGAAAATGGTAACTTCATGGTGAATTTGAAACCTGACAGATACTGTCTTAACCAGGGAATGAAGTATCACCAATAATTGGGTAGACCAGCATCCCGTGCCTTCTGATGGTATGCACGGAGGACACAAGCTCTCTTACATACAGTGCTGCACTGTAGATGTAAATGTGTCACAAACAGAAATGTGGGGGTGGGAGAAGGCCTGGGAGGAGAGCCCTAGTTTGAAGCATTTGCGGATTTCCATGGTGTAAATACCCCTACCTTGATGATTTCAAGCTACCAGTATGACATCACAGAACATGGTGTTGGGAAGAGATGTGAGAATCAGCTCTCAAGCTGGTACTAGCTGGCTCCAGCATAACACTGGGTAGTATCTGGGCCCAAAATATATCACTAAGATCTAATCATGAGGAGCCATGAGATGAACCAAAACTGAGGGGTACTCTATAAAACATCTCTCCCTAATCTTTAAAAATATCCATGAGAGGAATGCCAAAAAAGGCTGAAAACTGTTCCAAAGCAAAGGAAACTAAAGAGCCATAACAAGTAAATGCAGTGTGTGATCTCAGATCAAGAGGAAAAGTTGTTATAAAGGACATTATTGTACAGCTGGATTATATATTAAGCAATAGTATAGATTCCATGTTAACTGTTCTGAATATGATCATTGTTATTTGGTATTTATGTAAGGGATGTTCATGATCCTGACATATTTAGTGAAATATTTAGGGATTAAACAGTGCAACATTCTCAAGTGGTTCATGGAAAGAAATTCTCATTTATTGGGAGGAGAAAGAGAAAAAGAGCAAATGTAGCAAAATGCTAACAAACTGGTAGATTTATTTGACAGACATATTAGCATTGTTGTACTATTCTTGCAAATCTTCTGTGAGTTTGAAATTATTTAAAAATAAAACAGTTTGTTTACAAAAGTAATATTTTTCTAGATTGCGGGATATCTTTATTTCTTGACTACCTAGTACCCCTCCTTTGTTCTGAGCAAAATATCCCATTCTTTTGGAGAACTAATCCTTTATCTACTGTCTCTAGTGAAAGAAAGCTTAATCATTCTTCTGTGGGCAAGTAATGGAAGCTGGTCCAGAGACCTTCCCAAACTAGAACTAGGGAAGAGCCTCACTGGTGATATAGCTCAGTGTATTGAGTGTGGGCCTGGGATGCTGAGGTCCCCAGTTTGAAACCCAGAGGTTGCCAGCTACAGTGTGAGCTTGTCAGCTTGGGTATGGGCACATCAGATTGAGCGCAGGGTCACTGAATTGAGCATGGGATCATCAGTGTGGTCCCAAGGCAACTGGCTTGAAGCCCAAAGGTTGCTGGCTTGAGCAAGGGCTCACTGGCTCAGCTGACACCCCCAGTCAAGGCACGTATGAGAAGCAATCAGTAAACAACTAAAGTGAAGCAAGTACAAATTGATGCTTCTCATCTCTCCTCTCTCTCTCTCTCACTCAAAAATAAATAAATTAATTAAAAAGTAAACAAGCAAACAAATAAATAAAATAAAAAAATGAACTAGGAAAGAAAACTCTCTCTCTCTCTTTCTGGGAACAAAGGTGGGGAAGATGTTAAGCAAAGAGAATCAATGGCCACAGATGGAGAGAAAGGGGCTTTTTGACATTGGTAGTCAATTGTATTCACTGCTAAGCTGGACCAGTCTTCAGAATGTGGTTAAAATTCAAAAGTTGGCAAGAATGATGCCTTAGATCAGTGTTTTTCACTGTCACAAAATTTCTGGTGGACCAGAACCGGTCTGCACGGACCGGTGGTTAAAAGCCAAAGCTTTGGAAGTCACTTAGGTGCTCTCACTTTGATCTAACACCACACTGACAATGCAAAGGGTAGATGTGGAAGGACACAATGAGTCAGTGGATGCAGCTCCCTGGAGCCTGATTCCTTCTGTGGACACATCTGCATGGAGGAGGAATCTGCCGTGCCAGAGAAACCCAGATGTATGAGCTGACTAGCTTTCAGACAGTGGTGCTGGTAGAGGGCACAAGTCAACACTTAATATCTACCTACTGTCTAACAAAGAAGTTCTCACTAAGCCAAGGAAACAGACTTCCCTGTGCTAGTTCCTATTTTCTAGGGTTTATTATGCTCCTTGAAGCCCAGGCCATAACTACCACATCTGTAATTCCCTCCTCCCCGTGTGCAAATTAACCAGTACTTTCTTCTTTTTGTCCAAGTTAGTTGTAAGAGGTAATGTTTATGGAGGATGGGTTCAATAATATATTGCTCATTCATTTTTCTAAATCTATGTTTTGCAACCTTAACACAACTGACATTCTGAGTTAGATTATTCTTTATCGTGGGCCCTCCTGTGCATGGCAGTGGGGTAAGCAGTGTCCCAGGTCTCTACTCACTAGATTCCAGTGACACTTCCCCGAGTGGTGATGGCCAAAAATGGCTCCAGGCATTTCCAAATAGCCCCTGGAGGTCAAAACGCATGCAGTCGATCCCCTAAGTTTTACTCTTAGATAAGCTAGAATCATCAGAAAACTACAAAATTGAACTGCAAGATTTGTTCCAGGCAAAATCACATTTTTGGAACCATGTTTTGGCATTACTCTACTGATTTTGTTGAGAATCATATAAGAAACAACTCTCAGAAACTCATTACTTTAATAACTCTAGGTGTGTTGACCACATAATTTATTCCATCATCTAATGCAGGGCTAGTCAACCTTTTTATACCTACCGCCCACTGTTGTATCTCTGTTAGTAGTAAAATTTTCTAACCGCCCACTGGTTCCACAGTAATGGTGATTTATAAAGTAGGGAAGTAACTTTACTTTATAAAATTTATAAAGCAGAGTTATAGCAAGTTAAAGCATATAATAATAATTACTTACCAAGTACTTTATGTCAGATTTTCGCTAAGTTTGGCAGAATAAATCTTTATAAAACAACTTACTATAGTTAAATCTACCTTTTTATTTATACTTTGATTGCTCCGCTACCGCCCACCATGAAAGCTGGAATCCCCACTAGGGGGCGGTAGGGACCAGGTTGACTACTACGGAATTCAAACGTCTCTCTATGTGGACCCTGGGCGACATTTCTGTTCTTTGGACCAGTGGTGACTGTGTTCTTCCAAGAAGCTGCTTTCTTGGGACCTTCATTAGCACTGTGAGTATGTCAGTTATCATAATTCTTTGCTTTGGCTCTCATCGTAACTTGAATTTCACATTTATGGGCTCAGTGCTTTATATTAACCATGCTGGATGTTTAATACTAACCTTAACCTTGATGATATCTAATCACTTCTACCTTTATTTTCTTACTTACAGATAACTCTGATTTCAGTACTTACTATGTTTTAGTGTATTTTTTCTTCTTTAATGAGGTACATACAATAAAATGCACAAATCTTAGTGTATATAGCTTGATAAATTTTGATATGTGCATACATTCATGTAACCATCATCAGGTAAAGATATCAAACATTCTCTAATTTTTCACCTGAGGGAAATGTATTTTTATAAACCAATCAAATCAATAAAATTATTTTTGCTAATCAGAAAAGTATAGAACAATACTGCAAAATTGTTTGAATCTGCAATTCTTTAATTCCTAACCAAGCTGAGTATTTTCCTTACAATTGCATGTTATTTGCTATTTCACATGTATGAAAAAACCTTTGTTCACTTCCTGTTTGAGGACTTAGACTTAATGTTTGCTACAAATATTAACACTTTTTTTTGTCTAGTGGGAACGAATTGTGTCCTTCAGACTGTTCTTTTCCTGGCCTCCTGCTGGCCTGTGAAGTCTGACTGGCCTAGGGCTATTTCTGCCCTTGGGAGAATTTGTGGGGTCCCCAGCAAATTCTCTTTTCTGAAACTCAGTTCCTCGTGTGCAAAATGGAGAATGGTAATGTTGAATTTACTGAGTTGTTTGGGCATTAAAGGAAGTGCAAATATAAAGAATTTATCACAGAGTCTAGCACTCAGAGGTGCTCGATGCTATTCTTTCCACGCTAACGTTCACCATGCTGCTTCTTACCTCCTTACATGTCTTTAGATCTATGGTTATCGACTTGGCTCTGGAACACCATGAATTTCTGTGTTGTTCTGTAACATTTAATCACTGTTCCATTAGGATATATCTCAATACTTGACAGGATAAATACTTTAATTGTATATAACCTCTGATAGCCTCTTTCACTTATTTTTAAAAGGAATTTTAAAATAATCTTGTAAAGTTTCTAAAAAGCTATAATAATTTGTCTTCCTCTGGGATCATAGTATATTTCTATTGCAATTGCTTTATAGTGATTAAAAAGTTTTATGATATACCACAAAGATCATCATCCAGTGTTAAGGTATCTGGTTATCATATGTAGGATTATTACTTCTAGTATATTTAACTTACATTCAATTTCTTCACCAAAGTCAATAATGCCAATAAGTTTTAGATAATTTATTTCCACTGTGTAGTCATATAGTGGAATTGTCTATCCCCCAATAATATTTTGGTGCAGTTCTCTGCAATGTAAGGTGGTGTAGCTAATTGCGTTGTACAAAGCAGACATTTTACTTAGCACATCAAAACTGGTTTCTCTCACACCCAGGTAGTGGATTGTAAGTTAGTTCTAGTAGATCCTTTTGGCAGGATCTACTAAAGCTTAACACACATATACACTGCAGCCCAGCCAGTCTGCTCTTAGGTATATACCTAACACAATGTTTACAGAAGTCCACTAAACAATGGGCACTGTGGCAGTGCTAGCTGTCACAACCAAATACAACAAGCTACCCAAACATCCATCGATGGGTAAATGAGCAGCAGTGCATTCATACTATGAACCATGTTACTCAGCAATGAAAATAAACAAGCTGGCCACAACTACATGAATCTCAGAAACATAATTTGAACAAAAGAAACCAGATATTAAATAGCATATACTATATGACTGCAGTCATATAAAATACAAATTCAGCTGAAACTAATAAATGCTGTTAAAAGGCATGGTGCTGGGGCTGGGGGGTGATAAAGACTGGAAGAGAATGCGTGAGGGGCTTCTCAGGTGCTGGTAATGTTCTGCTTTATTGATATTGATGCTAGTTACATAATGTGCTCAGTTTTCAATGCTCACGGAGCTGCACTCTTCCACTCCTTGCACTTTTCTGTATGTATGTCCCACTTGGGTAGACAGTTAAGAAACAGACAGAGCTCCTGATCTTCCCTGTAGCCCTATCATCTTGCTTAACGGCAATTCCATCCCTAGTGGCGTAGGTCCAAGACCTCCACCGTACGGAGCTGGGCAGTGAGCAACCTGGGTAATTGTATTTGGTGACTTTATTTGTACCTTTCAGTACATTATACACATTAGTAATTTTCTTTATTGTCTTTTTCCTCACCTACAATTGCCCCTGCCTGGTGGGTAAGATCTTTGAGAGCATGAATTTTTAGCTAGTTTGGCCCTACCTGTCTCTCCAGGACCTAGAACACCACCTGGCACACAGCTAGTGTTCACTCTTTTGAATAACAATTAAGAGAGTAATAAAGTAAAAAGTTGATGGGAGTCTCTTTTTTTTCTTTTAAAGGGAATGCTACTTGTGTTTCTTGATTCACTATGCTGTTGATTTGCCTTGGTTTTCAACTCAGACCAAAGAATCTGGCTTTCTGAACCACGAGGACATAGTCTGGGCTTGCCCAGCCCAGTGATGGGGCCTAAGCGTAGAACCTGGGTCACAAGGAATAGATATACAAACCTAAAATGCTAAACATAGTGAGGTGCTCGATGTCAAAAAGTCTTTTACTTTTATGGCTTCTCTTTCTAACAATGTAAAAGGAAAATACTATCTGTCTCACAACTTCATGAAGTTTGGAGGACAAAAAGAAAAACCAAATAAGAGATGTTTTGACAAAAAGTAAAAAAGCATCACAAGAAAAGCAAACAAGTCCAAGTGTTTTGGTGGGTGTGTACCACAGTTTCACAGGTACGGACAGTGTGACCACAGTATCTGGGCAGACCGCTTCTCAGAAACTTGATCATAATGAAGATAGGAGCAAAGAGAAAGAGAAAGTTTGCAGCATGTGAATTAGTGTTTGGTTGTGGGAGGATAATACAAATAAACATCCAGATATGTAAATGAGAAGAGAAGGAGACTAGGCAGGCCGCACTGCCCGAGGGGAGCGAGGTGCAGTGTGTGCAGTGCATCTTACCTTCAGGTGGGCGGCTGGCATATATTTTTGCTTTGGGATGAAGTTCAAACTAGTTTAAATAGATCCCACTTTCCACTAAAATGGAAGTGGCTGATCCCAAGGCCATCTGGAGCATCTAAATGAATGACAAGATAGAGTACAATACGTACTTTGGATACAAGGGAACCCATGAGTCCATGCTGATATTTGAAAAAGTATAAGGTCTACCGGAAAGTTCTGTCTGTTTTTGGAATAAAACAAAATATAAATTTTTCTTACTGTCAATGAACTTTACTAAACAATATAATTGCCATTATTATTAATGATTTCTTGCCAGTGTGAGGGCAATTTGTATATCCCATTTTTGAAAAATGTTTTATCTTTTGATGCGAAAAATTGAACCAGTGCTTGTTTGATATCTTCTTCATTTTTGAATTTTTTGCCCTTCAAAAAATTTTGTAAGGACAAAAACAAGTGATAGTCGGAGGGTGCTAAGTCTGGGGAATATGGTGGATGCGACAGACATGCTTCTGTAGCATTTCTTCTTTGTTGAAATTCATAAAAATTACAGTGGCGTAAATGAACTTTATCAGTAGCCATGGGTACACTATCGCTTCACACATAAGACTAACGTGAATCAACTTTGTTTTAGTTAATTTGCTACATCAGTATGTATACATTAAGTGATAAAAATAGAGAGGCACACGTGTGCCAAATAAACATGTGCTTATGTGTCGAAACTTGTGATAGAAACGGACAGAACTTTCCAGTAGACCTTATATTTTTTAAAGGTCTAGATGGAAAAGAAGGGAAAATTATTCTTTAAAAATATTCCCTCCCCCATTGATTTGCAAGAGAAAAAGGGAGGAAGATAAGGTAGAGAGAGAAAGAGGGAGAGAGAAGTATCAACTCATTGTTTCACTTAGTTGTTCCATTTCATTGTGCACTCATTGATTTTTTTTTTCAGTGAGGCAGGAACAGAGAGACAGGAACAAGATGCTCCAGTATGTGCCCTGGCTGGGTTATCAAACTGCCAACCTTCACACCAGGATGATGTGCCAACAAACTGAGCTACCCGACCAGGGTTAGTTGTGCACTTGTTGATTGCTTCTCGTATGTGCCCTGACCAGGGATTGAGCCCATGACCTTTGGTGCACCGGGACAATCTGCTGAGTCATACGGTCAGGCCTGGGAAAAGTTTTCTTTACAGATGAATGCTAAGAAATGTTGAAGGTAGTAGAATTAGAGACTCACCATTTATAATCACCACAGTGCTAACTGACTTGACAAGATCCCCACTGGAGGCTAAGACCATTGGGTCAAAGATTTGGGAAGTAGTGTACAGCCTCCAAGGGTCATTTCCAGATGAGTGATAAATCATATTAGGAAAAAGAGAGAAAACTGGCAGATACCACCTTAACCAAAATTTAAAAAAAGGAAAAACCAAAGAAAGACTAGACACCAGTTTCCAATTCTTGAGACTAAAGTGTCATGAAAACTAAATGCAACGTGTGATTCAGGACTGGACCCTGGATCAGAAAAGGAAAAAAAAGCTATAAAGAACATTATTTAGACAATTAGAAAAATTTAACAATAACTATATGTTGAACAATAAATACACATCAGGTACACACAATTTGTGAAATTTGGGAATAATCTCATAAAACTCTAAACTCCATAACAGGCAAAGATCTGTTTAGCTTACCACTGCACACTCAGCAGCTGTTCATTGCTTGCTTCTCATATGTGCACTGATCCAGCAGTGCTCAAGCTGGGCCAGTCACCCCTTGCTCAAGTCAGCTACCTCTGGGTTCATGGCAGTGCCCTTGAACTTCTATCAGAGACCTTCAGGCTCATGCCAGAGACCTTTAGGTTCAAGCCAGTGACCTTGGGATCATGTGACTTTTCTCCTATTTTGATGTCTTAAGGTTACATTTTATTCCTTTTAAGCCCAAGAAGAATGAGATTGTCACATGGTCAATATCAGAAGACTGGCTCCATTAATCCTTTCTATAAACCCCTTCCACCAACATATTCTTAAAGCAAGGCAGTGAATGAATGTTTATGAGACTGCCCTGAAAATTAGAGGTGTGGTGATCTAAAGCCAAATTGGTATGTGATGCAAGAAAGGCAGGGATCCTAACGAGGTCAGGATCTGCTAATGAAGATGGAAGTTCAAGGCACCCACATCTGATAAGTATGCAGGGAGACAATGGGAGAACAGGTTAATAATCATCACTGAACAAATGCTTAGAACCCAGCTCTCAACTTCTGTACTTACCCTTGTGCATTATAAGATTACATACACAGCAAAAAAAAAAATTTTATATACACAGCAGACTTTAATTACAGCACTCTAATTGCCTAAATGCAGGCTGGCACCAACTTACACTTTGAATTTATAGTAGTGGAGTGTTCTGATGGAAAATCAGTCATATATATATTTTTAAAAAGTACAAGGTGCATACAAGACAATCAAGGATGATCAGAGGGAGAACAGGTGAATCAGGAGCCTGAACATTAGGGCCATGATGGTAAAACCGAGCCTTTGAGTAAAGAAGCCCTGCGTGACTAGATATGCAGCAACCCTTTCGTTTTCAGGACGACTGTGCATTCATCTGATCGGGTCTCTCATTTATAATTGCTTTTTCTGATAAGGAATATCACTTTGAAAATTTCACCAACATTCTCATTTTATGCCATAACTGTGGTTATTTATGCTCAAGTCATTTTTACAAATGAGAACATTTTATAACAGGTTTTTAGGAAATTTTAGAATAATACTGTCAACAACAACAACAAAACAAACACTTAAATGCTAATCACCTGTTTCAAGAGGTAAACATATATGAATTCATTGGATTCCCAGGACAAACAGGTGAGCAGGTAATGATATTACTGCGCTCCACCAGGGAGGAGACCCCGCGAGCAGGTAGTGGTACTGCTGCGCTCCACCAGGGAGGAGACCCCGCGAGCAGGTAGTGGTACTGCTGCGCTCCATCAGGGAGAAGACCCTGAGAGCAGGTAATAGTATTGCTGCGCTCCACCAGGGAGGAGACCCCGCGAGCAGGTAGTGGTACTGCTGCGCTCCACCAGGGAGGAGACCCCGCGAGCAGGTAGTGGTACTGCTGCGCTCCACCAGGGAGGAGACCCCGCGAGCAGGTAGTGGTACTGCTGCGCTCCACCAGGGAGGGGACCCCGCGAGCAGGTAGTGGTACTGCTGCGCTCCACCAGGGAGGAGACCCCGCGAGCAGGTAACGGTACTGCTGCGCTCCACCAGGGAGGAGACCCCGCGAGCAGGTAGTGGTACTGCTGCGCTCCACCAGGGAGGAGACCCCGCGAGCAGGTAGTGGTACTGCTGCGCTCCACCAGGGAGGGGACCCCGCGAGCAGGTAGTGGTACTGCTGCGCTCCACCAGGGAGGGGACCCCGCGAGCAGGTAGTGGTACTGCTGCGCTCCACCAGGGAGGGGACCCCGCGAGCAGGTAGTGGTACTGCTGCGCTCCACCAGGGAGGAGACCCCGCGAGCAGGTAACGGTACTGCTGCGCTCCACCAGGGAGGAGACCCCGCGAGCAGGTAGTGGTACTGCTGCGCTCCACCAGGGAGGAGACCCCGCGAGCAGGTAGTGGTACTGCTGCGCTCCACCAGGGAGGAGACCCCGCGAGCAGGTAGTGGTACTGCTGCGCTCCACCAGGGAGGAGACCCTGAGAGCAGGTAACGGTACTGCTGCGCTCCACCAGGGAGGAGACCCCGAGAGCAGGTAACGGTACTGCTGCGCTCCACCAGGGAGGAGACCCCGCGAGCAGGTAACGGTATTGCTGCGCTCCACCAGGGAGGAGACCCCGCGAGCAGGTAGTGGTACTGCTGCGCTCCACCAGGGAGGAGACTTAAGCTTAGGAAAGGAAAGAAGCCCCAGCCTGTAAGTGGTGGAGCCAGGTGGGATCTCCTCTCTGCAGATCCTGCCCCTTCAGGTCACCCATTTAACTGTACTTCGGTCTCACTCTAATAAAATTTAAAATGGTAATTATCTGTGGCCAATTCAACAGGTTTACCTGAAATGAACATCTTAGTCTACTACCTAACGAATTCATATTGTAAAGCATTAAATTAGGCCTACTTAATTATGAAATGGAAGTCTTTTATTCAATTTCTTCTTTCTAAAAAATATAGATATCTCTTTAAACCTCTTCCATACTCTTAAACATGTGTAACAGTGCAGAAGGGCAAATTATATCTGCTTCTAGAATGGGTTAAAAAATTGGTGATAGATGATAAAGTAACAGGTAAACAGATGGATGAACGGATAGGGGAAATAATTGGTATAGGCAAATTTGTTTCGGAAGTTTCTTTGCCATATTCCTTTTAATATACATGATTTGTGTCTTCAAAGACATCAACTAAGGCATTTTTAAAAGCTAGAAATGTACAAAGTGTAATTTCTAAAATAAATTGAGAACATATCTTACAGTACCTTTTCACTAACCCTTAGATTTTAAATTTTGTATGAAATTATCTCCATTTCCATCCAAGCATTTGTCATATTATTTTTATGACATTTTTGAGTCACAGTTCAGCTGTAATGTTATTCTTATAGTCCATTTCTGTGATGATGGTTTACCAAAAGTATCAGAACTGGGTTTAAATGTCTTAAGAGAATTTATATTAAGTGGCACCATTACAAAATACAGGTTTTCTAATTGGATTTTTAGTCACTCATCTGAATGAATTCAACAAATATTTGAGAGACTACTTGTGTTAGGGATACATCAGTAAACAAAGCATTCATTCTGTGTAAATTGACCCTGGCTGGTGCCAACAGCAGGGACTTTTTCTCGTTTTTCCACTCCATGATCATGTCCTTTTACCACCATGAACCTCTGATTTTCAATATGAGGACCTAACTTCTTCCCCTTTTCCATCTCAGGGAAGTAGTAAAGGCATATGCCACTGCATATGGGAAGTCCTTGAGGACTGAAATTGGCATGTGTTATAAGCTATTATTATGAAAACTTTGATTCCCACAAATGCATAAGACAGCATATATTTGAAAGCTCATGGCTTAAGACACATAATTTAGATGTTAGGAAAGCACAGAAGGAAAGCCACATGAACCAGGAAAAGGTGAAGTATTTATTATAAAACTTTCAGTAGCCTTTTAAAGTATGGTATTAGATTTCTTTGTTCCTTCTTGACTAGATTGTCTTCAAACCAACTCTGATGTTTAGTTTAGTGACTTCACTTGGTAAATAGCAATGGCCAGTTATTAGAAGAAGGCATGCTCACTTCACCAAGGACAGAATTTATAGCCTTCACAATTTAATTCCTCATCCTTTGGATTATGTCAGTGTATTGAAATGAACTAGAAAACCGCTGAACTAGAAGATTAAAATACACACATATGCTCACACACATGCGTGTACATACACTGACATATGCAAACACCCTCAAATTCCAAATGCTAAAATTCTGTTAGGTTAGCAGATGTACCAAATATACATAGTTCTTCATAACTTCTCAAATTGTTGGTTATTGAACTAGTTGGAATAATTCTAGGACAAAACACATGAGTGTGATGCTAACAGTAATGGAATGGTTACAGAGGAATATGTTTCAAGTTCTGCTAGGTTAAACTGAGCTGAGACTAATTTCTTTTGCTTAAGGCATTATAAATAAGGATAGTAACAGGAACAGGTCTTCTCATGAATGCACACTTTAAAAAAATCTCTGACAAAAACAGGCAGCTAGAACAGTACTAAATTATGAAAATATCTTTCTAGGTCTTAGAAGAATGTTTCTCACAAGAACAGTCACTCTTTGATTATTCAGGAGCTCATTTACTGACTGTTGGAACAATCCATTTCTCCAAATTTTCTTCCATCCCAGCTTTCCCCATAGGGTAACTCCGGCTCTACCAAGAAGGAAACAGGGATGTCCATGGCATTCCAGGTGGTCAGGCTGAATGTCTGGGCTTGGAGACTATACTGGAAAACTTGGCTAAAATGATGTTTTAAGATTAAGTAGACTCTATATGTACTCACTCTGTCCTTGGGGCAATCAAATTTGATGACATATTTCCCTTATTTTCTTGGAATTCCAAGAAAAGATGTTTCAATCTAAGAGCCAAGAAGTGCGTCTACCTATATATTTGTTGTTGATTTTACAGTGATTCTCCTAAATGTCTCCAAAAGGCATTTACATGAACAAAGCAGCCAAGATGCTGAGTGAGACTCATGTGCTTTAAAATTTAATAATGCGATGCCAAAGTGTATTCCAGTAGGTTCAGCATTCAGCACATTAAATTTCAAGGATACAAGCACCATACAACCTCTGGAAAATGGACTTTAGAAGCAGTATAGTTCTATTGTAGCTCATGACAATAGAATAAGACTGAAATAGTCTAATTTTATGATTGTTATTCAGAACTGATTTTTCATTTGGCTTGATCTTTTCATAAGCCTATTTTGCAAAGTCGATGAATTTGGTTACTAGTGTAAACTACATTTATTTTGATCATTTGACAAATATTTATTTAGGACCTCTAGTGTATTCCAGGCTCTGTGCCAGTGGTAGGGACATAAAGGTGAGTAATAGCTGACCCTGGTCCCAAGGAGTCAGTCCAGTTGTGGAGTGGTAGATACTCAAACAAATAATTCAACACAATGAGAAAAGAGTTAGAGGTGTTTAAAGGCTATTCTGGCGGTTGAAGAACTTGCCTCCCTGTAGGAGATGGTCATGGTGGTTCACACAGGGAGAGAGAGAACTGCTTCAGGACAGGGCATCTGGAGCTGAGCTCTGAAGATGAGTAGAAATTTTCCAGAGGGAAATGAAGGGAGACAGAAAGGCATTCAGCAGAGAACAAGAACATAAAAGTAGGAAGAGCTTCGGCAGAGGTATAACTATGTTAAAAAAAAAAAGGCACACAAGCTGGAGAAAGACTGGTATTAATCAGGGAATGAGAAGTTATGCCAGTATAACCACAGGGTGAGTGTGGGAAGAGGCTGGAGCAGTAAGCCAGGGCTTGTGTGTCCTCTTGAGGGGCTTGATATGTAATGGTAGTAGTAATAACAGCAAAAATATTAACAGTAAAACAGTCTTTGTGGCAGACACTATTCTATATGCCACGCATATATTAACTCATCCACTGAAGTAGGGACTATTATTATCCTCATTTCATAGTCGATAAAACTGAGGCTTAAAAATGTCAGTAACATGCCCAAATTGCCACATGCATGGCCATGCACTTGAACCCAAGATGACTGGCTTCAGGCTAAACTCAATGCATTAAACAGCCTCTTTAGGGAGCCGGGGCAGGCTAAGATGTCAAATGTGGGAGGTACTTAATTTTATTGATTTTATATTCTAGAATTCCTCAGTCTTGCCATCCATTTTAATCATTCACTTGTTCACTTATTTATCCATTCAACAACCTTTTACCTAATATCTAGGTAAACAGCTGGAGATTACAACATAAAGAAAACCTGGTCCCTACACTCAATGTACAAGTTTATATTTAATGAACATGTGAATTTAAAAAAAAATTATTTTAATGAGAGGAGGGGAGGAAGGCAAACTTCCGCATGTGCCCCGACCGGGATCTACCAAGCAAGCCCACTAGGGGGCAATGCTCTGCCCATCTGGGGCCCTTGCTCCATTGCCACCGGAGCCACATTTTAGCGTCTGAGGTGGAGGCCATGGAGCCATCTGCAGTGGCTCGGGCCAACTCACTCTAATTGAGCCATGGCTGCAGGAGGGGAGGAGGAGAGAGAGAGAGAAAGAGAAAGAGAGAGAAGCAAGGGGAGGGGTGGAGCAGATGGCCACTTCTCCTATGTCCCCTGACCTGATCAGGAATCAAACCCTGGACATCCATACGCCAGGCCAATGCTCTACCATTGAGCCAACCGGGCAGAGCAACAGGTGAATTTTTAAAGTATCTCTACACACCTTCCCTATATTGCATGCTGATCTATAATACAAGACCATAGAGAAAGTAGGAAGAAGAGTGGACAAGATTAGGTCATAGTAGCCAAAGTGCATAAAAAGTAAAAACTCTAACAAAGTGCATAAAATGTAAAATGTAGGCAGCAATTGATCACAACCAAGAAAAATATATGCTCAAAAGAAAGGAACAGGTCAAAAGAATATAATTAATGCTCTAGTATTGGGATTACATGTTAATTGTTTTCTTTTCCATTGATTGTAATTTTCTAATTCTCTAAATTCTCTACAATTAACAGTTATTATTTTTACAAACATCAAAAACAATTCTGTCAGCTGTCTTGAACAGTAGACCTTTTGCTTTTCTAGATAAAGCAGTTAGAAACTTTCAGCTTCTATTTAGCTTTGTCCAGTGAAAAAGATGAGAGGTTTTCTAGTAGAGAGAAAGTAATCAACTGTATTTTTATTCTCTTCCCATAGCTTTAAAGAAGTAAAGTTTAATGAATATACTGATTATTTTTGTCTTTATTTTTCTGATTTAAAACTAAATCAAGCTTCTTGTAAAAAAAATATTTAAAAAGTGCCCTGGCCAGTGGCTCAGTGGATATAGTGTCAGTCTGGCATATAGACATCCTGGGTTCGATTCCTGGTCAGGGCACATAGGAGAAGCAACCATCTGCTTCTCTCCCCTTCCAACTCTCCCTTTTCTCCTTTTTCCCCTCCTACAGCCAATGACTTGATTGGTTTGAGCATGGCCCTGGGCACTGAGGATAGCTCACTTGGTTTAAGTGTGGCCCTGGGCACTGAGGATAGCTTGGTTGGTCCTAGTGCATCAGCATCAGACACTAAAAATAGCTCGGTACTTGGGCATTGGGCCCAGATGGGGTTGCCAGGTGGATCCCAATCAGGGTGCATGTGAGAGTCTATCTCACTATCTCCCCTCCTCTCACTTAAAAAAATATTAATATATATATGTATATATATATTAGAAAAACATTTCTTAAAACAAAACAAAACATTTCTTAGAAAAGAATAGCTCCTCCATAAACTTGCTCCCAGAAATAATAAATATTGACATTAAGCTATACATTTTTCTAGTTTTTCCTGAGTACATTTTATATACATAAAAGTAAATTAAGTTAAAAATAATCACCCAATATTTACTGTTCTGTAACTTGATTTTTTTTAGACTTAACAATGTATTGTAGTTTGGATCTGTTTGCATGTCAGTGGAAGAGGGCTATTTTACTATACTGCTCACAAAAATTAGAGGACATTTCAAAACGAATATGAAGCAATAAAATATCCCCTAATTTTTTGAGCAGTATATTTTAAATGGCTGCACAGTGTCCCATTATATGAATTACTTGTAATCTAGTTAGTGCCTGCTGCATTGGGCTTAGGTAGGTTCCGTTTCCCACTCTGAGAATGAGTCAGTATGTGAGCACACCGTGCCTGCTGCTCGGCGAGCCCTCAGTGAGGCCCCTCTGCACGATCTCGACCATCCAGTGCCCTGGAACCCCACTTGCTTCTCCAGTTTCTGCCATCTCATTATTGTAATAATTTTATACACACCTAAAAAGACAATCATCTAAGACATCTTTATATTTCTTTTTTCATATTTCACTAGAATCTTGCAGGGGGTTATTCCTACAGTTGGTGGAGTGTTGAATGAAAAGATACAGTTTTAATTTTAATGGACATTGCCGAATTGCCCTTCAAAGCCATGTGGGCTTTTAGGAGAGCTTTAGAGCAAATGGCATTAAGATTCTAAGTACATTAGGCAATATGCAGTATCAGTCACTCTGAGTGTGGTAGAGTGTGTTCTGAGATGATAGTGACACTCTCACCAAGTCTACTAATGAAAGGGCATGCCTAACAAGGTCTTCTTGGTCAAGAAATGGGGCAAGAGAGAGGATAAAAATATGATTGATAGTCTTGCAGTAAATCTAGTTTTTAATAGAATTGTTAATATTTGGTTCATTTGTACTTCTACATTTGTACATTCAAAGTACCAAGAGATGAGTGCTTATAAGAAAAGAAAAGGGAGTGTAATGAAGCCAGTTAAGGCACTACAAACCCATTTTTTCCTCCGTCTTGATATGGTGTCTCCTGCTCAGCCTGGAGCAGATGAAGTCCCAACTGACTCAGAACCCAGGCAGACATCTCGACTATCTCCTAAAGGGTTTTGTTTACAGAATCAGAATAGACCCAGATTTTATCTTATGGCTAGCACTTACCTAGGGTGACACCCAGGAGACTTACAGTTATAAACCTTTACCATATATACCATAGTATATATTTAGAACACCATTTTCAAAACTGTGGTCAGCAGTCCACTAGTAAGTATTGTTTGAAAAAGAATTTCATATGCAAGGAAATCTGGGAAATAACTGGGTTAAAGAAGATCATGTTTATATGCCTACAACTTTCTGAAGCCTTTACTATGCCAAAGCATGTGGCGGATATCCAAGAAACTGGTCTAAAATTCGAAGTTTCTTAAACTCTTTATGATATGAAACTAGCTTATGATCATGATATAGATTCTTGAGCTGTAGACTTAAAGCAAAGTGTGTATGTGAGTACAAAACCCTAATTCTGCTTGTGAGGTTTCTTACACTTGCAGAGCTAAGAAAATATCCCAAACTGCTCTTTATATTATTATAGAAAGGAGTAACAAGTAACATGAGGAATTCTGAGTGTGCTCAGTGTCTACAAGGTCCTGGCATCTTTCATACATATTGTATATCTTAGAACATCAGACATATTGCCTTTAAATAAACACAATACATACCTATACACATACACACACACAAATGAAAGAACCTTTAGACAGGCCACAAGAAAGTACTGATACTAAACATTATACTACTGATAATGCAGCACTCATCAGAAATCCTGGCTCTTAGGAGAAACACAAAGATTTTTTATTCAATGAATAAATGAAGACAAATACTATTATTTCCAGTGCCAGATTGTCTAGTGATTGCTCCACTACTAATGAACCATTTAACTGGGGCCAAATTATTTTTACCTTATTTATGCTTCCATTTCCTCATTTGTTAAAGTAATAACACATAGAAGCACTGGTTGTTGTGAAGACTCAATAAGTTAGTACGTAAGAACACCAACCCTGCTGCTTGGCAAGCTCTCAGCGAGGTCCAGTGGCCTCCCCTCTCTCCTCTGCACGATCTCTACCATGGGCGCCCCGGAGCCCTATTCGCTTCTCTGTAGTTTCTGCCTTCTCATTATTGTAATCATTTTATACACACCTAAAGAGACAAGGTGGCCAATAATATTTTAATTTCCCAAGCATGTCTTCAGATCACTGATTTAAAAATAAAGAGTGGTAGTGATGAATCTGGACTGACCACTGAAATCACAGAAATGGTCAAGGAAGCCTCCAGAAATAACCGGGACAAAAGTACCGTCTGTTTCATGCATTTAGACTTTTCCAAGCCAGAAAAGGGCTGACCTAGGTGGACCTCAACCCACACGATGAGTGCTTCCACGTTCCTGACTCGGTTTCGTGTTTCCACACCTTCACCACTAGCACAGGTGCTTGTCTTGCGAAGCAAGGTGTGCCCTTTGCATTCTCATCAAGAAAGCCAAACAGGTACAAGAGCCCTCACCTAAACAACAGCTCTGTCCTGGGCAGCACTTGACCCATATGGGCAGTTCCTGACTTTCTGGCAGGTTCTGTTCTAAATGAGTACAAATGCACTTCTGAAATACCCTTTCAGATTTGCTTTGTTCCCAGTCCCAGCCTGTGAAAGTCAATTGGCCCATAACACACAGAGGCACCTTATTAACAACTGCATGCTAAAGGTCAGCATGTACAGTGATGTCTGGAATAAGAGAAAGACTGAGCCATGGATATGCCCCCTTCCTCCACAGGCAGTGGGTAGACGGCCCTCACCCACTGAGAGGTAGTAAGTACAGTGGTTAAACTCATGGACTCTGGCTGATATCACACTGCCTGGGATGAATCTCGCTCCTTCACTTATTAGCTATGTGACCTTGTGTGTGTTATGTTACTCTGTACCTCAGCATTTCCATCTATAAAATGAGGGATAATGATAGAACTGACCTAGTATGTAAGTTACCTAACTTACCTAGTAGGGTTGGAGTGAGAACTAAATGAATGAATATATACAGTAGTAAGCGCCTAGCAAATTATATGCACTCAATACTTATTAGTTGCTATAATCAGCCTGCTCTGTAACAATAGACCCTGAATTCTAAGTACTGAGGACACTGTTGTTTCCCCAGAGCAATGACTAAAAAGAAGCTGAGACAAATGGGAGGTGCTTTTAAGGACCAGGGTCTCCTGATGGTATAACTTGCCAAGGATACTTTCCCCAACTACAAACTCTGTGACATTAAGCAAACTGCTTAACCTTTCTGTGCTTCTGTTCTTTAATTTGTAAAAGGGGTCATAAGTTTCCTTCTTCATGGGCTGTGGTGAGAAATGCATGGAATATATGTGTGTACCTAGCTCAGTGATGGCACCAGGAATGCAGGGAGACACTTTTTTCTTTCCCATTGTCTCAGAGCTGAAAATGAATTTCATACTGTAGGGAAAACAGCTGTGTTAGGCTTGCTCGCTTACACTTTGCATGATTAGCCTGAGAGCATGTGGCTGAGCCACATGTGTATAGCCTATGTAAGGCCAAAGTGTTTCTCTTCGGGCAGACTGCCTCCCGCCACTGTGAGGGGCCGTTTTGCTGTTCGTGCACCTGCTGCCTTGAGAAGTACTTTTCCCTGCCTGTTTGCTCGTCTGCTGTTGCAAGAATCTAATAAACAGGGATGGCCCAACACTTTCTGCCTCTGCAGTTCTACTGTCTGCCCGAATCCAATGTGAACCTGCCTGGCCTCGGTCACCAGCATTATACACACCTTCCCTTTGCTCTCCTGTTCTGAAGGTGAAATGTTTTTTTCTTTTCCAATTGCTAATAAAAGAGGAGGAGAAATAAAAAGGTATTGTCTCTGGACTTTGATTCATATTTCTCAAAGTGAAACTTAATATGCACTAAAACCATCTACACTACTTATCATGCAGATAGAAAAGCCCGTGTTTTCTTAACTGACTTGTGCAGGAGAATTGTGTGAGAACCCTGCTGAAATGACTGACTTTCAGTTCCCTACTCAGTTCTGACTCTGGTGTGGACTGAGGCAAAGAGGCAAGGGTTGGCTCATTAAAAAATGAGCATCTGTAAATCTGATACAAGTAGTCAAAGGTTACACAGCAAGAAACACTGCCCTCACTTCACTTAGAAATGAAGAAAATAGCTCAGGGAAGCAAAGTACCTTTCCTAAGATCACACAGCTGTTATGGCGAAGAGGCAGCCTGACTTCTGAGATCTTTCTTTAGTATAACATTTCCTTTTCAAGATCAAAGCACAGCATGATTTTTAATGTATTTTCTTATATTGCAGGTCATGGTAGACAGAAAACAGACACACCTAATAATTTGAATTACTTTATAAGGACAGGCAAACATTAAACCAAGTTTTTTTTTTGTTTGTTTGTTTTTTCATTTTTCTGAAGCTGGAAATGGGGACAGTCAGACAGACTCCCGCATGCGCCCTACCGGGATCCACCCGGCACGCCCACCAGGGGCTACGCTCTGCCCACCAGGGGGCGATGCTCTGCCCATCCTGGGCGTCGCCATGTTGCGACCAGAGCCACTCTAGCGCCTGAGGAAGTGGCCACAGAGCCATCCCCAGCGCCCGGGCCATCTCTGCTCCAATGGAGCCTTGGCTGCGGGAGGGGAAGAGAGAGACAGAGAGGAAAGCGCGGCAGAGGGGTGGAGAAGCAAATGGGCGCTTCTCCTTTGTGCCCTGGCCGGGAATCGAACCCGGGTCCTCCGCACGCTAGGCCGACGCTCTACCGCTGAGCCAACTGGCCAGGGCTAAACCAAGTTTTGTCATAACTACTGCTGATCACTTCATAAGGTATATAGATGTCCAGCCACTATCTTTTACAACTGAAATTAATATGATGTGGTCTATCAACTATCTTAATAAAAAACATTGTGGTTTCTAATATTTATCCATATTGTATTTTTAATACTGTCTAATATTCCATAGAGTAAATAAACCACAGTTATTTCTTTAAAAAAAAAGAACAGTTAAAAAATCCTCAAAGCATTGCCCATTTCAAACAGCCTCAGCAGTACTGACAGGTAGCAGTCATCCAATAAATAATGCCTGAATGAATCTTCTTATATGTACTTAGCTGCAGCCATGGTAGAATCAAAGATTCATAAAATTGACCACAACTGCTATAGTTTCCAATAGATTACTATTGATCTTTAATTCATATCTGAAAGGATTAGAGAAAAAAACCCAATGGACTTTTGACTTTTTAAAATAATAGATGGGATGTAAAATGTTCTTTTTTCTGGAATCATTGTCAGTCATTCTTTGATAAAAACTGTAATTAAAGTTACTATAGCATTACTAAATGTTATTCAGTAATATCTAAAAAAGAATTATTTAGAATTTTAGATGTTCAGTTTCTCAGTAAATTTAGATGCATTTCATACTCACATCTAGTCAGATTATATCAGGTGAGTTATTTCTGCTTATTGCTTGACTTCTTGGAAAACAAGGGCTGGTCATCAACAACATCCATTCATTAACTGAGCTAGTCAACAAAAATTCATTGAATGACCAATTTGTACCAGAGTGTGTATATGAGTTCATTTTGGAGTAAACAAAAGTGAAAAACTTTTATCCCTTTTTCAGAATATCTGGAATACTCAGATTCAGAAACAAGGCATAATATTTCTTTCAACATTTTTAAGTGTCATCAATGGTTTATTCACTATGGAGTATGGACAACGATATTTACAAAACCACTGAGAACCCAGTGTTTCAAATACTGTACTCATGCGACTGAATTCTGTGAATATTAATCTGTATTTACAGAGCTACTCAGAGCTTCAGAAACTGTACTAAGCCTCATCACAAATCATGTTTTTACTAACCAGGCATCTGAGAAGATACTGTGGCTTTACTGCAAACACCAGCTCTCTCCTCCTGACCGTGCTTCTCCGTTCCAGTGGAAACAGGCACTGGCAGTGGGGAAGCACCTGGCAGGGAGGAAGGCCTGCGTGGAGGTGGTGACTGGAGGGGCTGCATATGCTGCTGGTGGGGACAGTGTCCTTCGCCCGCTGTGGGAGGGAGCACCCTCGCACCCAGATTTAGCAGTGAGCCCAAAAGAGCAGCTACCACCACCAGGGACTGACTTTCACCAGTCAATAATCATCTACACATATTCTACAGGTGAGGTTATGTTCTCAGAATTTATTCCGGGGGCTGTGATTCAGATGACATTCCTTATGAGGAATGTTCTTAAATGATCATGCATCTTAAGAAACTACTTGAAAGCTGCTTCACCAAATAGCTGCCAGATTTTGTTAACTTATCATCTTTTGGGTCCTGTAATGTTTCCTGAAGTGTTTGTTGCTAGCTACTTGCATATTACTTAGATGGAAAATATTCAACTCTAAATTCCCACAACTGAATTAAAAAACTTATCCTAACAATAGTCATAGGCCGGCCCTAGGCAGTTGGCTCAGTGGTAGAGCATTGGCCTTGCATGTGGATGTCCCAGGTTCGATTCCTGGGTCAGGGCACACAGAAGAAGCACCCATCTGCTTCTCCACCACTCCCCCTCTCACCTCTCTCTCTCTCTCTCTTTCTCTCTCTCTCTCTCTCCCCCCCTCCTGCAGCCATGGCTCAATTGGAGCAAGTTGGCCCCAGACACTGAGGATGGCTCCATGGTCTCTGCCTCAGGTGCTAAGAAGAGCTCAGTTGCTGAGCAATGGAGCAATGCCCCAGATGGACAGAGCATCACATCCTAGTGGGTTTGCTGGGTGGATCCCAGTCAGGGCTCATGTGGCAGTATGTCTCTGCCTTTTCTCCTCTCACTGAATAAAAAATATATATATATATATATAAATTAAAAAAAAAAGGACTTCAACCCAAACTTTGTGCCATAGATAAAAATTAACTCAAAATGGACCACAGACCTAAATGTAAAACCAAAAACTCTAAAACTTCTAGAAGAAAACAAAACAAAAAAATCATTGTGACCTTCTTTTAGGCAAGGTTTACTGAGATAAAATATCAAAAGTACAATCCATAAAAAAGAACACTGATAAAATGGGCTTCATCAAAATAAAAGCCTTCTGGTCTTTGAAAGACATGAAGAAAATGAAAAAGAAGTCACAGGCTGAAAGAAAATCTCTGCAATCCACAGAAGCAATGAAGTACTTGTATCCAGAATACACAGACTGTGAGACCTCAATATAAGGAAACAAACAACCCAAAGATATTGAATAAATGATCAAACACAAAGAGGATATACTTGTGGTAAGTTAGCACATGAGAGGTGTCAACATCATATGTCATTAGGGAAATGCAAATGAAAACCACAGTGAGACCCATGAGCACTTACTAGCATGGCTAAATGAGGAAGACTAACCACGCAAAGTGGGTAAAAGGCTGGGAAGGAGCTAGGACTCTCATACACTGCTGGTGGGAATTTAAAACAGCATGACCACTTTAGAGAACAGTTTGAAATTACTCTAAAAAGTTAAACATACATCTACCATATGATCTTGTCATTCTACTCCTAGGTATCTACCCACGAGAAAGGAAAGCATATATATGCTTACAAAGATTTTTGTGTTAATGTTCATAATAGTTTTATTTGTTATAGTCCCCAAACTAGCATAATCTAAATGTCCATCAATAGGTGAATGGATCACTTCACAATATATATGAGTATTAAATCATCACATCATATACCTTAAACTTACACAATGTTATATGTTAGTTATATATCAGTAAAATATATATCTGAAAAATAATGGGAAAATGTACAGGCAAATGGATAAGCAATTTAAGGTATAGCCATGCAATGGAATATTATTCAGCAATGAAAAGGAATGGACCACTGATACTTGTAAAAACATGGGTGAATCTTAAAATAATTATGCTCACTGGAAAAAGACAAAAAGATTACTATATGGGTGCATTTATATAAAACTCTAGAAAATGTACACTCATCTATTGTAAGAAAACAGATCTGTAGTGACTGAATACATTTACTACCTTGATTGTGGTAATCATTGCCTAGGTGTGATTATATAATAAAAAGATTGTATAATTAAATACGTAAAGTCAATTATATCTCAGTAAAGCTGTTTAAAAACACACACACACAAACAAAACTCTGTTCTTGCTGAATCTCACACCAATTAAAGCTGTATGCGTTCAGCGGGTCACCTTTAACATTTTGGGAGCCTAGGGGGCGAGTACAAATGTAGGTACCCTAACCTACAGCCTTTCCCCGTTGGCTCTCCAGGCTAGGCCCCATCCAGCTGCCTGGCCACCCTCAGACTTAGGGCGATGTGTATGGGCAGAAGGGTCCCCCCAGCCTGGAAGCAGGCATGGCGGCTGAAGTCCTGAGCACCAAGACCACAGCCTGAAAGGCAGCGCTCCAGTTGGGGGCCTCTGAAGCAACGACGGTCTGCAAGGATATAAGAACTGAGCGTGTGTAAAACTTACAGCAGTGAGACGCGGCCGCCACATCTCACACACGGGCCGTTCTTCTAGCCATTCGTGTTCACTGAATTTTACAAGAGCAACCTGTCTTTGATGGACTGGATATGCACTGAAACAATTTTTAAAAGGATCCTTCACTGCAGGTCACTGAAACACTCCTTAGAGCCCCTGGCTCTGAGCAGAGGCCTCTAAACAAATTTGGATTTGAATGATGCTCAATTGGACACACACTTTTAAAAACATTTCTGGTCTGACTTTTGGGACGATGTACTCACAATCTAATGGGTGCATCTTTGTGTCTTTCTGTGAGGTGCACTGACTGCGGTTAGGTAGTGGTGACTGTGTGGGCAGGACTCCTCCTTGGCAGGCAACAGGTGACTACCCCACACCTCCACCCCTACCTGGCTCAGAACTTGAGAAGAGCTGCCCCTTGGGGGCTTGAGTGGGGTGGAAAATCAATAGAAAAGATTCTGTCCTTTTTCCACTTGAATATGAACCCACAGGCAACCCCACTTCTCTCTACACCTCCAGTCTGTCTGGAGTCATTCTTGGCAGGTACAAGCGGGCGGTTTACCTTGTGCACACAGGACTTCGCGTTCAGGAAAAACAGCTCCACGGTGGTTTTATCCTTGAGAAATGATATGCTCTCAATGTAAAATCTGAAAAAGTGACAGACGTTTGTTTCTTCAGATTTCTGTACTTCTCTCAGTATAATTTCATTTTCTCTTTTAATTTCCCCCCAACCAGAGAGAGAATTTTGAGAAACCAGGGGATGTTGTGCTTTTTTTCTCTTTTTCAAAGAACTCTGCAGCATGTACATACACAGGAGAATGTGTGCACACACACAGTTGGTTGGTGTGTTGGAAGGTGAGTTAAGATGACTCCACAATGGCATCTAACTACAAACCCTACTTTACCTGTGATGCCCATTTTGACACTAATCTGGGAGCTCATAATACCTCAGACAGCTTCAACACAAGGCCCAGGTGAGCTCTGAGGGTTGATGAGCATTACAGAATGGGGTCTGAGGCCTGCTGGCAGCCCAGAGAGTTTCAGACCGGGTGGTGTGAGGGCCCTGCGCCCACTGCCTCCTCACACACATCAAAGCGGGGAGTTTCAGTGGCATCCCCCCTTCCCTGTCACCCTCCAGCTCTGGGCTTCCCCTGGGCTGGGGGCCAAACTCTCTGTAGTACTTGACGTTGGTCCTTTCTCATGCAAATCGGAGCACTGGGCCCCCCCATTTGTACCCGTTTCCTGGGCTTTTGCTTGGTCAGTCTGTGCAGCCCGAGCTCACAGGGTCTCCTCTTAGAAGAGCTGACAGCCCCTGTGGGAGGGGAGGGGAGTTCTTCACAATCTGTTTTCATAATCCTAACAAGATGAAGCTGCAGGCCTCTGGCTCAAGGGAGGGGGCCGGGTCAAGCTCAGTTTTCTCAGTGTTGGACCCCCGACTGAATAAGCAGGAGGAACATGATGCCCCATACAGCTCAAAGTGTGGGCCCTGAAAGAGAGCGTGCTATCAGGTGGGGGCGAGCCCAGATAAAGGCTGGTGTGGGGCGCTGAGCTTGTCCTCAGCTCTGCAGAGGTCGTGGGCATGCACTCGCCCCCACACTCTTCAAGAGTGACAAAACGTTTAAGAAATAAATAAAACTGAAGAGGCCATGGAAGATTTTTATCACGGAGATGGCAATATCATTTGAAAATTCCACCTCTCATGCTGAACCATCAAGGGAAGTTCCAGAAAAAGAAGAAAGCCTTCATGTTTTCACTCACAAGGGTTTATCTCAGGCTTGATGAACATTGGGTTCCTGAGAAAGGCAAGTTCAGGAGTAAGGCAGAGAGGGAAAGCAGGGTTGGGGAGGAAGAGGCTTTGGAATCGGAAAGATCTGGAATACATAGTCCCACCTTCACTTGTGGCTTTGAGCAAGATACTTAGTTTCTTTGTGTCTTTCCTAAAATGGGTGTCATGGCTGCACGTACTTCACAGGGTTTCAGGAAAAATTAAATAAGATAATAGATGTTAAAAATTTTGTTTAAGCAATAAAATTTAACAATTACTCAATAAAATATTTAACATTTTTTGACAAAAGATCCATTTTCTAGAATTTAATGCTTCAGCTGAGTCTAAGATCTTTAGTTAACAGAGGGGGATAATGATGCCTACCTAGGTGAGTAATTTAAATTAGATAGATATACATAGAATGCCTAGTATAGTACATGGAATATACTCAAAAAATTCTAACTACTTTGCAAAATTTGTGTTATGTTAAAACAATTTAAAGAACGTGACGGGATTTGAACACCATCTGAAGGCTAGGAGTAAACAGGATTCCTGCGACAGAAAGAAATACCTGGTGGACAGAATACCATAGGTAAGGAGCATCTCTTTTGGGTGATAAACATTCACAATTTGGCTTTCACCAAAACAGAAATCTTTATAACCTGGGTACTTGCCCATCAGTTTGGCTCCTGCTGCCCTGGCCGCTGCTGGACAGACTGAGGCTAGTCACCCAACTCAAGAGCGGCTGGCAGTGGCACAGGACGGCCAGCACCTGGCGTGCAGAATCTCGCAGGGGGAGGGGAAGCGGGACAGAGGAGGCAGAGAGAAGCTCTAGCAGCCTTCGTGAGGCTGGGAGGAAGGACGAAAGTCAATGGCAGGAGCTGATGAAGCAGAATTGAGAGCAGGGTCACCATGAGGGTGGACACAAAGCCAGAGGACTGGGATGAGCTGTGTCACTTGGTCCTATGCAGCCTGAAGGACCTTCCAGTTCAGCTAGGTGGTGGCGGTGGTTTCCTGCTCTCTTTGCTTTGGCTTGTATACTTTATCCCTTTCCACTCAGAAACGGAGCAGGTTCGGCAATGAGGTTCACTAGCCAGGACCCAGCTAGTTTTTCCTGAGCTCTCTGATGTGCTGGGCCACACTCAAGTGCCCTTAATGTGCTGCTTTGTTTAATCCTCACAACAACCCCAGGGGGCGATAGCTATCCATACCTCCAATTCACAAGTGCAAAAACTGAGTTTAAGGTGACAGATTTGGAATTTACTTATGAAAAACCTTTCATGCCTGACCAGGCGGTGGCGCAGTGGATAGAGCGTCGGACTGGGATGCAGAGGACCCAGGTTCGAGACCCCGAGGTCGCCAGCTTGAGCGCAGGCTCATCTGGTTTGAGCAAAGCTCACAAGCTTGGACCCAAGGGGTTAAAGCTCAAGCAAGGGGTTACTTGGTCTGCTGAAGGCCCGCGGTCAAGGCACATATGAGAAGGCAATTAATGAACAACTAAGGTGTCACAACGCGCAACGAAAAACTAATAATTGATGCTTCTCATCTCTCCGTTCCTGTCTGTCTGTCCCTGTCTATCCCTCTCTCTGACTCTCTGTCTCTGTAAAAAAAAAAAAATAAAAAAAATAAATAAATAAAAAGAAAGAAAAACCTTTCATATCTCTGGCAGAGAAGGACTGTATTAAAAGCATAATCTCAATCAATTTTCACATAATGAAGTTTACAATAATTCCTTAACATTTAAAATCCAGCCATTCAAATTTTTTTCTTGTCTTCATAACTTTTTAAAAATAATTTATGTTATTAAATAAATAAAGCTGCAGTGGCCTACAGCAGAAGTCACCTATGAAAAGAGCCAGGAGGTTCGCTGGCTGATGAGGAAGAGCAGGACACATTCCTACTCAGCCCTGCCCCCTGACCGAAGTGTGAGCATGTGACCACAACCAGTCAGATCCTCTCACAGGGAACAGCAATAGCATGAAAACGCCCTAAAGATCGAAGAGGTGCGGAGCCTATGGTGTGACCAGCAATATCTTGATGAAACTGTTACTTGGTTTCTGCTTCACAGATTACTGAATTCCAGTCTTTTCTGTTTTCCTTCAATTTTATTAGTTAGCCATACTGGGTTCCTGATTGACAACTAAAGAACCTACTAGAGGCCTTCCTATGTTGTCAGGGACAACACAGAGGACTCTACATGCATCACTTCTTTTAATGTTCGGTACAACCAGGTAGCCAATAATAAACCCATTTTACAAAAGTGAAAACTGAAATATAGAGCATTTCCCCAAAGCCTTGTAGGTGGAAAAGGTAGAGCAATGATTACAACTAAGGCCTATCAAACTTCAAAGTTCATATTCCAAACCAGTAGGATAGAAGGCTTTCCCACAGTAACAAGTTTAATGAAATATTATCTGTAGAAAATGAAGCGGGGCCCAAGGGAGGGATGCAATGAACTCAGCCTACGATTCAAGAGGGAAAAGGCTGCCAAACTGAACTCCACAGGACTAAGTGTCACAGGACACTAAGTATCTATCCCCTGGGACAATTGAGCTGAATCTTAAAGAATGCATGAGTTCACCAGGTAACGCAGGGAGGAAGTGCCTTTCAGGGAAAGGGCATATTAGCCAGACCAATCCTCTTGCTAGCCTTGGAGAAATTAAGAAACCTTATGCAGGTAGCTGGGTGGCTGAGCACCAAATCAACTTGTGCCTTGTCCAACTGTGAACAGATACCTTTGTACTAGAAACTGGGTTTACCTCGTCCTGCAGCCCAGGCCCCTGACTATACCTTAGTTCTAGTAAACAGGTCCCTATCCTGTTTCCCACCACTTTCTGGCATCTTGCCCTGCTGCTTTCTACCTTTCTGCCTCGGCATCTGATTACCTGCTCCCTGAATCCACGTTCCCATCTCTGCCTCAAGGGGACCATTGTAATGACTTCATATTTACAGAGCGTATGAAAAGTATGGGCAGTCTTCTGGGAGAATGGCTCCCAGACACGCCTATTGACACGTACCCTAAACTGAAAACTAAATCTAGGACTTCTTCATCAAATGAGATGGACTATCCCAGACTCATAAAATGAAGCCTTTTGTGTCAGCCCTTTCTTGGCAGCAGGATACTGTTTCCTTTCTGCACGCTGACTATAAATGATTTCACTAAGATTTTGAGACGATGGTGTCCATGGTTAGAATTTAGGCCTCAAAATGAACTCAGGCTTTTTGACTAGGAATAGGATTTGAAGATAAATCTCACTCAGCGTAACAAATATAATTTCTTGAGAAGAGAATTTGCTTGGGGTGGTTTTGTCTCTAGTTTTCATGCTCCTCTCATTAGCATGTTTTTCCTTTTTTGATGGAACAGAAGTGTTCACCTAATCACTCGTCAGTGATAATAGAACGTCACCTCTCAATGACCGGACGGGGACGGCTTGGAGGGGAGGCAGCCCAGCTCTGCAGACGACAACACGTGTGTCACAGAGCAGAACACAGGTTGTTTGGCATAGTCTGTCCGTTAGCAGTCTTTTACATGTAGGTGGCCAATATTTTCACACTTATTTATTTATGGAAGCAGAGAGAGAGAGAGGGAGAAAGAGAGAGAGAGAGAGAGGGAGAGAGAGAGAGAGGGAGAGGGAGAGAGAGACAGGAACACTGAGCTGCTTGCTCCTGTATGTGCCCTGACTGGGGAACTGAACTGGCAACCCTGGTTTCTGGGACGACACTCCAGAGTTATCTGGCCACAGCTTAATTTTTTGATTTTTGAGAGCCACAGAGAGGAAGGAAGGGAGAGAGGAGAGAAGAGAAGCGTTTGTTGTTCCACTCAGTCATGCATTTTTTTTCTTTTTGGTTGCTTCCCGTGTGTGCCTTAACCTGTACCTGGGATCGAACCTGCAACTTTGTTGTTTCAGGATGATGCTATTAACCGACTGAACTAACTGGCCACGGCCTGATATTTTCATCTTGTGGCATTTACTCATCATGGTCAAAATCAACACCATGGATTTGGGGAGATACTAACTGAATCCCTGCTCAACCCCAATGGCCCTGGGGCTGTGGGGCCAGCTGCTCGGCTTCTCAGCGGCTCACCCCTCGCTTGTTCCACGCTTCTCAGCGGCTCACCCCTCGCTTGTTCCACGCTTCTCAGCGGCTCACCCCTCACTGTTCCACGCTTCTCAGCGGCTCAGCCCTCACTGTTCCACGCTTCTCAGCGGCTCAGCCCTCACTGTTCCACGCTTCTCAGCGGCTCAGCCCTCGCTTGTTCCACGCTTCTCAGCGGCTCAGCCCTCGCTTGTTCCACGCTTCTCAGCGGCTCAGCCCTCGCTTGTTCCACGCTTCTCAGCGGCTCACCCCTCACTGTTCCACGCTTCTCAGCGGCTCACCCCTCGCTTGTTCCACGCTTCTCAGCGGCTCACCCCTCCCTTGTTCCACGCTTCTCAGCGGCTCACCCCTCCCTTGTTCCACGCTTCTCAGTGGCTCACCCCTCGCTTGTTCCACGCTTCTCAGCGGCTCACCCCTCACTGTTCCACGCTTCTCAGCGGCTCACCCCTCACTGTTCCACGCTTCTCAGCGGCTCAGCCTTCACTGTTCCACGCTTCTCAGCGGCTCAGCCCTCACTGTTCCACGCTTCTCAGCAGCTCAGCCCTCGCTTGTTCCACGCTTCTCAGCGGCTCACCCCTCACTTGTTCCACACTTTAGAAAGAGGAGGGATATTTTAAATGTGTTTAACACAGTGAGTGCATGTCGCCCAACAACCAATGAGTGGTGGTGATTATTACTCTATTATTATTATTATTCCTCTACTGAGGGATTGTAACAAGGACGTTGACTTAGTTGAGAATTTCTTGGAAATTTTATAAACACAGAATGGAAATTCCAGGTATCTCTCCTAAGCTCTTTCTTTCAAGGAAGAAAATTGCTACAAAAGTACCCATTTTGACACAGAATGGAAAAATACTGTACTATGAGACAAAAGCTCTTCTGACCAGTAATGACTTTTCCTTCCCAATTGAGCATATTTCCTTTGTGTTCCAGGGCCTTTGCCATATCTGAGTGATATCTCAGGCAAGCCGGTGACTTGGCGAGAGTTGCTCAGTTACTGCGCATACTGAACAATGCTGAGTTTGCGACCTGCACCAAGCGAAGGCTAAAGTAAGATGCTTATTCCAGGTTTCATTAAGTCATTGTGGGTAATTTTAGTCACACACTGCAGCGACATGCGAAAATAGATTATGATCAGATCCTAATCAACGCTCTGAGTGGGGAGATCTCTGTTCATTGCTTGTAATGACCCTGCAACGTCATAGCCTTACTTTATAATGCTGCTGAAGACAGCAGTATCGTTTAAGTGTATTTCACTCTCTCCAAGCTATTATGCCGTGCTTGTGGGAGCCCCATAGGCTCCCTTTCACCTCTGGGAGGGGCAGTCCTAGTGATTTCCTGCCAGGAAAACCCTTCCCCACTTCCAAATTTCCCAGCAGAGCCCTGAGGACCAGAGCTGCCCTCTGGAAGCCTGCAGAAACCTGCTCTGCTTCCTTCCCAGCGGCTCTCTCTCTCTGAGTGCTCCAGGGAAGTGCTGGAGGGAAGGGTCTCGCTGTGATTGTCCCAAAGGGAGGGGAGGGAGTCTTCTGCCCCGGGCAACTGTGAAGTCCCAGGGTCACAGGTGAATTCCAAGAGCATGCTGCTTCTCTTCAAAACAGCCTGCTCCCTCCCCTGAGAGGAAAGTAGTGGATGTGCTCTGAGAAGAAGGCAGATAGGGGAAAGAAAGATAAGTAAATTTGGATGGGGAGGAAAGGGCTCGGCTGGTGAATGATGAAGACAAACAATGAGACCCCACTCCCAGCAAATGGGTTAACCCCAAGCCAGACAGTTCCAACACTTCCATATTCAACACCAAATCTCACATCATGCTTGTTTAAGCCACCGGACATGTGGTTGAAGCAGTCTGTGTTATTAACACCCTAAAAATAGTTTGTGTCTATTGAGAGTCTACATTACATGCTGCCACGTATAACCCCCTGACACCCCCTGTACTACCACCAGCCTCAGCTCCCATATACGGTGAGATACAGGCCCATGGGGGGCTGAGAGCTGCACAGCTAGTAAATGGAAGAGCTGGGACTGGCACTCAAGAAGGAGGCTAATGTACTGGTTCTTCTTGGGTGGGTAGGTGCACTTGGCAATGCTGTTAGACATGTTTGTCCTGATTTAGAGGGTGTCGGTGGCATCTTGTGGGTGAGGGCAAGGGGTGCTGCAGACACCCTGCAGCACAGAGTGGCCCCTACAACAAAGTTGTGTGGCCCGAAATGTCAACAGTACTACTGAGAAACCCAGGACTAAAGGCCATGCTGTACGTCAGCAAGAGCGTGGTCTTTCTTCATCCTCCATAATGCTAATTCTTTCCTTCTGCCCTGTTGGCGTTGCCCTGAGAATAGAGTGCTGAGGAGAGGAGCAGACTAAACGGTACCGGAGGCTGGATCAGGGAGCACACTGAGAAACACAGTCCTGTAAGATGCTGGACGCAGGACTGCTCACGAGCTTGGAAGGATTCTCTGTCTCTCTACAACTCTCATATGATTTAGGAATGTTGGATCCTCAAAGATGGAGACGGCTAACCAACTGCCTGGAAGTTCAAGAATGAGTTAGGCCACTTAGGTCCCGGAACACGTGAAGGCACCTGGAGCCGCATCGCCTGAGTGCTGGGACATCACGCATTCGTGGGGGGGTGTTCTGGGAGGGCAAAGCGCTCTGGCTGACCCACACACAACCTGAGGCAGCCTTCGCTGCACCACAGGAGGAGGAAGCAATAGTTTCTTTGGGTCTTTAGTCACATTCCTTCTTAAAGAGATAAGTTTTCCTATCCTCTTCCTCTTGTAAATGACCTACTTTCTGATAGCTTTTAATTAACTCATCACTATCCAGTCACAAATATTTTAACTTTCCTTCCTTTTATCACTTCTCACACTTGCATAAAAAAAACTGCTCCAGTAAAGTGTTTATTGTAGGAAAAACATATATATAGACAAGCAAAAAAAGAAAATAATTTCCACAATCATGCTACCCAGAGCTTGGCCACGGTTAACATGTTTAGCTTTTTTCTATCTGTCTCCATAGGGCAGTGATGCAGCACAGCTTGTTGTGTGGTCTGCTTCGTTTCCCTGGAACACACTGGAAGCATCTTTCCAAATGAATCAGTCTCCTCATTCACCAGAGTCTTTACCTGCTGGGTTGTATTCATATATTTGACTGTCTTTAAAGATTCGGGCCAAATGACAGGTCCGCCAGGGTTTCGTCATGATGCTTCCTCGAGTTAAAACTCTTTCTAAAGGCTGGGCGGTCCAGAACCAGGGCAGGGGGCACTGAAAAACACTCAGGCATCTTCCAAAGATGCTGCGTTTGCAGCTACTTTGACAGAAAGGTAGCAGTTTGCCCTACATTTCCTACTAGAACTTTCACTAATGTGGTGACTTCTGAGGCCCGAGTGTCATAGACAATGCTTAGGGTACCTCTGATGGCCCCTTCAGTCCTATGGCATAGCAAAGGTGGCTTGGAAAGAGTAGAAAGGAAAGAGGGGAGGGGAGGAGAAGACAGATTAGAAAGAAGAAAAAAAGCAAGAAGTATTCAGAAGGATGGCGGGGGGAGGGCGTGAAAGATGCTGAGATCTTGGCTTTGCGTGCAGCTGGGTAGTACCAGCCCGAGCTACCTCCGCTTGTCCTCCCCTGAGGAAACGGGAGCTTTTCCAGCGAGGTCATGCCAAGTCCTCGTTCTACTATTTAGATGCTTACTCACTCACTATCAAGCTTTTCAAATGCTCACATCTGGGCTGCATTACCGAAGAGGCCCATGTGTTTGGGGAAGATAATTTACAGCAGCAGATACCAAGCCCCGCCTGGAGAAGTTCACCAGCAACCTGGGGGAGTTGGACTCCCATAGAAATAGCCTTGGTTAAGTGAATGATGGTGCATAAATAAATTACGCGGTGTCTGTACACACATGTGTCATGTACATATTTTGCAGATATAACTGAGATTTTATAACTGAAGACAACACTTTAATAAAGGGAGAACTAGCTACCCTCACCTTGAATGTTTTCTTTCCTCCATGCAGAAGCAATACGAGTTTCTGAGCTGTTCCCTGCATCCTGGCGATAACAGCCAAGACCGTGTTCTGCCTCTCAAACTATAGGACCCCTGAGCTTAGCTCAGGAATCAATGAGACAATATTTAGCCAGTGCCTGCCCTGGATTAATGCTATATTTCACTAGAGAGGAAACTTCCAGAGAGCAAAACTGTATGGTATTTTCCTTTTCCAGAAATGCTACGATAAAAAAAAAAAGGAAGCGAGGTTTTATTATGTTTGCATTATCATTCTGAGTCTCATGATATCTACTCACTGTTGCCTAAGACCACAGTCACCATCTGCAGCGCAGTGCACCGTGTCCGGGCCGGAAACGTGGCTGGGTCGGGGGACTTGTCATTTGAAAAATTTCCCAGGATGATTCTGATGCACCCCCTCCCTTGGAGAAGCTCTGAAATACAATGTATTTTGCCATCTAATATCTTTTACTATAGTGATCAGTTATTTATTATAAAAGTGGCATAACTTGTTGAACCTATCTTCGCTGTGGGCATTTGGATACTTCCTTCTTCCCTGAGCATCAGCGACTGAGCAGCTGCACAGCGCATGCCCATGTATGAGGCTGGGCCCAGGTCCGAGAATGCACGGGGCTGCTGATGGGAGAGGCAGTGACCCTGCTTTCAAGAGGTCCTCCATATTTCCAGAGGCTCCTACAGTGACCAAATATTCAACCAAATCAAGTATTGTAACCGGTTCTATTCTTCAGGGACTGTCTGCAAGCTAGAGGGTGCTGGTGTCTACTGGGATTAAGTATCCCCAACAGTTCTGTTTTCTTTAAAGAGGAGGCCAGAGGTCCCCTGAAGGCAGTGACTTACTGGGTACGCGGTAACCACATTGGTAGGACTTCCAAGAACTAACTACATTCCACTCGATGACCTGGGTCAGTGCCCTATTGAGCAGCTGCACAGCGCATGCTTGATCATTTTTTAACTAAGTTGGTGTAGCAACAAGTAGTTAATTGGAATAATAGCAGAGACTTTTATGACCTCACTGCACTGTTGGGAAGAATTAAGGGAATAATTAAAAACTTCATAAGAGTGTCAGACACGAAGGAGTTAAGGGAAAGTCACTGCGGAGATGTGGAGCGCCTGGAGCTGACAGGACACTAAGTGCTGAGGGACAGGCAGCAGGCGCCCCGCGTCTCAGGAACCTGCTCTGACCAGACAGAGCGGCTCTCTGGACGATCGCACAGAGGGAAGACAGAGGTTCCTCCTCTGGTATTCTGAGGCCAAAACCAGACCAGATAGTAGCTGTCAGAGAACTAGTACACACGTCTGATTACCAAATACGTGGCACTTGTTAAGTTCTCTAAAGACAGGCCGCTTTTGCTGAGCAGTCCACTCCATGAGGGTCGCATGTGTGGCCGAGAGGCAGCAGGATGGCCGGCAGCCCGACACCCTAGGAGCCTGGACAGAGCAACCACGGAGGCTCGGAAGTAGACCTTTACACACGCAATAACACACTGCCTAGGGAAAATAAAGCGAGTCACCCAACAGCTTCTCAGCCTTCTTTTTCTCTAACAAAGGGGACGAATTGGGGGTAGAGGTAAAGGAAGAAGCTGAGAGGAGAGCAATTTTTACTGTTCACACTATACTTTCATATAGCTTGACATGTTTGCAGTGATAATATAATTCTTTGTTAAAAAACTGATCTATAGAGCTATTTCCCCTACAAGATTAATACAAGATTAGAATTTCTTTTTTCTCTGAAGGCTGCTTAATTGCTAACACACATTTTTTCCTGTCCTTGCTGGCTGGTGTTTGTCCTTCTCCACTTCTATGGACACAGGCGCTCCTGTTACACCCCTTCAGGGCACTGGGCTTTTCCGTGGGGCCCCTGTGCACTTCTCCCTACCAGCTTGCTCCAGGACAATTCTCCATTATGCTACTCCCTCCTGGGGTTTAACAGTGTAATGGCTGCTAGTAAGAAAGACATCCTAAACCAGCTTTCAGAATAGAAAGCAAAAAGAAATTACAGGTTGTCAATACTTTGTAGCTGAGTCACAAGTAGCTACTATCTACAATAAGCATTAACTCATATATAAAAAATCCTTAAAAAAGAGGATGTCTTATTACCATAGTTTTGGATTTCATGGAACACAATGAAGTTAAAGAAAAAAAGTGTAGAAATCAACATGATTTTTTCCAGGTAAGCATAGTATAAAAACCCACAAAAAGAGCCTTGGCCACATGGCTTGATTGTTCGGAGCGTCATCCCCAAGCTCAGAGGTCGCTGGTTTGATCCCCAGCCAGGGCACATACAGGAATAGCTCAATGTTCTTGTCTTTCTCTCCCTTCCTCTCTCGCTAAAAATTAATCAATAATTTTTTTTTAAGCCTACAGAAGGAAAAATAAGAAGCTTCCACTATCATGCCATAAAGCAACACCCAACAAATAAAACAAGCTCAGACTAAAAGAGCATTTTTCAGGTTGGTATAGATTTAGATTTAAGGTAAATCTACTATCTTAGCTTTTTAAAAAATCATATTTAGCTTCAGACCAAGAAAACAAAATTTATCATCAAATTCAGGATAGTGGGGAAAGGAGCTTTCAGCAAAATTGGTAATGTTTTATTTCTTAAGCTAGGTACAGGAACAGGGGTATTCCTATTCGTAACATTGTTTTATCTTAGAGTGTGAGTAACTAATGTGAAAAACTATTTCCATCATGGCTGGTTTTAAGAAATCATTGATTAAATGAATGCATCCATTTCGGGAGGAAACACTGAAGCCCCACATGTGATTATGTGACCTGCCCAAGCAGAGTGCAGGTAGCAGTCAGGGACTCTGCGTCTTTCTCAGCAGTCAGTCCCTCTGTCTGCAAGCAGAACTCAGATTTCTGTACTGTTAAGATCATTCTTCCAGCAAGTATTTATCTACTATTCAAATTAAAGGTGTGAAATCATATAAATGCAATCATTTCCAGTCTCTAAAAAACATTCCTACAGAAAATGTATGTTTGCCATATTTCAAGTATAAAAATCCTAATGTATGTTGAGTCAGGTATTAAGATACCTTACCTATGTTTTTCAGCTTTAAATTGATTACAGGTGCTTTGAGTCATAAAGGAAGGTGATTCTATCCTTCATCCTCAAAGAAAACTGTTCTAACCAGGATCTATCGTGACTGCTCCCCAGACTAAGAAAATTGAGACTGTCTTTCACATAATATTTTAATAGGTTGCTTCTTTCTTAATTCTTGATCTCTGGTCAGCAGAATTGTTTTTTAAAGGGAGGTGGGGATGCTGGGTGTCTGTGAATACATACCTCACAGCAAAGTACAGAATGGTTGGGCCTGGCTTCTTGGGCAAATCATGGTCAAGAACTCGGTGATCTAACTGCAGCCAGTTCTGCTGACCCCTGCACGAGCAAAGCGAAGAACAAGAATTAAATAGAAAATCAGAGAAAGGTTCAGTAATTCACCCTGTTGACAAAGCGGTGGAGAAAGTTACCCTATAGACTGATGGCAGGTATTTAAGTTCTTAAAACTAGTAATGAGAACAATTGAGTAATATCTAACAAAATTATAGAAGTACCTGCCCTGAATTAGCATTTCCACTTCCAGGAATTTATGAAGGTCAACTTGCATTGTGAAAAATGGCCTACATATACTCATTCACTGAAGCATCGTTCATAGAGTGAAAAAAACTCAAAACAATCTCAATATCTAACAGGATGCTGTTTTAAAAAAAGAAATTGAACCTGAGTGATAAAATACAATGCAGCCATATGAAGATCAATGCTATCTTTACAAACTTATTTTGAACAATATCCAAGATACAATGTTAAATGAAAAGGCAAGATGCATAACAGTGCATATAATGTTATCACCATTTTTAAAATTCAAAAATAGATACACTTAGCCTGACCAGGCCGTGGTGCAGAGGATAGAGTGTCAAACTGGGATGCAGAGGACCCAAGTTTGAAACCTTGAGGTTGCCAGCTTGAGTGCGGGCTCATCTGGTTTGAGCAAGGCTCACCAGCTAGAGCCCAAGGGGTCACTCGCTCTACTATAGCCCCCCGGTCAAGGCATATATGAGAAAGCAATCACTGAACAACTAAGGAGCTGCAACGAAATATTGATGCTTCTCATCTCTCTCTCTTCCTGTCTGTCCTTATCTGTCCCTCTTTCTGTCTCTCTCTGTCACGGTAACACACACACAAAAATATATATACACCTATATAGGTCTGCAGGTATGTGTATAAATATATATCAGGTCTACCGGAAAGTTCTGTCCGTTTCTATCACAACAAGTTTCGACACGTAAGCACATGTTTATTTGGCGCATGTGTGCCTCTCTTTTTTATCACTTAATGTATACATACTGGTGTAGCAAATTAACTAAAACAAAGTTGATTCACGTTAGTCTTATGTGTGAAGCCATAGTGTACCCATGGCTACTGATAAAGTTCATTTATGCCACTGTAATTTTTACGAATTTCAACAAGGAAGAAATGCTACAAAAGCATGCAGAAATTTATTGAAAGTGTTTGCTGAAGGTACAGTTTCTGATAGGACATGCAGAAGATGGTTTGAAAAATTCGAAACAGGTGATTTTGACCTTTCTGATAAGCCACATTCTGGGCGACCATCTTTGATCAATGACGATGTTGTTAAGACCATGTTGGAGCAAGATCCTTTTCTGACAACATCGAAGATCTCAGAAAGGCTTAATTCAGCTCAGCAAACCATTTCAGACCATATTCGGAAGATAGGATTGGTGTGTGTAAAGCCAGTAGCCACGACCACCATCACAGCAGCCTGGCCCATGTAGGTTCGCATTGGATTCGGACAGTCGGTAAAGAAACAATGGAGCCAAAAACTTTAATCAATGGGCCATCATCTTTAATCCTACCTTGCACCCTATGGGCAAGTAAAAACACACACTGGGCTCCAAAACCCACTCACATTCAGTGCTCACAAAGCTACTGTCTTATCTGAGTTTCCTAGAATCAAAGGTTTCTAGCTCACCAGACTTTTATTCACCTCTGTTCCCCATCTCCTTCCTTCTCCCTGCACAAACTCTGCACTAACTGGCTTCTCACTCAACACTCCGCCATCTTGGCTGCCTCTCCTGGCTTCCTCCATGTGGCCTTTCTCTGCTGTCCTCTCTGCTCTGCTCTCTAATGATAATCTCAGAAACCAAGAGCGCAAGCTCCCTTCTGCCCCCTCTTTATAGTGTAGATTCATAACCTTTAATCCAATATACAAAATAGGGGAAGTCTCTAATACAAAGTCACTTATCTGGGGCATGATGGGATTGTACCAACCCACATCAAAAAGGGTGGGAAAGGCTTAATTCTAAAACCAAGCCTCAGGCTACAAGGATCCTGCCTGCCCACAGCCCACCTCCAACACACACTAATATCACCTGGGCGACGGCTTCCACGTGGGCAGCGCCATCTTTAACAAAGTGAGCATAATATATTTTATCTGCCCAACAGTGTGGAAATATTCAAGATGGATGTCACATGAATTAAGTCAGAAGAATTTGGATGATCGAGTCGTCATATGCACATCTCTGCTTGCTCGAAACAAAATCGAGCCCTTCTTGAACCGGATGATAACTGGGGATGAAAAGTGGATTACCTACGAAAACATCGTAAGGAAAAGGGCATATTGTGAACCCGGAAAACCTAGCCTTTCCATCTCTAAACCAAATTTGACTCTGAATAAGAGAATGTTGTGTATATGGTGGGACATTCGAGGACCAATACATTATGAGCTTTTAAAACCAAACGAAAGCTCAATTTGGAGAAGTATTGTCAGCAACTGGATAATTTAAAGACAGCAGTCCAAGAGAAGAGGCCGGCGATGTTCAATAGGAAGAACATCATACTGCATCATGATAATGCCAGGCCACGTGCTGCTTTGGGGACTTGTCAAAAAATTGCAGAACTAGGCTGGTGTTGGGCAGATAAAATGTATTATGCTCACTTTGTTAAAGATGGTGCTGCCCACGTGGAGGCCGTTGCCCAGGTGATAATAATGTGTGTCTCTGTGGGCTGTGGGCAGGCAGAATCCTTGTAACCTGGGGGGCTTGGTTTTGGGATTAAGCTTTTCCCACCCTTTTTGATGTGGGGTGGTACAATCCCATCATGTCTCAGATAAGTGACTTTGTATTAGAGACTTCCCTATTTTGTATATTGGATTAAAGTTTATGAATCTACACTATAAAGTGGGGGCAGAACGGGAGCTTGCTCTGTTGGTTCCTGAGATTATCATTAGAGGAGAGAGCAGAGAGGAGAGCAGAGAAAGGCCACGTGGAGGAAGCCAGGAGAGGCAGCCAAGATGGCGGAGTGTTGAGTGAGAAGCCAGTTAGTGCAGAGTTTGTGCAGGGAGAAGGAAGGAGATGGGGAACAGAGGTGAATAAGTCTGGTGAGCTAGAAACCTTTGATTCTAGGAAACTCGGATAAGTCAGTAGCTTTGTGAGCGTTGAATGTGAGTGGGTTTTGAAGCCCAGTGTGTGTTTTTTACTTGCCCGCCAGGTGCAAGCTAGGATTAAAGATAATGACCCACCAGTTCTTGGCTCCGTTGTTTCTTTACCGACTGTCCAAATCCAATGCGAACCTGCATGGGCCAGGCTGCTGTGATGGTAGCCCTGGCTATTGGCTTTACAGCTGGGAAATTCTGTCGCATCCACCATATTCCCCGGACTTAGCACCCTCCGACTATCACTTGTTTTTGTCCTTACAAACTTTTTTGAAGGGCAAAAAATTCAAAAATGAAGAAGATATCAAACAAGCACTGGTTCAATTTTTCGCATCAAAAGATAAAACTTTTTTTTTTTTTCATTTTTCTGAAGCTGGAAACAGGGAGAGACAGACAGACTCCCGCATGCGCCCAACCGAGATCCACCCGGCATGCCCACCATGGGGCGACGCTCTGCCCACCAGGGGGCGATGCTCTGCCCATCCTGGGCGTCGCCATGTTGCGACCAGAGCCACTCTAGCGCCTGGGGCAGAGGCCACAGAGCCATCCCCAGCGCCCGGGCCATCTTTGCTCCAATGGAGCCTTGGCTGCGGGAGGGGAAGAGAGAGACAGAGAGGAAAGCGCGGCAGAGGGGTGGAGAAGCAAATGGGTGCTTCTCCTGTATGCCCTGGCCGGGAATTGAACCTGGGTCCTCCGGACGCTAGGGATAAAACATTTTTCAAAAATGGGATATACAAATTGCCCTCACAAATTTAATACAGTTTATTGACGGTAAGAAAAATTTGTATTTTGTTTTATTCCAAAAATGGACAGAACTTTCCAGTAGACCGTCTATAAATAAAATACCTCTGAGAGGATAAACAAGAAATAACATTACATGCCTTTGAGATAAAAAACCAGGTGACATTAAGTATATTAATCTTTAAATTCTTATTAAATATAAAATCTGAAATGTTTTAGATAGCAGGGGAAAACTTTTGGTTATTTAATGAAATCAGACAGACATATCATAATGTTATACTTTTTTAAAAAAAGTACAAAGTTGAATGCTCTCTGGGTACTGCTTCTGGGTATGTGTGTATTATATATTTATTTATTTATACATACTTACATATATAATTAACTTTTTAATATTTAAGCATACGCAAGGTGAGGTACAAGTAGGTTTACAGTTGTCGTTTGGAAAATATTATAATAATTAAATAATAATACAAAAAGAAACTCTGCTTTTGCATACTCACAACTGCCCACCTGCTCTGCCCTCCTTGCATAGTTGTTTATTTATTCCAGGGCCTCCCACTTTCTGGGTGTAAACCATTCTTCCCGACCTCTGCTCCCCAGGAGGTGGGGGACCAATAACACCCTGGCTCAGGACTGCTTGCAAAACATTTTCAAGGCTATTCTACTAGTTGCTCAGTTTTGGGCTGTAAATGCCCAGAGGGCATAGACTGGTTTTGCTTGTTTACATAAAACAAGAGCACGCTGATAGTGTGGGGTGTTATAGTATAACAAAATCTATAATGGGTCAGAAGATATTTTCCAACCTAGTTTGGTCTTTAAGTAGACAGTTTTTAAAAATCAGAAAATGCTAAGCTGTATTTGTTATAAATAGAAAGGAAAAGTGGACATAACCAATGCTAATATTAATAGTAGTAGCTAATCTTTATTGAGGAACTGCGCTATGCCACCAAGCTGGAACTTTTTATACAGGAATGCTCTATTTAACAGGAACCTTGCAAGGAAAGTGGCAGAGCTGGGATTTGAACCTGGGACTTCATTTATTTATTTTTAAACATTTTCCCATTGATTTGAGGGAGGAAGAGAGAGAGAGAGAGAGAGAGAGAGAGAGAGAGAGAGAAAAGCATCAACTTGCTGTTCCACTTAATTGTATACTCATTGATTGCTTCTTGTACATGCCCTGATGGGGGAGACAACCCATGATCTTGAAATGCCAAGACAACACTACCCACTGAGCCATCTAGCCAGGATGAACCCAGGATTTTCAATACAGGAGAAAATGAGACTATGGGTTGAATTAGCTCTTATAACTTTTGGCTTGGTCTCTGTCACTTACTAGTGGCAACACTGGAAAAAACACTTTTGTTTCTGTACTGAGATTTCTGATAACTGTTTTTAGCTTTCCTTGGAGGAATATTATGAAGATAAATAAGCTGATATAAGTGACAGAAGGGGAGGTTCTTAGAAGTACTGGTGTTGTGTGTTAAAATAACAGAGGACTGAAAGTTCAGAGTTTCCTACACTATATTTTATCAAGTTTAGTATTGCACCGAGTTAGACATATCCCATTTTCAGAGGTGTTTAAACCTGTCTTAAAATACATAAAATATTGTATAGTATCAGATCTCAAAAGTTTTCTTGTAGAAAATGAGACTCATCTTGAATTGCCCTTTTTGCTTTTATATTTTTGTAGTATCATTTAAAAAAGTGTAATGAATATATATGAATTTGCATGGAATGATGTCCAAGAATGAATAAATCAATTCTTGTAACCACAGAGGCATACTCAAAACACTATTCTACATAGATGAAACTTCTGGGCTATATACAGTTCTGGGTAGATATAGAACAAGTTGCTACAGTCAAAAGGCACTGGCTCCAACTGTTATTTTAAATGTTTTTATAAGAAGATACACATGTAAATGTAATATAAAGTAATTTTTAAAGGATAGAAAATAGATTTTTAAAAATCCACCCATAATCTCACCAACAGGATAAAGTTAGTACAAAAAGTGAAAATTACACATGACTCTATCACTGAGACACAAAAGTTTATAATCTGCATTTCTCAAGTTTTTGTATCAGTGAGCGTAACAGAGCTAATCAATAAACTGAAGGCAACTGAATCTACACATTCACTTCTATCAAGCTGTGCACACCAACCTTAAAGAAAGTTTCCTTTTTGGCTAGAATTGTATCAGTTAAAGGCCTATTGGATGGGATGGTGATCAAAAGTCACAATTGTGCTGCAAAACCTATTTGTTGTGTCTTCATAAACAAAGTTTATTCCGAAAATCCTTTCTAAACAGAGGAAGAAAAAACATGAAATGGGTTGAAGGAAATGGGAGCCGCTGCGTCAGGAGGGCGATGACTGCCCTCTAGCGGTAACACACTCATTCTGCACACAGAACACCAGAAGGTACTAACCCGGGTCAATCTCTGGAACTCTACACCTTCCTTCTAATGTGACCATGAATTTGTTTCTGTTGGTCACAGCTTTTATTATGTAATTGAAAAATTCTGGTTTTCCCCCACTTCTCTTGGCCTGTGGAGTAGGGTATAGACATTATCTAGTTTTATTGACGAAATGTCCCCCTCCACTTTGCCTTACTTTATTTAGAGCTGGTCACCAAAGGCCTACGGCTAATGTGGCACCTGGGCTGGAAAATGCAATTGGAATATTCAGCATCCTGGGGGGGACTCTACTCAGTGGGTTCAGAGTCAGGGCAGGAAAGGGGAGCAATGAAAGAAAATACTTTCCAAAAATATTTACCAGACCAAAAACTTAGGCATGTGACCAAGGCATTCCACGGAGACACCGTTAGAGGCAATATTCCAGACATGTTCCCCAAAAAAGTGCAAATGGCCAGTCCCCACTCACTCCCCCAACAGAAAGCCCAGCTCATACTTCTTCTGAAAATAAACACAGCCAGAGCCAGAAGACATCGTCCGAACTGGTCATAATTCAAAAATAGACTCTGCTGTCACTGGCAGGGGAGTGCATGGAAGATGTTTGGAGCCAGGCTTCTTGGAAGAACTAACACTGGCCACTGCCGACAAAGAGATGCTGGGCGGAGAAGCCTGAGTGAGGCAGTCTGCTCTCCAGAGGAGACTTAGACAGACATCGAGGGTGGGAAAGTCATTACAGAGAGTCACTCATAGCATTCGTTTTATTTCTGAAGGAAAGGCCTTCCAGTGTGAACATTTGACATGTGCTGTCTGCTTGTGCTCGCCTGAGCAGAGGACTGTCGCAGGGGTTGCCATGCGGACTGAACCCCCTTTTCTAGTCCACTACGGACTTTGTAGCCTAGGGAACTTGAGACCCCACGGTCCAAACCATGCCATTCTTCTATATAACATCCTTCCATGGTTGGGGGGTGCCTCTCCCATCCACAGGACTCATGATTCGTGGACTCCCCTATGTTCTTGTCTCTCGTATCGGACTTTATGATCATCTCAGTCTCCTTACCATGGGGAAATGTACCATGTTTGTTATCACATCCATGTACTGGCCTACAAAATTCTTCCCTGGAATGCCACCTCCTGTTGTCTCTGAAGCCTACCTGCCCCGCGAGGACCAGTTCCAGTCATCCTGCTATGCGAACCCCACACCAATCCTCCTCCAGCCTCCTTCTGACCTATTGCCACAACTGCTCTATGTATTGTATGCCTGTGCTGTGGGCTGTGCATGCTTACCTGATTTAATAGTACATTATACTAGTGCTCTATCATACGTGCCTTATGTAGTACTGATTATATGGGTAGTATTATTATGCCTATTGTACAGTGAAAACACTTGAGTGTCAGAAATGTTAGTAATTGATCCAAGATCACACAGCTGCCAAGATTCTATAATATCCACCCTGTCTCCCTCCCAATATAATATCTTGTCTGACTTTGCCTCTTACTCTCAATATTCTAGCCACAATGACTTTTTCCCCTTTCTCAAATAAATAAAAAAAATTAAAAAATGATATAATAAAGGAAGAGAAGGAAAGGAAGAAAAGAAAGAAGTCAAGCTCAGTCCCACCTTTTGTCTGGAATGCTTCCCTAGAATTTACAGAACTGGCCCTTGCTTTGTCTTATATATCTCTTCCTAAAACCTTCCTACCTCACCCTGTCTCAGACTGTACCCCAGCCTTTTCTGATTATGGTCTCTTATGTTCTTCCAAGCACTACCATTTCTGGTATTTCCCAATTTATCCATGTGAGCTGCTAAGTTATACCATTGCAACAGAAGCTCCCGGAAAGCTAGACCTAGTCTGTGTTATTCACAGATGACTTCCCAGGACTTGGAACATGTCTGGCATTTAGTGGACCCTCAAGAAATAATTCTTCAATAAAAAGTTACTCTAATATTTATGCTTTTAGCCTCTACTCTAATATCGCTTCTTTAAATGACAGCGTTTATGGCACATATTGTTGTACCATGTAACTTAGCCAGTAAGTATTTATGGTTTTGTCTTCCACTGTCAGCTATTGTGTGTGTGTTAAATATCTGATTCACTACTACTCAGCCATAAGAAATGATGACATGGGATCATTTACAGCAAAATGGTGGGATCTTGATAACATTATACGAAGTGAAATAAGTAAATCAGAAAAAACCAGGAACTGCATTATTCCATACGTAGGTGGGACTTAAAAGTGAAACTAAGAGACATTGATAAGAGTGTGGTGGTTAGGGGGGGCGAGAGGGGAGAGGGAGAGGGAAAGGGGAGGGGGAGGGGCACAAAGAAAACTAGATAGAAGGTGACAGAGGACAATCTGACTTTGGGTGATGGGTATGCAACATAAGTGAACGACAAGATAACCTGGACTTGTTATCTTTGAATATATGTATCCTGATTTATTGATGTCGCCCCACTAAAAATAAAATTATTAAAAAAAAAATAAAATAAAATGCTGAAACTACAAAAAAAAAATCTGATTCACATCAACTAGTCCTAGTTTCCAGCCAGAGCTTGTGGTCAGTGGACATCTACACTTCTTATTTCATCCAGCAGAGGACTGATCATACAGGATCCCAAAGAGTTACTGATGAACAAAATTTTGTGATTCAGAGTGAGGTAGGTGGTTTTGAGTGCACTGTTTCTGCTTTGTGGAACCCTTCTCAGAAAACATTTTGAGTCCAAAATCAAAGTCTCCAGGTTTTCCATGTCTCCTGACAACCAGATGCCTGGTTTCCCCAGGCCAAGTCCGGAGTCTGAGGGCACTTCCTGGCCATGCTAGGCCTGTAGCCCGCCAGGCTGGAAAGATTAAGAAGTCACAGGTGTGAAAAACAAATTAACCCCTTTTGAAGATTATCCTATGCCTGATTAAGCTGAAGAAATGAAGGAACACTTAAATTGGGAGAGTTATGGAAAGAAGGCTGGGTAGTTGGCCAATGTAGTTTGTCTGGAACATTTTCTTGGATTTTATTTTGTGTGTGGCAGAGACAGAGAGAGTCAGAGAGAGGGACAGATAGGGACAGACAGACAGGAAAAGGGAGAGACGAAAAACATCAATTCTTGGTTGTGGATCCTTAGTTGTTCATTGACTGATTTTCCATATGTGCCTTGATTGGGGGGCTACAGCAGAGTAAGTGACCCCTTGCTTGAGCCAGCGACCTTGGGCTCAAGCTGGTGAGCTTTGCTCAAACCAGATGAGACCGCACTCAAGCTGGCGACCTCGGGGTCTTGAACCTGGGTCCTCGGCATCCCAGTCTGACACTCTATCCACTGTACCACCGCCTGATCAGGCTTTTCTTGGATTTTAATATCTGAAGAGATCTTTGGAAATTTTCCCCAGAAAGGGGAAGAATTCTTCTGATAATGTATCAGGCTGCATATAGTATGGGTGAATTGTAATATAGGCAACTTGAACTGTCATAACACACACACACACACACACAGAGAAAAAACTGTTGATAAGTCCAAACACATGGAGTTTTAAATTATCATGAATTTATTGTTATATACCGGCCTCATTTTAGAGATCTGACTTCTGACAAATATATACAATATCCAAGTTAGCATAAAAAATGAAAGTAAAAGAAAATATATGGTAAAGAGGTAACATAAAATGGATGTAAGTGGAAGTTAAAAAGTCTACTCCATATTAAATTATATACATATTTTATTGGTGGGCCATAAATATTCTTTTAAACTTTCTTGCCAACAACACTGAAACATTGTTCAGTTTCAAGATCTGAATGAATGACTAGTGTTTCTCTGACTGATACAGGAGCTCAGTAAGCAAGCACAGAGCATTCCGAGAATAACAAACTCGTTACAACAAAGTTCTAAAACAGGACAATATTTTGAGTTCTTAAAATGGTCAATATTCCCTTTCTTCTTCTTTTGCCAATAGTGCTAGGAGAAAAGTCTTGCATTAAACAGTCTTGAACTGGCCCTGATGGTCGGCTCAGTAGTAGAGCTTGGCCTGGCATGTGGATGCCCCGGGCTTCAATGCTCGGTCAGGGCACACAGGAGAAGTGACCATCTCCTTCTCCACCCCTCCCCCGTCTCTCTTCTCTCGCAGCCATGGCTCAATTGGTTTGAGCTATCCCTAGATGCTGAGGATGGCTCTGTGGAGCCTCTGCCTCAGGTGCTAAAATTAACTCAGTTGCGAGCATGGCCCCAGATGGGCAGACAGGGGTTGCCAGGTGGATCTGGTTGGGGTGCATGTGGGAGTCTGTCTCTCTATCTCCCCTCCTTTCATTTGGAAAAGAAGAAAACAAAACTTTAAGCAGGATATAATCTAACTATTGAAGCATTTCCTCCTTTTTGCTAATTGTGAATGACAGTGAGTAGGTAGTCTAGACAAAAGATAAAGAATTAAAAACTGGACAAACACTTACGTGTTATCTGTAAAAGTGATTCCAAAGTACTCCTTTTCTTTCAGGTTGAAATGTGAAGCCACGAGGTCCAGCAACTCTCTTGATAAAAGTTTTGGCTGTCATATAAAAATCTGATTAGAAACAGTTTGGTTGTTTCTCTCTCTATTGTTATCACCTTCCTCTGCCCCAATAGTTTTCAACAGCTTTTGTTTTTGAGTATCTGCTGCCCCCGTGCTGCCTAGATCAAGCTGTACAGACCATTCTCTAAGAGACTGGGAAGGCGGGAGATGAGAACAGAAGCATCAATGAGACCATCATTTTAATATATTTGCAATTCAGTCCAGCGCCTACTTCTTTCCTCTAAAATAAAACTGGGCTTACTATTGTGTTCGCATTTTGGAAAAACACTAGTTCGTATGTGGTATGGTGCTACTGACCAAGGCAAAGAATATTAAACACCTCTCTGTCTGCATTGTAGGAATAATTTTGCTTGGTGGGGACTAGTTGAAAGGACCAAGATCCAAGGCTTTGAGGATGTCACAGGTAGAGCTAACAACAATAGTGACCACTCATTGTGCTTAATTACATCTCCCATCTCATTTCATCTTTACAATAAGCCTATGAGGTACTGGCTTTTATTTCCATTTTATGGATGAATCAGGTAAGGCCAAGAAATGTTCAACACCTTGCTTGATGTTAGAAAGGGCGGGGATTAAACCCAGTTCTGTTTGATTACAAAGCCTAAATTTTTTACTTCTCTCTAGGTAGTAATTGTACCCTTTGCACAGATGGTCATTACTAGTATTTCTTGAGCACCTAGTTAGAGGAAGGATCTAATCTGTGAGCTTTTCGAAAGCACTGGACTCGGTGGCAAGGAGCACGGTTTAGAATCAGCCAGATGTCTGGAGTGACTGTGGATGCTGGATTTGCAGGGGCTGGGAGAAAAGGAGAGTACTCTGGGGGGGTTGTCTGGACTTTGAGCCAAATAGTTTAGGGTCATTATGATGGTTTGAGGGTTGCACGTTTCTATTTGAGAAGAAAAATAGTCAAAATTAGTGAGAGAGAGAGAGAGAAGAAAAGAAGAGAAAAACAGGCAGAAATCTAGACTAAAATGTCTACTCTGGTGAAACTATTGTTGACTGTGCTATTTTCATTTTAATTGAAGCCTATACATAGTGGGCAAGGGACAAGCCTCAAAAGGGAGAAAAATTTAGGTTCGGTCAAAAGAAAGAATTCTAGTCACAGCATAGGTGTGGCTGTCAACAGGATTTTCTACAGTTTTTAAGACTCTTGGTCCAAAGTGTTGGGTAAATAGAGAAGCCTCAACAATTAATATTATCATCACTCATATAATCCCATATATTTTATAAGGTGATTTCATTCTCATATATAATCTAGCTTGATTTTAACCATAATTTAAGCAAGGAAGATGAGGCAATTGTAATCTCAGTTCACAGTTTTGAGACTAATTATTTAACTTGGACAGTATCATGTAGGACAGCGGTTCCCAACCTGTGGGTCGCGACCCTGGCGCATATTTATTATACAATACATTTTTAAATAAAATATGTATTTCCGATGGCTTTAGGCGACCCCTGTGTTTTGGTCGGTCGACCCCCGCCGGGATCGCGACCCACAGGTTGAGAACCGCTGATGTAGGAGGAAAGTGGCAGAATGCGAATTTCAGCCCAGTCACTCCTTCAGGGAGAGTCATGTCCCCCAACTTACCAACAAGAGGGTCCGGGAAGTAAAATATCTTTCCTGGAGCCACCCAGCTACTGTGTGTCATAGCCAGGACTGAAATTCAAGTGTCTCTGACTATGTCACCAAACTCCCGTTCTATACAGTCCAGGTTTTCTGACCTCAAAGGTACCTCTGCCTCCTCAATCCATCCTGAGTCCCCGACTTTGAGGCACAGATGAGCAGCAGCCTGGGTACAGGCTCTGGAGCTCAGAGGGGTGGGGACTGTCCCTGTGGGCAACTCCTACCTGAACCAGCAGCTCCAGCCTCCGATCGTCCAGCAGGTGCACCTGGCAGTGCCTGCCTTCTGTCATCTGTGGAATAAGACAGCAAGAGTGGCGTCAGGGCTGGGCTGGCAGGAAAACCCCTGACCTCCACTTATCATTTATATCATATGTGATGCGCACAGCCTAAAAATGGCTTCACTTGAGTTCATCAAGAGGCTTGGATATAAACGGATTTATTATATAGCATTAGCTCTTGGATTTTTAAAATTTTAATTTGTGCTCTTTGATTTAAAAGAAGAAAAGAATGACTTCAATTAAAAAAAAGAATAAAAAACAAAGATGACTCAATATATTAAAAAATAATAGCTATACGTGAACACAAGATTTTACTATAAAAAGTAGGTCTCTTTCCCAGAGGAAACTACTATATATCTTTTTGAATCAGCATTTTATTTTTCAAATGAAAATACTTTTATTCATTGGTGTGCTTTACTAAATACAATGCATGCATAATTATAAAAAGAAAAACATAATTCTAAAGTTCAAGTTGAAAGTTTACATTTTTGAAACTTCTGCTCCCTTTCACTACTATAATTAAGGACATTTAATATACATAGTTGAGAACAGTTTGATGTATACATTTCCAATGACATATAACTTTTAACACTTATAATTGCAATACTGAGAAACAGTCTTTGTTAAATATTTAAGCAAAGATCCCCCTTGATTAACTTACGCTTCAAATCATTTGACCTGCTGAAACCAGCACCCTGTCAATTTGAGGAAAACCCTCTCAGATTTTCTTTATATGGCCTTTCAGATATATGCAGGTACATAGCTTTTAAATTTCATATTAAATGTTTTACTTTAATATTATTATATTGGACATATTGTTCTGAAAATGAAGCATATACTTTTAATACTTGTATATGTGTAACCATCCAGGAATTTTATACATATATGACTGTGTGTGTGTGAGTCCGTGTAAGTGGTGTGTATGGTATGTGTGTGTTTCCTCATTTTCAATTCAAGTGGAACTATGCAATTTCTTAGAGAGCTTTCCAATGTCAACACATATAGACCAACCTCATTCTTTCTAAAGGTTCTATGGTATCAAATCACACAGTAATTTAATGAAACTCCTGCTGAGAAACACTCACAGGAGGTTGTTTCCAGTCTTTGTTATTACAAGCAATGTCACAATGAACTTCTGCACATCTAGCTTTGCCCATAGATGTGTGATTGCTGGGTCATTTTTGAAAAACAGGGGCAGTAGTACAACCATTATGGAAGGAAGTATGGTGGTTCCTCAAAAAACTGAAAATAAAACTACCTTATGACCCAGCAATCCCTCTACTGGGTATATACCCCAAAAACTCAGAAACATTGATACGTAAAGACACATGCAGCCCCATGTTTATTGCAGCATTGTTCACAGTGGCCAGGACATGGAAACAACCAAAAAGCCCGTCAATAGATGACTAGATAAAGAAGATGTGGCACATATACTATGGAATACTACTCAGCCATAAGAAATGATGACATTGGATCATTTACAGCAAAATGGTGGGATCTTGATAACATGATACGAAGCTAAATAAGTAAATCAGAAAAAACCAGAAACTGCATTATTCCATACGTAGGTGGGACATAAAAGTGAAAATAAGAGACATTGGTAAGAGTGTGGTGGTTACGGGGGGGAGGGGGGAAAGGGAGAGGGAAAGGGGGAGGGGGAGGGGCACAAAGAAAACTAGATAGAAGGTGACAGAGGACAATCTGACTTTGGGTGATTGGTATGCAACATAATTGAACGACAAGATAACCTGGACTTGTTATCTTTGAATATATGTATCCTGATTTATTGATGTCGCCCCATTAAAAAAATAAAATTATTAAAAAAAAAAAGAAACAGGGGCAATGTTTCGTCTCTTAGCTGTTGTACAAAACTATAAGGTCTGGAAACTCAGACACATATACACCTACTTTGAAAAGAAGCCAGCTCCCATTACTGAGTACCATCCTGTGTCCTTAGTATTGCTCAGGTGCTCATATGTGTCATCACTGAGCACACAGCATAGTTACCCTCTGGGGCTGGTGTTATTGTCTCCAATTTCATACATACATGAGGAAATTGAGGTTCAGAGTGGAATAAGCAACCTATTTTCAATGTGAAAAATACTAATTATTGCACTTACATTTTATTTTAATTAAATGAGAGACAGGGAGGCAGAGAGACAGACTCCCTCATTCACCCCGACAGGGATCCACCCAGAAAGCCCACTACCGGATGATGCACTGCCCATCTGGGGTCACTGCTTTGTTGCTCAGCAACCTAGTTATTTTAGTGCCTAAGGCAAAGCCATGGAGCCATCCTCAGTGCCCCAGCCAACTTGCTCGAATCATTAAAACCATGGCTGCAGGAGGAGAAGAGAGAGAGAGAGACACACACACACACACACACACACACACAGAGAGAGAGAGAGAGAGAGAGAGAGAGAGAGAGAAGGGGATGAGAAGGAGGGGAGAACAGATAGTCACTTCTCCTGTGTGCCCTGACTGGGAATTGAACATGGGACCTCCACATGCCAGGCCGATGCTCTACTGTTGAGCCAACCAGCCAGGACACACTTACATTTTCTTCTTTTTTTTAAACTTTAATTTATTGTATAAACACGGATTTAAGCATCCCACTGAATACATTCTCTCCCCCTCCCCATGTCCTACCTATATACCCTTGGCCCTCCTCCTCTTAACTCCTACCCCGCTTTGCTATGGGACCTGCTATCTGTATTTCTGTGTTATGTATATAAAATTTCATTAATCCTTTCACCTTCTCTGATTCCATCCCCTCATCCCCCTTCCCTCTGACAGGTGTCCCTCTGCTCCCTGTGACCCCGCCTTTGCCTCTATTTCATTCCTCACTTCATTTTGTTCCTTAGATTCCACATATAAGTGAGATCATATGATACTTGTCTTTCTCTGCCTGGCTTATTTCACTTAGCATAATATTCTCCAGGTCCATCCATGCTGTCCAAAAGGTAAGATTTCCTTCTTTTTCATGATTGCGTAGTATTCCACTGTGTATATGTACCACAGCTTTTTAATCCACTCGTCCACTGATGGACACTTGGGCTGTTTCCAGATCTTGGCCACAGTAATCAATGCAGCAATAAACATGGGAGTGCATATCTTCTTTCAAATCAGTGATTTGATGTTCTTAGAATATATTCCTAAAAGTGGGACAGCTGGGTCAAAAGGCAGTTCCATTTTTAATTTTTTGAGGAATCCCCACACTGTTTTTCCACAGTGGTTGCACCAGTCTGCATTCCCACCAGCAGTGCAGGAGGGTTCCCTTTTCTCCATACCCTTGCCAGCACTTATTGTGTGTTGATTTTTTAATGATCGCCATTCTGACAGGTGTGAGGTGGTATCTCAGTGGTTTTAATTTGCGTTTCTCTAGTGATTAGTGCTGTTGAGCATTTTTCATATGCTTATTGGCCATCTGTATGTCCTCTTTGGAGAACTGTCTGTACAGTTCTTTTGCCCGTTTTTTAATTGGATTGTTTACTTTCCTGGTGTTGAGTTTTAGAAGTTCTTTATTAATTTTGGTTATTAACTCGTTATCAGACGTATTGGCGAATATATTCTTCCACTGTGTGGGTTGACTTTTTATTTTGTTAATGGTATCTTTTGCTGTGCAAAAGTTTTTAGTTTCATATAATCCCATTTGTTCATCTTGTCCTTTATTTCACTTGCCCGTGGAGATAAATCAGCAAAACTATTGCTATGAGAGATGTCAGAGAGTTTACAGCCTATGTTCTCTTCCAAGATGTTTATGGTTTCACGACTTACATTTAAGTCTTTTATCCCTTTTGAGTTTACTTTTGTGAATGGTGTAAGTTGGTGGTCTAGTTTCATTTTTTTGCATGTACTTGCCCAATTTTCCCAACATTTATTAAAGAGACTGTCTTTACTAACTTGTATGCTTTTGCCTCCTATATCAAATATCAATTGACCATAAAGGTGTGGGTTTCTTTCTGGGTTCTCTGTTCTGTTCCATTGATCTATATGCCTGTTCTTATGCCAATACCAAGCTGTTCTAAGTACAATGGCCTTGTAATATAACTTGATATTAGGAAGTGTGATACCTCCCACTTTATCCTTCATTTTCAAGATTGCTGAGGCTATTCATGTTCTTTTTTGGTTCCATATAAATTTTTGGAATATTTGCTCTATATCTTTGAAGTATGCCATTGGAATTTTAATAGGAATATATTAAAGCTATAGATTGCTTTGGGTAATATAGACATTTTAATGATGTTTATTCTTCCTATCCATAAACACGATATATGCTTCCACTTGTTTGTATCTTCCTTGATTTCTTTTATCAATGTTTTATAATTTTCCAAGTACAAGTCTTTTAGCTACTTGGTTAAATTTACTCTAGGTACTTTATTGTTTTTGTTGCAGTAGTGAAGGGGATTGTTTTCCTAATTTCTCTTTCAGAGTTTATTGTTGGTGTATAAAAATGCCACTGATTTCTGAATATTAATTTTATATTCTGCCACCTTGTTGAATTCATTTATCAGGTCCAGTAGTTTTTTGACTGAGACTTTAGGGTTTTTCTATATACAGTATTATGTCATCAGGAAATAATGATAGTTTTACTTCTTCTCTTCCATTTTGGATGCCTTTTAATTCTTCTTCTTGTCTGATTGCTGTGGCTAGGACTTCCAGAACTATGTTGAATAAGACTGGTGAAAGGGGGCACCCCTGACTTGTTCCTGATCTTAAAGGGACTGCTTTTAATTTTTGCCCTTTGAGTATGATGTTGGCTGTGGGTTTGTCATAGATGGTCTTTATCATATTGAGGTATGGTCCCTGTATTTCCACTTTCCTGAGAGTTTTGATCATAAATGGGTGCTGGATTTTATCAAATGCTTTTTCTGCATTATTGATATAATTATGTGATTGTTATCCTTCCTTTTGTTTATGTGATGAATCACATTGATTGACTTGCGAATGTTGTACCAGCCTTGCCTCCTCAGAATAAATCCCGCTTGATCATGATGTATGATTTTTTTCATGTATTGCTGGATCCAGTTTGCTAATATTTTGTTGAGAATTTTAGCATCTAAGTTCATCAGGGATATTGACCTATAATTTTTTTTCTTTGTAGTGTCTTTACCTAGTTTTGGAATGAGGATTATGCTCGCCTCATAAAAGGAGCTTGGAAGTCTACCCTCCTCTTCAATTTTTTTAAATAGCTTCAGAAAGACAGGTGTTATTGCTTCTTTGAATATTTGGTAAAGTTCACCTGTGAAGCCATCCAGTACAGGATGTTTGCTGGAAGTTTTTGGATAACTGTTTCAATTTCATTTATTGTAATTGGTCTGTTTATATTTTCTGATTCTCCCAGATTGAGTTTTGGAAGATTATATGTTTCTAGGAATTTATCCATTTCACCTAGATTGTCCAATATTTTGGCATACAGATCTTCATAGTATTTTTTTCTTAAGATATTATTTATTCATCTTAGAGATGAGAGAGAAGTGAGGAGGAGCAGGAAGCATCAATTCCCATATGTGTCTTGACTAGGCAAGCCCAGGTTTTCAAACTGGTGACCTCAGTGTTCCAGGTTGATGCTTTATCCACTGCACCACCACAGGTCAGGCTTCATAGTATTTTCTTACAATCCTTTGTATTTCTGCTGTGTCAGTTGTTATTTCTCCAGTTTCATTTCTAATTTTATTTATTTGAGTCCTCTCCTATTCTTGATGAGTCTCGTTAAAGGTTTGTCAATCTTGTTTACCTTTTCAAAGAACCAGCTCTTGGATTTATTGATCTTCTGTATTGTTTTGTTTCTTTAGCCTCTATGTCATTTATTTCTGCTCTGATCTTTATTATTTCCTTTCTTCTACTACCTCTAGGCTTTACTTGCTGTTCTTTTTCTAGTTCTTTTAGATGCAGTGTTAAGTTGTTTATTTGAGCTGTTTCTTGCTTCTTAAGGTATGCCTGTAATGCTATGAACTTCCCTCTCAGGATTGCTTCTGTTCTGTCCCATAAATTTTGAGTTGTTGTATGTTCAGTTTCATTTGTTTCAAGAAAAGTTTTTATTTTTTTCCTTGATCTTGTTGTTCACTCATTTGTTATTTAATAACATGCTATTTATCCAAATGTTTTAATGTTTTTCAGTTTTTCTATTGTAGTTGATTTCTAGTTTCATGCCATTGTAATCAGAGAAGATGCTTGATATGATTTCAATCTTCTTAAATACTGAGACTTGTTTTGTGTCCTAACATGTGGTTTATCCTAGAGAATGTTCCATGAGCACTTGAAAAGAATGTATATTCTCACAGCTTTAAGGTGAAAGGTCCTGAAGATATCTATTAAATCCAGTTGATCTAGTGTGTCATTTAAGACTGCTCTTTCTTTGTTATCCATTGGTGTTAGTGGGGTATTAACTTCTCCTACTATTATAGTATTGCTGTTGATCTCGCCCTTTATGTCCATCAAAATCTACTTTATATATTTAGGTGCTCCTATATTAGGTGAATAGATATTTAGAATGGTTATATCCCCCTGTTGGATTGCTCCCTTTATTATTATGTAGTGACCTTCTTTATCCCTTACTATAGCCTTTGTTTTAAAGTCTATTTTGTCAGATATAAGTATTCCTATCCCAGCTTTTTTTTTTCATTTTCATTTGCATGAAATACTTTTTTCCATCTCATTACTTTTAGTCTATGTGTCTCTGTTGTTCTGAATTGGGTCTCTTGTAGACAGCATATGTGTGGGTCCTGTTTTCTTATCCACGCAGCTACCCTATGTCTTTTGATTGAAGCATTTAATCCATTTACATTTAAGGTTATTATTGATATGTAGTTGTTTGTTGCCATTTATTCTTTAAATCTACAATCCTTTTTCTAGATTTTCTTTCTGTCCTCTTTTTATGGCAGGCCACTTAACATTTCTTGCAGCATTGGTTTGGATGTAATGAATTCCTTGAGTTTATTTTTGTCTGGAAGCTTTTTATTTTTGCTTCAATTTTAAACAATAGCCTTGCTGGATAAAGAAGTCTTGGTTATAGGTTCTTGCTTTGAATTACTTTGAATATTTCTTGCCATTCCTTTTGGCCTCCTTGGATTTCTCTTTAATAGGACTCTGTATTTCTTGAACTTGTGTGACTTTTTCCTTCATCAATTTAGGGAAGTTTTCAGCTATGATTACTTCAAACAGGTTCTCTATCCTTTATCCATTCTCTTCTCCTTCAGGAATCCCTATGATGCAGATGTTGTTTCTCTTTCTGTTGTCACAGAGCTCTCTTAGAGTTTCCTCAGACTTTTTGATCTTCTTTTCTTTTTGCTGCTCTGCTTCCATGCTTTCATTTATTTTGTCCTCTAAATCACTGATTCGATCCTTTGCTTCATCCAGCCTGCTGTTAATTCCTTCTAGTGCAGTCTTCATTTCTGATATTGTATTTGTCATTTCTGACTGGTTCTTTTTTATGATTTCAATGTCCTTTTTGATGTTTGCTATCTCTTTATTTAGGTGCTCATTGTGTCCTTCCATTTTTGTTCTAAGATCCTTGAGCATTGTAGCAATCATTGTTTTAAACTCTGCATCTGGTATTTTGGTTACTTTCATCTCATTCAGTTCTTTTTCTGGGAATTTTTCTTGTTGATTCATTTGGGTCGCATTTCTTTGTCTACTCATTTTGTCTGTGTATAGGCTCCTTCTTTGGGCATGCTGCTTATGTAGCTAGCTGATTCTAGTTTTGGTGATATCTGCCACCAGCTAGCAGCTGTGTTTTTTCTAGATCTTCTTAGGTTGGCATCAGCTGTTGTTTGTAACCTGCTGTGGGCTACTTGTGTGTAGCTATTACTCTTTTTGCTGTTTGTGTCTTCATTTTCTGTGCCTGGGTAGTGGGGGAAGGGGCAACCTGTGTATAAGGATCAGCTTCCTCCTGCTTAGACCTGACAGCAGCTCCATAAAAGATCCAATCTCCGTAAGATTTGCCTTCATTTTTTACCTGCTCCACCTCTTCTTGCAGCTCTTCCCAGAGTCTTCTGTAGAAACACTGTAGTGTGGGCCCAGACTGATGTCACCCAACCAATCCCTCTACAGGTTGCAAGCTTGTTGGGTTAGGGTAGCTGAGGTTCAGAATACAACATTAGTTATACCCCCTACTTCAGGGGTCTCTTGGGCCATAGCTCAGTACAGGGATTGTGGCTCCTACTCCAGAGCTTAATCCCTCAGCCACAGCTGGATACTCAAATTTTATTTCTCCCTAAGGTGAACTGCAGGTTCAGATCGAGTGGAGCCAACAGTCCCCTGCAGAAATTCTTATACCTGATGAGACCCTGGTCTCAGGGAGGAAGATTGAGACAGTCCTTTCCTGGGTCTGCCTGTGCCCTCAGAAAGTGGCTGTGCCCTCGACCAGATCCAACAATGGCTCACAGGAACCCACACTTTGAATGTCCATGCTCAAAGCCTCTCTCCTTTCCCCCTTTGGAGTCTATCCCAGTAGGGAGGATATCCAGCACCCAGGCCAGCTGACTGTATAGCTCCACCCTATCCAATGCACATAAACTGCTGTGCAGATGTTGGTTGATCACAGAGAGCAGAACTCACCTCGGCTGGGCCAGGTGTGAGGAGCCCTTCATTAGGATACCACTCTAGCAAGGGTTGTTAGGTCCTGAACTAATACTCTCTGAAGCTGGCCACTGGATGTGCCAGTCCTATGCCTCCCTGGAAGAACACTGGCACAGACAGTGGGAGACACTACCTGTGAATGGCCCTCAGCAATCTTCTTGGAGCTACAAGCAATACAGTGTTTGTGGCTGCCTCTGCTGGGCCCAGGTGCACATGGAAATACCAGGCACACTCCTGGGCTGGCTTTTACCCACATGGGGCCTGGGGGAAAGTCCGCTTAAAAGTCCAAGGTTCCCCGAGTTTTGCAGCCTCTGTCTGCTGGGTGCTTGTTGGTCTCTAGAGTCTAGAGCCTGCAGCAATTCAGGCATAAGGAATGGTGGTGGGTGTGGCTCCACCCCTTGGCTCCAGGTGTCAGTCTGTCCAGGGTTTATTCACAGACTTCAGTAGGGTGTGGCCCCAGGAGTTTTGTGGGTGTGGCCTCTGAGATCCAGAGGTGCAGTCTGCCCGCCCACAATTTCAACTGAGTCTCCTGTGATGTAGAAGCACCAGTCATAGACTTGGGAGAGTGTGGGGGTGTAGCTCTGGCCTCAGCACCAGATAACTGAGTCACTGACATGCCCCTTTCTTCCTGGCCTCTCAGAACGAGCCTTTGCCCTGATTGGAGCAGGAGAGCTCCCGAGGGCGGAGAAGTTGCTTTTCCCCAGGCTGATGCCACTTTCAGAGGATGCTCTGCCCAAGAGAGATGGCAACTGCTGTACTAGAGAATGACTCAGCACAGGGGTTAGGGTGTCTGTCCCCCACCCTGTCTCTCCCTGGGCTTCCAACTTTACACTCTCCTCATGCAACTCTAGTCCTCTCAGCCCTCCCCTACAAGAGCCCCGAGTAAGTGGCTGTGAATGAGGTTTTCTGCGTGGGCCCTTTAAGACAGAGTATGAGTCTCAGAAAGCTGTCTCTTTCTTGCAGACAGAAACCCAGCTCTTTTCACCACCAAATTCTGTCTGGGTGCCTTTTCTAGGTTCTGGGGCTCTAGACTGGGGTATCAGGCTTAGAGCTGAGGACCCACATCTCTCAGGGCAACCCACTGCGCCATGAGAGTCCATCTGGGCCACTGCTCGCTCCTGGGAGCGGGGCAGCCCTTTCCGCATCTCCACCCTTCCTACCAGTCTCAGTGTGGCTTCTTCTGGAGCCTTGGTTATAGACTCCTCTTCATTTATTTAATCCAAAGGTGGTTTTTCAAGATGATTGTTCTTAAATAAATTTGTAATCCAATTTGGTCCTGGGAGGTGGCAGTTGGAGTGTCTGCCTACTCAGTCGCCATCTTGGAATCCTACTCTACATTTTGGATTGAGCTCTGCTCTAAAGGTCTAAAGACTAGTTTAGTTGGTCGGACTATGGAGTTGTGGAGAAGTGGCCCACAGGGATGACGAAAGCAGTGCTCAAAGGTTACTGCACTGGCCCCAATCATGTCCTGAACTCCGCAAAGCCAAGGCCAAACATATTCCTTTGGTGGCAAAGGGAAATGGGACAAGTCATGTCTGCTCCGGGCACTAAGCTGTGCACCTCAGTCTATTATCTCAGTAAAGCTCCACAAAATCTTGGCAATATCCTCAGTTTACAGACAAGGAAACTGAGTTTAAGGTAATTTATTCAGTTACTCAGACAAGAAAAAGCCAAATCAAGATTTAAATTAAAGTCATTTTTTTTCTTACTTTACTATGGGAGGAAATAAATAATTGTGTCAGTTCAAATAATTTTATTTTTTTGTAAACTCACAACAGCAAACTTCAAATACATGGCTTATGGAAAGATATAAAAAATAATACAAAAAGATCAACTTATACAGTACAAATCCATTAAAGAATATGTCAAAACTCATAAAATATTTCAAGCTACTCTGTTGCTGCATAATCCAGATAAACTTATTCGCTGATTTTAAAAAGCTGTACGGTTTCTTTTCCACTTTGCTTCGGACCTCCCTCAAACTTTTTAATATTTCTTTTGCCAACACATAATTTTACCTTAGAGAATTAAATTGCAAATTTTTCTGTTGTGTCTGCCCATCTGAGGACAAATACAAACTGTGATGGCCATATTTGTATCACTTGGTCCTGCCACTTTAACCTCAGTTGATCAGACCAGGAATGTACAAGCTGGGCCAATTGGAACCTCAGTCTATGAAATCTGGAATCAAGCCTGAGTAGACAACAGTGTCGCTGCCGTGAAGTGGCCATATCTCCTGTGTATGGAGGAAGAGAAAAGCCATGTGCAGAGAGAATAAGAAGAAAAGTAGCTAATCAGAGGCAAGAGCACTCGTTCAACCTCAGGGTGGGGGGGGGGGGAGCTGGAAGGACTGCTTTTTGTGTTCCTAATGGCTTCCTGTCACTTCTAGTTTCTTCCATTGGTCTGAGTGAATTTTTGTCCTTGGGTTCCATGAAACACCCCTGTATTCCTTCAATGAATCCACTTTTTTTCCTCTCTTAGGTTAACTTGAGTTGAATTCTGCTTCTTGCAACTAAAAGCATCTTCATAAGATACCACCTACCTAAACCAAGGCACTTAGCTACATACATGGTGCTCAGTGCACTGCAAAGTGTCAGGCGGGGGGACAGCCCCACACAGCCCTTCCTGATGGGTTAGGTGAGTAGGTAGAAAAGGGAAAACAAAGAGCTATAAACAGGCATAAAAATCACTTCAGTTCCAGAAAAAAAATGCATTGATTAGAAGTAGTTGGAAATGTAGAATTTATAAATAGAATCTATTTTTTTTAATTGACTGACTAGAGACAGAGAAGAGAGAGGGAGAGAGAGACAGAATCTCACTTGTTCTATAGACCCGTACAATGACTGCTTGCTTTCCATAGGTGTCCTGACTGGAGACAGAACCTGCAACCTTGGCATTTTAGGACAACACTCCAACGGACTAAGCTAACCGACCAGGGCCACCAGAAAGACTCTTGACCACATCTGTGATCTGGGACAGTAGGGGATGGACCTGCCCAAAGCTACCCAGGGAGACCTGGAACTCAAGACTCTGATCTCGAGGCCAGAGCAGGGCTGCTGGGCACAGGTTACTCAGTAATAAATAGTACCATCTTATTCAAATGCACTTTTCAAATTAAAGTAAACAGGTTGACTTTAATTTAAAAAAATACTAAAGCCTGTAACTACAAAAACAAAACAAAACCCCCCCACCTAACTTGCATTTCTTCTTTATTTAAAAATGAGTCCCACTGATGTTTTATCTTCTAGTTTCAACAACAGAAGTTACATTTGTAGTAAGCTATTTATGAATCACAATTATATCCATAAATACACATACACTTTAAAAAATAACAAAAACAGCAACTAATTTTATTGAGCATATCCAATATATTTAATATGTAATAACTCATTTAATGCTATGATGTAAATACCTCTATCCTTTTTATTTTACAGTTAAAGAAACTAAGGCACAGAGAGGCCAAGTAACTTGCTCAAGGTCACACAGCTGTTCAGAGGCAGAGCTGGGATTCCAGCTTTGGCAGACTAGGTCCTGAGCCTGTGTTCACCATTACCTCATTTTTCAATGTAATTATTACCCATGGAAGAAATGAAATATATTGTCTTTCCATTTCACAGTCTACTTGATAATCCTAAAAATTTGCTTTCTTTACAAAAACAAGAATTTTATAAGTCCATTTAGGAGAAGAAAAAGTCAACAAGCATTTCCCATTATGCACTGCTTTCCTCAAGACAGGCGAGTCTGTGGCGCTGGCAGCTCAGGCTGCTCCTCCCGGACAAAACCCACAGCACTGCGTGTACAGAGCTCCTGCCAAAGAAGTGACATTTCTCTCCATAAGAAATTTCTCCTCTGTCTGCATGTGAAAATGGATTCCAAAGAATCACTTTGGAACCCCCCAGAAACCATCAGAACAATTGACCCCAACCCACTTAGTGGCAGCCAAAGCAGCAATGCTTCGTGTCTAAATAACAAACAAACAAAAATGATCTCTTTGCAAAGTTTCACATAACACCCACCCAGCCTTCCCCTCCCTTTGATCCAGGAATGTGGAGGTGGGCTGTGCATGTTGGGTTAATATCCCACCTTGGTCAGTGGCCGCCTGCGTGTGCTACCCAGCTGACAGAACGTGTCCCCAGAGTAAATGATGTGTGTTGGTGAAGAGACTTGTCCATCTGGTCAGTGGTCAAATGAGGAAGGTCAGGAGGGAAGTGGGACTTGGCCCCAGGCCAGACCTCTGGCTTCTTGGAGCGCCCTGATGTGGAGCCCACAGTAAGGTTCAGGTGTGAATTACCCCTGCTCTCAATCCCCACCTCACTACCTGTTCCAGGAGAGGAGAGAGGAGATAACAAGAAGCCTGAAGACAAGTTGACACAGGGCAGTGAGGGACCACGCAGAATGACTGGCTCAGCTTGGAAAGCACCAGGAAATAATAGCGATTAAAAAAAAGACCAGAACCGCAGCCTGCTTTGGTTTTGCTTTAGAAGTTCTCTGGGCACAGAAATATGAAAGTCGCTAAGGAAGCAGCAAGCTTAGCCTCTCACCCCAACCTCATTCCCTTTTGACCTTTTCTGAAAACAGCATGAGAGGGCCTGCCTCCCAGTAATGCCTCCTTAGGACCTCTGCTGGGGCTACTCCTCCACACGCTAATCCACACCACCATCCTCAGCCTGTAGAGTAAAACCAGCTCTCTACCCAGGCTCACGCTTGTATATATTGTAGTTGAGTCCCGTGATGGTCCAGTCTCTGCATGGCCATGTGAGTGATCTCTCTAAAACACAGATCAATCCCTTCCGTCTTTCTCCTTAAAATTGCCAACAGCTTCTCATGTAGCAAACACAGTGGAGAATCTTCATCTGACCGACAAGTCCACCTTACCTGTTCTTCTACCCTCTCTAACATTATTTCCAACCCATCTGCCTTGCCCTGACACACCAGTCACACTGGCCTGCTTTCCCTCTTCAAAACAAAAGCTTGTCCCTACTTCAAGACTTTAATGGCCTGTGCCCTTTCCCCAGTTCAATGCACGATCGGGCGTTTCTGCCTCTTTCAGACCTGAACTCAAATGTCTTCACTTCCAAGAGGCCTTCCCTGTCTTCAAATAAAGTGGAGCCTGAGCACACCATCACTGCTGCTTTTGTTTCTTTTTTTTTTTTTTTTGGATTTTTCTGAAGTTGGAAACGAGGAGGCAGACAGACTCCTGCATGTGCCCGACCAGGATCCATCCGGCATGCCCACCAGGGGGCGATGCTCTGCCCATCTGGGGCGTTGCTCTGTTGCAACCAGAGCCATTCTAGCGCCTGAGGCAGAGGCCATGGAGCCATCCTCAACTCCCAGGCTAACTTTGCTCCAGTGGAGCCTCGGCTGTGGGAGGGGAAGAGAGAGACAGAGAGGAAGGAGAGGGGAAGGGGTGGAGAAGCAAATGGGCACTTCTCCTATGTGCCCTGGCCGGGAATCGAACCCGGGACTACTGCACGCCAGGCTGATGCTCTACCGCTGAGCCAACCAGCCAGGGCTGCTTTTGTTTATTTATGGCTAGTATTTCTCTTCTATCTTTTGGTTTATCCTTCTCTGTCTTTCACCATCAAGATGTAAATTCATGGGGGAGACCTTGGTTAATTTGTTCACACTGTATCCCCAGGGCCTAGAGCAGTGTCTGGCGCCTGGTGAGCATGTGGTAAGTAAATCTCTCCTGAGTGAAGGAAACTTCACTCCTCAGAACCTAGACACAGTGAACAACGAAGTAAACGATGTAAATTCACAGAGCATAATGTTAAATGAGGATGTCCTACAACACCTCCCAAGCCCTGGTTGACAGACTTCCACATGCACACGAGCTCTCCACCTGAGAACGGGTGTGTGCTGTTTGGCCCTCCTCTGAGCTGCACTGGGGGCACCGGGGGGGCAGAGGGCATGGATCTAGGGCACTCTTACTGTGGGATCTATTGAGTGGACAGAGTGTTAGATGTCACCCAAATGATGTCAGCCCCAGCTGAACAGGGCCCTTTTATATCATTGCTGGGTGTTGACTGAATATGAGCTATTGACACTCACACTGAGAGAAAGGCCTGGACTGGCACAAATGTCTCCAAGCGAGTCAGCTGTAATTTTCCCTCAGGTGTCAGGGCCACCTCCCTCCCAGTGCTCACCAGGAGTGCTTTCTCCGTATCGGTCAGTGATTCCCGAGCTTCTGTTAAGCCCCTGCTGTATGCCGCAGAAGTGCCAAGCACTTCACATGCCCAGTGTCTTCCTTCATGCTGCTAACTACCCTGTGAGATGTGACATTTTCCTATTTAGATTTTTTTTTTTGTATTTTTCTGAAGCTGTAAACGGGGAGAGACAGTCAGACAGACTCCCGCATGCGCCCGACCGGGATCCACTCGGCACGCCCACTAGGGGCGATGCTCTGCCCACCAGGGGGCGATGCTCTGCCCCTCTGGGGCGTCGCTCTGCTGCGACCAGAGCCACTCTAGCGCCTGGGGCAGAGGCCAAGGAGCCATCCCCAGCGCCCGGGCCATCTTTGCTCCAATGGAGCCTTGGCTGCGGGAGGGGAAGAGAGAGACAGAGAGGAAGGAGGGGGGGTGGAGAAGCAAATGGGCGCTTCTCCTATGTGCCCTGGCCGGAAATCGAACCCAGGTCCCCCGCACACCAGGCCGACACTCTACCGCTGAGCCAACCGGCCAGGGCCTCCTATTTAGATTTTATACACGGCTAAACTGAACTGCAGAGAGGGCCGCGTGATGACCTGGGGTGGAATCTCATGTCCATTAGTTGTATAAAAGCAGGACTTTGGTATGTCTCTTGCAGGTTCATTGGAAGCAGAAGACGAAAAGGAGAGAGGAAGGAAGGGAGGCAGCAAAAAGAAACAAAGGAAAATGGGCAGGAGTCGGAAGTCATGAAGAAGGGAGAATTCAGTTTACCAAAGAGAAAATTAACTAGCTACCTTAGGAAAAATACTAATGGTAACAAGTCATGGCAGCTGACCGTGTGCCTACCTTTGTCCAGATTCTTAAATCACACAGGCCTTTCAAATTCATTTCTAGCAGCCCCGTGAGGTAGGTGCCAATACTAGTCTCAGGTGTAGATGAGGAAATTGAGGCTGAGTAGTCACACTGACCCACCCCACGAGGTCACAGTCAGGAAGTGGTGGGTTACAACATAAGCGCAGCACCCTGATTGGTGTCCACGCTCTTCAATGCTATGTTGTGTTACTTCTGCTGTAGCTCTCATCTAGACGGGCATTATAAGGAATCACACAGAGTTCAGGATTTCACGTTTGATTGCCAAGTACACAGTAAAGCTGGGTCTGGATTCTACAAACTGCAGCTGCCTGGCTCAGTGGAAGCAAGACTAGAGAGAAGCTAGGCTTCTGCAATGACCATGCTTGGCCATCTCCTGGCCCTGTGCTGAAGAAATGTGAGCACCTCCTAAAAATGGTGTCTATGTGTTTGCTACTGATTTTCTTGCAGCATCAAGATGGAATTCATCCCCACCTGTTGGGGTACTGGCCTTGTCATGCTGATGTGAGCACTTGGGTTACAGAATGATGTTGACCAGGGATGTGGCCACCTGGGCCCGACTCCACAGGACTCTGGGCTTCAGAAGCACTCTAGTTCACAATGCAAGTGACTCGGTGTGGGAGAGCACTGGCTCGTGTGCAGTCCATGGACTCAACCAGCATTGACTGAGCACTTCTAAGTATACGCATGTTCTGAGTACTAATATATTCGCAAATGAGAGCAACAAGGCCACCGTCTCTGGAGCTTGTCCTGGCTTGGGGGTTTCAACTTTGGCACTACTGACATCTGTGGCTGGATAATTCTTCGTTGGGGGAGTCCTGCACAGTGTAGTATGTTTAGCCGCATCCATGGCCTCCATCCGATAGATGCCAGGAACACCCCACCCCACCTGCTGCCTCTTGTGACAACCAGTTATGTCTCCAGACACTACCAAATGTTTCTGGGGGAACAAAACTACTCCTGGTTGAGAACAACTGCTCGAGAGGTAAAAAGAAGAAAATAAACTATTAACAGTTAAATGAGATATTTCAGATAACAGGAATGGCTCTGAAATAGCACAGCAGGCAAGGTAATTAATTTCTTAGCATGACTTACTTCAAAGCTCACTTCCTACCCAACAAACGTGACAGGTGAAGAAACTGATGGAGAACTTATACTGAAACACTGCTCTTGACAAGGGACTCCCAGCAATGGGAGGCATGACTCAGTTTTCCGGACCACAGCACTCAGCTGCAAGCTCTGTCTTACTGGCAAAGATGGAGGACAGCACACAGAAAGGCTGGCAGGGGGCAGCCACAGCCACAGCGCCAGCGTCCACCTGGCAGCAAGTTCGGTGAGCTTTGGCAGACACTCGCCGAAGAGGGCATGCCCATGAAAGACAACCTCTTATCAGATGATAGCCTGATCCCCTAAGCCTGGCAAAAAAACCAGGATTCAAAGGAAGAATGAGAAGAATGGTCAACTTATTAAGCCTGGTGCTGAAAGTCATCAGGAGACACGAGCCTGGTGTCTATGAGGTGTGCACAAGATTTAGAATCAGGAGGCTTGGGTTTATGTCCCAACTCTGCTGGTGAACTCAGTTTCTACCTCTGGGCAATGGGAATTATAAGAATCAATTTCATTCAGCTTTGTTTGTCTTTTATATGAATGAGGATTGAACCTAAAACCTACCCCACAAGTGCAGATGATAATGATCACCAATAATCCACTCTATTTATACTAAGTCTGTGCTCAGCGTCTGACACGCACGATCACCTTTATCCTAGTGCAATGAATACTATTATTAAATAATTTGTAAGCTGTTAACTGCTATTATCATATGTTCATTTTAAGCTGGGTAAATTGTTATTTTTCTCAGGAAAAAAGTTCCTCTGGATTAATAAGAGGTCAAACTGTCATACTCAAACCAAAAATCAATCCACCAGTTAAACCCGAGCAATCCAATAGCTAGGGATTAATTCCGTTTTAACTTCTCAGTGATAAATCAACTGGTTAACTAAAAAAACCTGTTTTCAGCTGCCCATGTGCCCAAACCTGGGGACTCTTGCAAACTCTTACTCCTTATCTGACTGCGACCAGATCTCGGCTTGTGCAAGTCACTGGTTCTCACCAACAGGATGAGGATATGAATGTGTGCCTCCTGCTTCATCTGCGTGCTCTGAGATAGACTCCATCCACTGCAGTTCTCACAGCCCACCTGAAGTTTGCCCTTCATTTCACACTGAAGAGGTGAGACCCCAAGAGGTTGAGAATAACTTGTCTGAGGTTCCTAGCTACTAAGGGCAGAGCCAAGTCCAACAAGGAGTTCACCAAATGACCAGGGGGAAAAGCAGCCCACAGGTCTTCATGGCAGCAGCTGCAGTGAGAAGCAGGGCCCTCTATAAATACTCTGCACTTTTCCAGTTAGAACCTTAGACTAGGCACTGACGAGACACTGTCATACGCTTATTTTCAGAAACACAGGCAGGATATTTCTGCTATTCTTTCCCAGAAACATCATCTTTACTTAAAACCCGCTGTTAGGCTGTATTTTTAGATGTCATGGTACAGTATCAATGAGTCAAAAAAAGGGGCGGGGAGTACAGATACTGTAAACAGGAAAAGTCACAAAGTGTAACCGAGAGAAGCCCTGAGCGCCCTTGGGCTGCGGGGGATGTCCTTCTTGTGTGCCGTTCAGGTTGACCGAAACCAAAGTGCTCCAGGTGCCTTGTACAAAATGGAAGTTTTGGCTTTGGTGATTATGCAAGCAGCAGACACCCTGTGGTCGGGAAACTTTCTGTTTTGCCAACTGTCAGTTTTCTCTTTTTCCGTGAAAAACAGCCTGTAAAAAGGAGCAAAAGTACTGCGATTTTCAAAAACTTAGATGTAAAGACAAGCACAGCTAGAGAGAGGGCTTTTAAAAATACAATGCAGTACTTGTAAGTTACAGATATTCTAGGTACTATTTATTCACTTGGAATTCTGGGCTGAATATAAGCCATCCACAGAGCAAACAAATCAAATATCTTGCCCTGGAAACCTAAAAATGAACACAATTTAATTAAAAAACCTAAACCAACTTCATACTACTATTCTAGCACACACATTGTCAGAGTCTTTGTATTTCGATTTTCATCAACCCTGTTCGGATGTCTCTGACTTACGCTTGTCAAAGTCTCTTTGTTCTTTGTGGTCCACACACAAAGTGGAGGCTGAAATGAGTCCTTCAGGACTTTATAATTAATACAAACAGATTGTATCAGGTCCAGAGCCCTAGCTTGGTTAGTGGCACTATCATACTTGGGGAGGTGATTTAGAAAAAACATTACCAAACTGTGAAAACAGAAAAATAAATCTCACTTTGGACAATATAAAAAAAATTCTTGATCATAATGTCCAGGACTCACTTTCCCATCACAGAAAAAAACATTCCCTCTCAGCCTACACACTTCTAATATTTAATGAAAAAAAATTTTGTCACCCAAAGCACGCTTTATTTTCTAATGAGAATGTCTTTTTTTTTTTTTTTAGGCTAACACATTATTCAAGGATTAAAACATAACTGAAGGGTCAGAGGTCAGGGAGACCAAAGAAATATTAAAAAGGAGAGCCAGAAAAGACTCCTGGGAGAGCACTAGAGAACACAACGAGGGACAAAGAACTCTTCGAGAGAGAATGGCGGCGTGGGGCTGCCCGTGGCAGCCACAACAGCCACTGCCCCATTTTCAAGCTGGTTGTTAAGCACAACCAATTTTAAATATTAAAGTATGTGAACTTACAATGAAACAAGTTGCATAACAAGCAAAGGTGATAAATGCTCCAAACTCATCACTTTCCAGTAATTTTATGACATCTCACCGTTAGCTTTGCTCTTGAAGTGATTTATGTTTATTGAATCTGTATAGTAGCCATAGTGTACTCACCTCCTCCCAGCTCAGTGATGTTAACTAGTAACATGAAATCAGCCACTGTGAGAATATTTATACCACAGAAATCGGCAAATGCTACAAATTGGTGCCCTTTTCCCTGAGAACTGATTGTTCAACACTGAGCAGCACCCCCGCTGGAGAAGTTCAATAGGAGAAGAAGGTCTTGGGGAAAGTGCATGCTTAGAAAGTGCAATGTCAAGATGTTGAGGTCATTGAGAAACCACGTGGCAAAGACAAAAGAAGAGAGGCTGTGAATTCAGACAGACTGTGTTCGAAGTCCAGCACTTAACTTTCCTAGGGTTTATTTTGTACATCTCTAAGATGGGACTAATAATATCTCCCAACAGAATGGCCGTTCTCATCATGCGTGGCATAGAGCTGGGCAAACAGAAGCTGGCATATAAAAGGTGACTGTTACACAGTTTGCCCTTGAACAGTGCCAGGGGTTGGGGCGCCAACTTTCTGTGTAGTCAAAGATTCATGTATAACTACATAATTTATTACTATACTTTAAAGAAGAAGCCCTTAGTGGGCAAGCTCCTCACGGAGGCTCTCCTGACTTGGGGCTGCCCCTCACGCTCAGTCTCGCGTGCCTCTCCTGTTCTTCTGCCACCAGAATGCAAGTTTCATTGACTGCTGCTTTCCTGCCTCCTAAGAAAGTGCCTAGCCCATCATGGGGCTGAAATATGTGTGGAATGAATGACTCTACTCCTCCACTTACAAGTTTTCTACCCATTTTTACTGTTAGAATCTCACTGGAAACTGAGTCACTTCTTGGCCTCTTAATTATCAAATTCCAACCAGCTGTGTGGCTACTGTCTTTCTGGAATCTATCAAACCATTGGAATGCTTTTCACTGCTCAGGGAGTCCACTGCGACCTTGAAGCATCTGGGAAAGCTGTTTCCAGCTTTTTGATTGACAAGCAGAATTGAGCACTGAGTAGCTAAGCCCTGTAGGCAAGTTTCTCCCCACTTCCGTTCCTGTTCTGTTCTCATCTCAGTTCCATCCCGTCTCCATCAGGAGGGATGAGTCTTGTGAGAGAAAACCTCACCCTACACTTGCAGCTGTATCCAGGGAACCAAATATTTACCCCGTGGCCTGCCTCAGAGCTGTTCCTTGGACTTGCTATTCTGCAGTGGCATTCTAAAGAGCTGTGATGGGCTGGGTCACTCAAACAAGCACAGGCACTTCTGGTGACAGTGGCTTGGACGATACATCTTTTAGTCAGGGGGATGATGTGGGGGGGGGGGCTGCCCACTCAACCACTTGGTCAGGGCAGGGCTGGGAGCAGCCCCTCGGAAGTCAGATGGGTAGAATATCTGATGCCAACTCTGCCTCTAACTGGCTGGAGACTTCAGGCAAGCTGCTTACCCTCTCTGGGAATAATTTTGCCCAATGCATTGTAAGCTTTCCATAGGGAGCAGCTATTATTTAAGAAGTGTGAGGGTCAAAAGCATAAGCTCTGGAGTCAGACAGACTTGGGTTTCAACCACAGTTCTTCTCTTTAGTACCTATGTGGCCTTGTGCAGTGTACCTCACTTTTCTTGAGCCTTGCTTCCCTCATCTGAAAATGGGGATAGTAATAGAGCCCCCTCCCAGGGCTGGGAGGGTCACATCAGAGTGCAATTTTAAGTAACATTATTATACTTTCCAATAATAAAAACCAAGCAATTGCTAGAGGCTCCTATAGGGTGGATGTTCTCAAAGGTCACATTCAGGTACTGAGTGGTGGTAAGCAGGTTCCACTCTGCCCCTGAACTCTGTAGAAGAGAATAGCAAATAGCTCTGATCATGAACAAACACACTTAGTGTGAATGTTCTAATTAGCAATAATATCACCTAGCTTGTCTGCAGTGCTTTAAACTTTCCAAGCGCCTTCACCTCTATTTCTTCTTTCAAATTTTATAAGTTTTAATGTACCAGAAGTGTCATATTCCCATTTTAGAGATGAGGCCACTGAGACCCAAAGAAACAATGTGACTTCTCTGTGGTCACACAGCTGGATAGATCCAAGACTCCAGATGTGGAGTTCCTGCTTCCTACTGCCCCAAAGCTCTGGATCCTAACAAAAGTATTCACCAAAAAGGAAAGTTAAAAAAAGCCACCTGTAAAATATAAGCCAGCTCTGCACACAACGCTTCACCTTGTGCTCTTCCTGGTGGGAAGGCCCCATGACTCCGGAATTGTGAAGAGAGACGGCTCTCCTCGCCCAGGGTGCTTGGGCAGTCTGCAGTCTCTATCAGAACAGCCGAACTGCCTCGGAGGCCCCTCCGCCAGGCCCCCAGAGCCTCATATTGCACTGAGGTCAATGAAAAAAAAGAACACTTTAAAGAAATTGGAGAATTTTATAACAGCCCTGGAAATAAAAGTCCTTGTTTTCTTGCCTTGGGAGCAATTATTTTTAACTACTGTCACCTTTTTAGAGTCCTCAGGGATTTAATGCACTGAAATAGGGAAGAGTTTTATCAAAGAGAAGTGAGTTATTTAAACAAGAAATGTGGCTCCCGTGGTGCCAGCAAGGACTAAGGGGGGGGGGAGCTGTGGACCCACAAGAGTCACACAAACCCTGTCACCCCAGATTCCCACAAATCTTGTGCCTAAAATTTGAAACACTTGTAGAATTCTTCCCTTCCTTCCATTAGAATGCCTGTTTGTGTTACAGCCAATGGCAGCTCTGCTTAGTTCTCACCGAAATTCACCCGCGTCTCCATCCTCTGCAAACACGGTAGTAACATTAATGAACATTGCATTGAAAACAAGCAGGACTATTTTTTTTCTATAACTGGATATTATTCTATTTTATAATTTCTTCTTTCTGATTATATAATACCCCATTTCTAGAAAATTATGAACATTGTCTATTTTACTGGCTTCATTTATTGTTTTGTTTTATTTGCTTTCCAATAAATAAATATTTTTTGAGCACCTACACTGTGTCAGGCTCTTGGAGATAAAATAGTGACTGCATGTTTTTGTTTGGTGATAGGGAAATTAGATAACTGAATCTTATGCTACAATAGAAGTGACCAGAAAAATTATTATTATTATTATTTTTGTACATAGATCATGCGATATGTCACTTTAAGTGACCTTCCCACTTTCCCAATCAGGATGGGGCAGAAGCAAGGCTAAGGGATCAGTCTTTTACATTGATTTCCATCAGAACTCTCTGTGATGACAAAAATGTTCTAGAGTGTGTTGGCTGATGAGTATGGCTGACACTCAAGATAATGGAGCTATGACCATGTATGTCAGCTTCAAGGACAGTTTCAAAGGAAGAGAGAAAAACTAGGCTGGCCATCATTTACAGTGGCCAAAACAAGGAAACAGCCAAAGTGTCCCTCGATAGATGATTGGATAAAGAAAATATGGTACATATATACAATGGAATACTACTCAGCCATTAAGAAATGATGACATAGGGATACTTATGACAACATGAATGGACTTTGAGAACATTATACTGAGTGAAATAAGTAAATCAAAAAAAGCTAAAAACTGTGTGATTTCACACATGGGGGATACAAAGCTGAGACTCATGGATACAGGTAAGAGTGCAGTGGTGACCAGCGGGAGGGAGATGTAGCGGAGGAGGGGTTGGGGAAGGGTGGAAAGAGGGACAAATATAAGGTGATGGAAAATAATTTGGCATTAGGTGATGGATATACAGGATAATTGACTAATCAAATGATGGAGTGATGTTTGCCTGAAATCCATGTATACATATTGATCAATGTCACCCTGTTAAAATTAATTTTTTAAAAAAGAAAAAGAAGCTAGGCTGGCTTCACAGCCTCTTTGGTTAGTGGATCTGTGGTCTTGGGCATTTGATTAAGCTTTTCAAGCCTCAGTCTTCTTTGTAAAATGTGGGGGGGATAATATTATCCATATTCCTTCTCACAGATCTCCTTACTTGAAGCCACGGAGGCTTTCTTCCCTCCTTCTTTCCTAGTTGTGACAATCATGGGGGAAAATAAAGTGGTGGGAATGGGATTAACAATTTGAAAAATATTTTAGAAAAATTTCGCTTCTTCCTCCTGCCTGTTAGATGACTCGGGTTGACAAAGTGATCAGTAGGGCGCGGTAAATTGTGACAGCACCATTCCTACTAGGTACCCTCGCTAAATGACCCTAGTTTCATTAGTGGTTAAGCAGGTGGTTGGAAATCTCAACTTGACCACTTTATCAAACGTGTGATTACCCTCAATTCCGGTATTCACAATCATTGCCAAGCTCTACTGTATGTCAGACTTTATAATAGGCTCTGGCCAATATAATAGACTATAGCCAAAGTGCTCCTCTCTTACACAATTGCTAGTAAAGGTAACAGTCACAGACAAGCAAACCAACAAATACACAAGATGACTTTAGATCATGCTAAGCACAAGCAGTCCTAGAACTACAATGGTTTGAATACAATAGTAAATTGACCCAAAATAATCAAGCCAGATCACTCAGTGTTTTCATATCACAGGGACGGGAGGTCCCTGAGAGCATCTTCTTGACCAGTTAGTGTTAGAGATGACTGAATTCAATAGGAAGAATGCTCCCATCTCTTAGACAGCCCAAGCCCTGAACCTCCTGCTTCCCGTCCACTTCAACCTATCTTGCCCGCCCCCTCCCACTGGGGCTCCAGCTACACTGGGCCTATTCTGGTTCCTTCTCTGTACGCTCTACTTCCCACCTCAAAGCAACTTATCAAAACTGATGAATAGTCACTTTCTCTTGGAAGCCATGTGTAGCAGTTGTGAATCAAGACTCTGGAGTCAGATTGCCCAGCTTTCAAATCCTGGTTTTGATATTTTGTTAGCAGGACTGTGGGCAAATGACTGCATTTCTTTGCTTCTCAGTCTTCCCACCTGCATAATGTAAATGATACTGGAGCATTGCTATGAGGTTTAAATGAGTTGATGCACTGCTGAGTGCCTACAATAGCTCTGGGCTCCATAACTGTTATTCTGAGTGTTATATGTTATTTTAGCTCTCTATACGTCTCTTTTGTAGTAAATTTCAAAATTGTAATTAAATAATGATGTACTTTTTATGTAACATCTGCCTCCAGGGACCATATCTGTCCTTGTAACCACTGTACCCCACTGTACCTGAGCTTATAGCATGCACCTTGCAAAAACACCTGCTCAATAAACATCTATTGGCTCTAGTTGGTGGCTTAGTGGATAAAGTGTTGGCCCGGCATATGGGTGTTCTGGGTTCAATTCCCAGTCAGGGCACAAAAAGGAAATGACCACTTGCTTCTTTTCCCTTCCCTCTCCCTCTTTTCTTCCTCCTCCCCCACCCCCCTGCAGCCAGTGGCTCGATTGATTCAAGTGTTGGCCCAGGCATTGAAGATAGCTTGGTTAGTCTGAGCATGCCAGACTCAGGTGCTAAAAATAGCTCAGTTGATTTGAGCATTGGCCATAGACAGGGGTTGCTGGGTAGATCCCAATTGGGGCGCATGCAAGAGTCTGTCTCACTATCTCCCCTCCTCTCACTTAAAAATAAATAAATAAAATAAACATATATTAAATGAAAAAAGGAGTGCATATTCATTTTATAAAAATTGAGAAGGGAACATAGTTTTTCATACAAAATATTTCAAAGTAGTGCTAGTTGATAAGTAGTGTCTTTTCAAGAGAAGGCAAAAAGGATAACGCAAAGATTTGTGGTGCATTTGACCTCAGGACTTACAAAGGGGGATGCTTGCCCCCTTATGTGGGCACTTGGGGCTGTGCATGGTTGCCAGGAACAACCTCCCACTGTTTCAACTCAATATATAATGGTTACTGTAAAATCTCTGCAGAGTTTTGGATGAATCCCTACAGTCAGATGGCTGTTCTAATGGTGAACAGAGTAATTACTTTTAGGTCCTGCTGTAGTGACATTATTCTCAACTCAACACAAGGCCAAGTACCAAGAGAAAACCTGCCTCCTCCATACCCTGGTTGCTACTAAAAGTATGATTCCTGTTTCCAGAGGAGCAGTATAAATGGTTACAGAGGACTTGCTCTTAGAGCCTCAATATCTTCTATGGAGCTCATGTCACAGTTTAGAAATAAGGTTAGGCGCTAAAGTTTCATAAAAACTCATTTCTTGCATATCACACACGCAGGCCAACTAGTTTCTCACCAGTTCTCTGAAAGACAAGCAGTTTATTCTAGTTCTGCAGCTGGAATACACAAACCTCACACAGGTCTATTAATGAGGTGAACAGGGTTTGCAAACCCTCCCTCCCCCTCAGGTACAGGTAAAACATGTTAGTGAGAATCTTTATAGGAAGACTTCCCATAACTTCCATAACTTTGTGTGTGTGTGTGTGTGTGTGTGTGTGTGCGTGAGAGAGAGAGAGAGAGAGAGAGAGACAGAGACAGAGAGAGACAGAGAGGGACAGACAAGAAGGGAGAGAGATGAGAAGAATCAATCCTTTGTTGCAGCACCTTAGTTGTTCATTGATTACTTTCTCATATGTGCCTTGACAGGGGGGCTACAGCAGAACCAATGACCCCTTGCTCAAGCCAGCGACCTTGGGTTCAAACCTACAACCTTGGGCTTCAAGCCAGTGACCATGGGGTCATATTTATGATCCCATTATCAATCCAGTGACCTTGCACTCAAGCTGGTGAGCCCATGCTCAAGCTGGCAACTTTGGGATTTCAAACCTCGGTCCTCTGCGTCCCAGGCCAATGCTTTATCGACTGCACTACTGCCTGGTCAGGCTTCCCATCACTTTTATCAGATATGTCCTTAAAATGGTTTAGAACTAGTTCCTTAAAAAAAGATGAACACTTGACCTCAAGCCCATGATAATATACCACAATCACTTATTTGCGAACTTGTGCCCAGTGAAATCCAGACAAATGTCTGTAGAATCAAGTAGTCTTGTGTGTCCAAAATGACAGAAGGATGATGGATTTTCTGACAATGGCAAGGTGTAGTGATTACCCCAAGTGGGGTATGAATACATGGTTCATATTTATGTTATCACAATCATGAAGAGCCCGGAAAAAATTACTCAGTCATTACTTTGTACACTCAATCCTTGGGTGGTGTCTACATAGTTTCATGACACCATTCATTGTCTTTATTTGCTGAACTGGAGGTAAATGTATAAGAATATTATAGAATAATATTAACATGTCTTCAGTGCCAGAGACTAGCTCTAATCCCCCCAATAATCTCATAAGGTAATTTCAATTATCCACATTAGAGGGCCATGGGAGGTCAGTCAGTTCATAAAGGCAAAGCGGTGTTTACATGCTAAACCTCAAACACCGATTCTCACCATTCCTTCTCTGTTTCCTTCAGACGGAGCCTTTCAAAAAAGACTCCTGAATGCTTTCGGGTGGCTCTCTTTTTTGCAGTTGACACTGTTCGATGTCTACCTAAATATATCTCTGTAGGTCTAACCCTTTGACTTCAAAATCATATTCACTAAATTCCACTACTTAACAGCATTTCATGTCAACAGCATTCACACTCCTCAAGCCTAAGTGGCAAATGAACTGAAAGTTAAACTCGCAAGAGCTCCAGTCACTGGAGAGTTCCGATATGCATTCCGCTACTGGCAGGGTTCCTAAGGGCAGTGGCTGTGTCTCATTTACCCTCGCAAGCCCAAGACTGGCACATTCAAAAGCACCTAGCAAATTCATGTTGACTTTCAAAAAGTGGAATCTAGAGAGCATTGTCAGATTTCAGTACAAGAGTGTATCCATTCCCCACAAGGTCCTGACTTCTTCCGGACAGCATGTCAGGGTCTGGTTCCAGTTAGCGGTTTCAGCCATTTCTCCACCTCTAGCTCTGCCACACTCAGTTCTTACCCACCACATCCTGCATGGCATTATCAGCACCTGGTCATGTAGTCCCAGCCCTGAATTCCTTTCTGTGAAAAAGAAAATATCCGTAGAAAGAAAGAAGAGAGAGATGGAAGGAGGGAGAGAATAAAGGAACAAAGAGAGGAAAAGACGGAGGTGACCAGAGACACAGCTGCAGTTTATCTGGGTGACAGGCCATAGCGACAAGTAATTAGAGTCAGAGCATGTTAAAGCTGAACAAGAGCCTCGGTCTTAGTCTAACCTATTCACCCACAAATGTGGATCCTGAGGCCTGGAAAGGAAAAATGAGCTTCCCAAGGCCATGGAGGGAGGCCTGGGGCCAGTTCTCTCTGCCGCGTGCACTTCCCAGCTAAGCATGGTGCTCCCAGGTAGAGGACAGTTTCTGGCTTAATCCCACTCATGACTTAAAACCTGAATATAAACACATCCATAGAGAGGGCGGTAGAAAGTAAAATCTTGAAAGAATAAGTACAAACTCTGCTGAATTGTTCATTTTAACTTATAAGGACAGAAAAAAAACCAAAAGAGAAAACAAATCAATAAAAAGTAAGAGAGGTGAACCTACTCTTATAGCCCTACCTACAAAGCTTTTGGCTTTCTTTTTAAAGCATCTGAAATAAACAGAGAATGTATCCAATATTTTTCTTTTCTTAGATTGTTTTTATTGGAATAATACAGTTTGCTTAACCTTGCCAGATTACATTAATCTGGCACTCAGTTATCTTTCTAGTTTATAAAAAGTCTTTCATTTGAATGTTTCTGTAGTTTTCCAACTTTAAGCAAGAAGAAGTCTTAGTTGGGGCTTCGATGCAGCTCCTTTCAGGGATTAGCGAAAGTCTCATTCTTGAATTAGGATCTGAGACAGGCCTCTGCTAAGAGCTCACTAATATCTTCAGGTTACTACCACATTTACAAAACAAGAAGAAAGCGTTTCAGTTCATCTTCCCTAGGACTACAGCTTGTTGACTAGCAGCAAAACTGTTGGCTCTTTCATGCACCTACCCTCTGATCACTGCTGTGGCTGGAAGCAGTGCGGAACCTCATTGGGAATGCAGCTCCCACGTTTCTAGTCCAAAACAGAAACACATGCATAGGCCCTAGCCGGTTGGCTCAGTGGTAGAGTGTCGGCCTGGCGTGCAGGAGTCCCGGGTTCGATTCCTGGCCAGTGCACACAGGAGAAGCGCCCATCTGCTTCTCCACCCCTCCCCCTCTCCTTCCTCTCTGTCTCTCTCTTCCCCTCCTGCAGCCAAGGCTCCATTGGAGCAAAGATGGCCCAGGTGCTGGGGATGGCTCTATGGCCTCTGCCCCAGGTGCTAGAATGGTTCTGGGTTGCAACAGAGCAACGCCCCAGGTGGGCAGAGCATCGCCCCCTGGTGGGCATGCTGGGTGGATCCCGGTCGGGCGCATGCAGGAGTCTGTCTGACTACCTCCCCATTTCCAGCTTCGGAAAAATACAAAATAAAAATAAAAATACAAAAAAACCCCAAAAAACACATGCATAAGAAATAACAGGTTGCACAAAACACAGTGAAGCCAGCCACCAGGCAAAGCAATCAGCGGGCTCTAGAAACAGCACAGTGGTGGAGAGCACCGGGTCAGGACTCAAGAGACACGAAGGTTGGATTGTTCCCTGCCCACAATGAGATAGAGATTTTAAGAAAATTCCTTCATTTCTTTGGATTTTAATCTCATCAGCAATAGAATCACGGGATTGGACAAGTTTCTTTTAGCTCAAATGTTCCACAGCATATGGTCAATATGTTTAACAGTTCAACTCAACCAGTGGTATTTCTCTACCACCTCCCCTCCCATACCACATTACCGAGCACTCTCTCCATCACCAGGCACAGGAACTTCTACTCACCTGCACAGTGGTACCCCCTTATCTGCAGTTTCTGGAACATCTGTCACCCATGGTCCAAAATACTCTATGAAGAGTTCTAGGTTTAAACAATTCATTGTTTTAAATTGCACACTGTTCTGCATAGTGTGATGAAATCTCGTGCTGTCTCCCTCCATCTGCCTGGGACATGAATCACCCTTCTCCAGCATCTCAATCCCAGATGTACTCCCGCCTGTTAGTCATTTAGTAGCTGTCTCAGTTATCAGATGGATTTGAGGTATCTCAGTGCTAGTGTTTAAGCCAGCCTTATTTACTGAATAATGCCACGTTTACATGTTTTATTAGAGTATAATTGTGATCATTGTTTTATCTTATTATTAGTTATTGTTGTTAATCTCTACTATATCTGACTTGTAAATTAAACTTTATCAAAGGAACACATGTATAGGAAAACGTATCCATATAGGGATACGTTCTACCTGCAGTTCTAGGTACCCACTGGTGTCTGGGAGCCTATCCGCTGCGGGTGAGAGGCAGTTCCTGCGTCCTCCAGTGAAGAACCAAATAAGTGGTGCACTGAACACACAACTCACTTGGGAGTGGGATTTGGCATGCCTGAGAATACCTTATTTTATCTATTTTCTGCTTCAAGGTATTTATTAAAGGTGGCAGCAGCAAATAGTCAGACATCTTTGCCCTCTACTCAGTAACCAGATTCCTTTACTGAGAAATTCAGAGGATAAAATGCCTAAGGATAACTGTTATCACCTTTCCTGACATTTCCCCTTCCCTTAGCACTAAACGTTTTAAGTTGCATGTGTTACTCCTTTGGCAGATGTTAATTTGAGACGCTATACCGAGGTCTAGTTATCTCCAAGGCAGAGGAGTCTAAGTGGTTACACTCAAAGCAGCATTAACCTGATATAAATAAGTCACTAGGTGTCAATCAGACCTATCAACACAGAAGATTATGATCATAGGGAAGGGGTGATGTGATAGAGCCTGGAACTATTTTAAATCCCCTGCTAAGAGGTATAGCTTCTGATTCCTGAAAGGGTTTCTGTACAAATGGTCTTACTCCTAGGAGCTTCTACGGCCCGAGTCTTAAGAATAGGACCATCTAATAATGCTGTGCTGAGAATCCAGGTCCTGGTGCAGCATTTTGGATCATTTATATTCCTTTCCGTGTCTTCAAATCAGCCAGTACCTTTAGACAGGCCTGATTTAGAGACAACTGATTCAACTCCAAGGCCACACTGCTGTGTTGTGGGTTTTTTTTTACGGCGAGGGGCACTCTCCCAGTCACTATTGTAATATTTCCATGACGTTTCTCTTCTCTCCCAACCCTACCCACTTCCTCCACAGATTTCCTTTTGTACCCAAGAGCTTTGCAGTCTCCTTGTTGAGATAATTTCCTCTGTATTTTACCCAGATTTTCCTCCCCTCCTCCATCTCCAGCCTCTATGTACCAGGGAACCAGAAATGGACAGAGAGCTGGACCTGATGAGTTTACCATAACCACATTACAAGGGAGGAAAAGGAAAAGAGCTTCCCTTTAATTAGGATGTAGGACTTCCTCCGACAAATCATAAAAGTGTTATTAATTAATTGACAGCCATCCCCCCAAATGGTGTTTCTGAGATTTCTACCTTGAGCTGCTGAATAAGATCGCAACCTTCACCGTGAACTAGAATGGGGGATAGAACTCAATTTTCCTGCTTCTTTCTTGAGGCAAAATAGGGATGGACATTAAGAGGTCTTTACAGAAAAGTTACTAATGAAGTCTAGGTCCCCACAGGATCTCTGCTGCTCAGAGCTTGGGACAGCGAAGGCCCTGAGCACCCTGTGAGCTCATTAACAACGCGGGTCTCAACACATTTCGCAGGGTTTACTACAGCATTCCGGCCCTCTCACTCCCCTTTCCACACAGATAAACAGTGCTAGTCTTTAACATTTTTTAAAGCTAAGAAGAACAAAAGGAAAGATAAAGGATAGCAGTGAGGTGAAGGGTGCAGTGAGGGAGAATTATAAACTTCAACAATGATTACCAAAGTGAAACAAGAAATCAGCCTTCAGGACGTTAAGGGAGCAGAGACAAGCCTGAAAAACAATGGCAGGAGAACTTTCCGAGCAGGGGAGCTGAGGACTATCTCCATCTCCGTCTTACCAACTGAAGTGTAGTCAGTTCTTGTTTGCAAAGAGTGCGTCTTTGAAAAAGCGAAAATACACATATTTTTTGGTAGTATCCTTCTCTGAAAGTCGGGATCTGGACTATTAGTTCTTAGTTCACTTCAGTAGAATATTGAAGTCTGCCCAAGATTTTGTTAAAAAATGCCAAGGAGAGCAGCATTATACTGTCTGCACTCAGAAGATAGTAAGAGAAATTGTTCTTACCTCCAAACCATGACCGCGGCTCATGTACAGGACTGGAGAGAGCGTGCAGGACAAAGGACACATGTATTGAGCACTTTGTGTGTGTGTGTTCTCCAAATACAAGCTGGTGGAAATAGGGACCTAAAAACCACCGCCGCCTTCCGCTACCATATAATCACAAGGAAATGACCTTACCATTTGTTGCTTTGATTAGAAACAAAAGCCTTTCAACATGAGTCAGGAGAGCAATGGGGGGAAAACCCAACAACAACCAAACACTCTGCCAGTGCTCTGGCCACCTAAAGGCTCTTTCATTGTATGTTTGAAACACATGATGAAAGGTTTTCTTTTTTCTAAACTCCATTGATAATACTTGATCTGGGTTATATCATTAATCAGCGGTAGGCTATGCCATCTAAGAATCCAAACTGCAGTTTTGGCTCTTTAGTCTCCATATATGCTGAATGAGGTAGGGGAGTTGATAGCATTCCTTAAGCTCCACTCTGCTACGCACAGCCATTACAGGTCAACAGAATTCCGTGGGACAACCTTTGTGACGTGTGGATTTCAGCGAGGCTGCCACAAACAAACATCTTGGCAGCATGACCGTGGTCTCATAAAAGGATTCATTTTGTCATTTGCATTTAACAGAATCATTACTCTTGAAATTACTCAATGAATAGGGGATAAATAAAAATGCATTATACTTTAAGGTGGAGCAGAAATAAAAGTACATGCAATCCTAGAAAAACAGTAAATCCACTTGTTTTTAGAATGCTTCAGTAAGAGCTTGTGACAAGGTACCACATTTCTCTCATTGTAAAAAAAACCCCAAAAAGCTGTCTAGGATTTTGCAAGTGTGTGTTATGGCTGGAAACAGTTCTAGTCAGACAAACATGGCATTTGCATTTTGTAGCTATCTGTCCTTGGGAAAGTTACTTGATTGCTCAGAATTCATTTCCTCCCTAGAAAAATGGGGGTAAAAATCCGTATCTCATGAGAAGTACTGCAGGAATTAAATGAGATAATACATGCAAAATAGTTTGCTTGGCATACAGACATATACCACATGTATTTAAACAAAAGGTAGGGTGCCCTCCCTCAGATGCAACCCCCAAAAACATTATCTCTCAGAAACAGCTTTATCTTTGAGGAAGTAGCTTTATCTTCAAGTCCTTTTAAAACTCTGACTTCCTTGAACTAGGGAGTACTGTCTGGAGAAGACACAGCAGCCTGCTCCAACCTGAATGAGGGCCAAGTGTGGGTGCTTATACAGGTCATGTGATAAATCCAGTAGAAAGGAGGCAAAAAACCCCATTAATACAGATTTAATAACTATTGTGGGAGCTGGATGTGAGAATAAACAAGGTACTTAAACACTATTTTATTTTATTTGTATTTTTCTGAGAAGCAGGGAGGCAGACAGACTCCCACATGCGCCCGGCCGGGATCCACCCGGCATGCCCAAAAGGGGGCGATGCTCTGCCCATCTGGGGCGTTGCTCTGTTGCAACCAGAGCCATTCTAGCACCTGAGGCAGAGGCCACAGGGCCATCCTCAGCGCCCGGGCCAACTCTGCTCCAATGGAGCCTTGGCTGCAGGAGGGGAAGAGACAGACAGAGAGAAAGGAGAAGGGGAAGGGTGGAGAAGCAGATGGGCGCTTCTGCTGTGTGCCCTGGCCAGGAATTGACCCCGGGACTTCCACACACTGGGCTGACGCTATACCACTGAGTCAACCGGCCAGAGCTAAACATTATATTAAAAGGCCATGCAGTAGATGGTTACTCTGGAAGATGGTGTATATACACCTCCAGGATCAATGGAAAAGAAAGAAAAAGTCATGCAATGTGATTCCCAGTGAAATATCCTACATGGAGATTCTTAGGCAGAGACAGATGCTGTGCTTGGGAATGCTCTGAGAATGGCTCTGAGATCAGCTCATCTCCTCCTAAATTTAGTGAGATTTGCCCTAAAGAAAGAAATACCTCTTTCACAAGCCCCCATCCTTCTGTAGTTCTGTCTCTAGAACCAATTCAGTTCAGTTCAAAGGTCCATTGAGCACCACATACCGCATTTCCCATGTATAAGACACACCGTTTTTGAAAAAATTTGGAGTCTAACAACTGGATGTGTCTTATACAGTCTTATTCAGTGGATGTAGAAGTGTGGCATTTCAAATGCTGTAGAAGAAACTGAGGACGAGGCAATATATGAAGACAGTGATTCGTCATCAGACACAGATAAGGACAAGCTAATAGATGGGAGTTTTGACAGTGATGAAAAGTTGTATGAATTTTATGATGAATAAAACTTGAGTTCAATAACTTTATGTAATACATATGTTTTTCTTTAATTTCAGGCCCCAAAATGAAAGCATCTTGTACTTGGGGAAATACTGTATGTGCCAGGCCTTGCAAGAGAAGTCAGAGAGAAATACTATGGTCCTGACCCTCAGAAATGACAGGTTAGACTTGGTGTTTCCCAAGGACAGCAGATGATCATCTATATTTCACCTCACCGTCTACCTGTGGTTGGACTTTTGCATCTTTTCACAAACATGCTGGTTTCTGTTCTTAATCTTTTACCATTCTGTATGTCAGAGCTCCTCTGGTACCTGGTATTTTTTCTTAGGTTTACATTCCTTTCAATAATGATTTGGGGGGTGTTTATTAGGTTCTTGGCCTAATAATAAGTGTACAACCAGTAAGTGTGGTCCCACAGCACCTTATGCTTAGAAATTTCCTCTGCTTGAGGAATGCTCTTTACTGTCTTACAATATTTAATGCTTTTTGAACAAGGAGCCCCACATTCTCACTGTGCCCTGGGCCCTGTAAATTATGTAGTTGACTCTGCTGGGTACTGGGTTAGGTGGTGGGACACAGTGGTAAAACGGAGAGACATCTAGAGAGCAGTGAGCAATAAAAATAAGTTAATTAGGCCCTGGCCGGATGGCTCAGTGGTAGAGCATCAGGTCCCGGGTTCAATTCCCGGCCAGGGCACACAGGAGAAGCGCCCATCTGCTTCTCCACCCCTCCCCCTCTCCTTCCTCTTTGTCTCTCTCTTCCCCTCCTGCAGCGAGGCTCCATTGGAGCAAAGATGGCCTGGGCGCTGGGGATGGCTCCTTGGCCTCTGCCCCGGGTGCTGGAGTGGCTCTGGTCGCAACAGAGCGACGCCCTGGAGGGGCAGAGCATCGCCCCCCTGGTGGGCAGAGCGTCGCCCCGGAGGGGCAGAGCATCGCCCCCTGGTGGGCGTGCCGGGTGGATCCCGGTCGGGCGCATGCGGGAGTCTGTCTGACTGTCTCTCCCAGTTTCCAGCTTCGGAAAAAAAAAAATACAAAAAAAAAAACAAACCAAAAAAAAAAAAGGTAATTAATAAATAAGGTAATTTCAGATGGAGGTAAGACCTATGAAGAAAATAAAACAGTAGGATGTGACAAGGAAGGACAGGAGGCACTGGGTGCGGAGAGTGAGCTTCCAGGCTAGGGCTGGAGGTTCGGAAGGAGCCGGCCCTCTGGATGGCTAGAAGCTGAGTTCAGAATCACATCTGCTTTGTTCTGCTACAAAACATGGCATGTGACAATCTCTCAACTAGTATTTTGAATGAATAGAACTTCTGTTTTAAAAAAAAGAGCACCAAATACAGAAAAGTAATTCATAATCTATTAGAAACTGGGACAGCATCTCTGACTGATAAGGGCTATTTGAAGTTTACTTAAGGTCTCTGAGGATCACGTGTTTTAGCAGTTGGAAGGGGTATACCATATCCAGGAAAAACAGCTGCAATGGAAAAGTACATTACTTACGGTCCCCTCCAGGCAAAGAAAGAGGGAAGTTTCTTGTTCTAGATGCTTTTTTAATCATAAATGGAAAAAAAAGAGGTAAAAAAGAGTCAGAAAAAAAGGCAGGCATTGTTAAGGGGGCTAACTTTCTGTCTGTTTTAACAGGATGAGTGCCATGACTTTTCATTTGGTTTTACCATAAGGCACATGTAGTTTTTCAGGCAATGGACATAAACTTTGTAAAATCTAATCCCTGCTGTATTAAAAAAAAAAATGAACAGAAAAATACGTTTGTAATTCAGAAGCCATCAAGATGGCGTAACATTTATTGAAAAGTGCATAGATTCACGTTTATTTTGTTTTCTGATTTTAAAGCTGCATGCAATAAAATACTAATCAACAGCCCACATTTCTTGAGTGTTGACTTGTACCAGGTACCATGTAATATGCTTTCCACAGATTATCTTCTTTTATTCTGGCAGGTACTAGGTCATTTCATTTTACAAATGAGAAATTGAGACTCAGAGGATCTGGTAACAGAAGTTCCCCCAGTTGGGTGCAGAAGAACAGAATTTGAACCAGGGGCCCACAGTCTTAAACACAGCCTTTCCACTTGCCTGCTGTGTCAACGGAAACGCACCCAGGGGCTAACACTCGGGCATGCTGTCAGACTTCCTTCCTGTATTTCTGCAGACTCTGGGGTTTTGTTTTGTTTTTCCCTTTCTCTCTTCCTTTGCATTCCTTTAAAAACAAAACAAAACTTTTTATGGTGGAAAATTTTAAGCACTCACAAAAAGTGACAAGCTAGTGTAATGAACCCTCTGTCACAAGTTTCAATAGTTATCACTTCCTTGTTAATTTGGTTTCACCAATATGTTCACCCACTCTCTGTCTTTCTGTAAGCACATCCAAGACTTCACATAATTTCATCTGTAAATATTTCAATGTAAAAGGTAAGAACTCTATAAAAACATAATCCCATTTCCAAAAACAGTAATAATGATTTATTACTATTATTAGATATTCAGTAACTATTCAAATTTCCAGTTGTCTTATGAATGTAATTTTTTTTCAAGTTTGAATTGAGATTTTTAAAAAGTCCACATTTTGCAATTTGTTGACATTTCTCTTAGGTTTCTATTAATCTCTATTTATCCACCTCTCTCTCTTTCTCTCCTCTCTCTCATATTGCAATTTATTTCTTGAAGAAACTGCACTGTAAATTCTCTTACCATCTGAGTTTTGCTGATTTTATCTTAATGGTGTCATTCACCGTATTCCGCTGTCTTTTGTATTTCCTGAACGCTGGTAGAGTCTGACAGCTTGACCAAGTTCTGGTTGGATCTTTTGTGGCAAGACTGTTTCATAAGTCACAGCCTGACATCTTTCATTGGGGAAGAGACATCTCTTTTCATGATGTTAGCAGGTGTTGATGCTCAAGAGCTAGATCAGGGGTAGTCAACCTTTTTATACCTACCGCTCACTTTTGTATCTCTGTTAGTAGTAAAAATTTCTAACCACCCACCGGTTACACAGTAATGGTGATTTATAAAGTAGGGAAGTAACTTTACTTTATAAAATTTATAAAGCAGAGTTACAGCAAGTTAAAGCATATAATAATAATTACTTACCAAGTACTTTATGTCGGATTTTTGCTAAGTTTGGCAGAATAAATCTTTATAAAACAACTTACTATAGTTAAATCTATCTTTTTATTTATACTTTGGTTGCTCTGCTACCACTCACCATAAAAGCTGGAACACCCACTAGTGGGCAGGCAGTAGGAACCAGGTTGACTATCACTGAGCTAGATTACTTAATCGATTAAGTGTTTCAATATGACTTTTCAATTCTATCACCCTTTACTTAACAGCTAGATTTTTTTTTTCCATATTTTTCCAAAGTGAGAAAAGTGAGGAGGCAGACAGACTCCCGCATGCGCCTGACCGAGATCCACCCAACATGCCCACCAGGGGGTGATGCTCTGCCCATCTGGGGTGTTGCTCCGCTGCAACCAGAGCCATTTTAGCACCTGAAGTGGAGGCCATAGAGTCATCCTCAGCACCCAGGTCAAATTTGCTCCAATGGAGCCTTGGCTGTGGGATGGGAAGAGAGAGATAGAGAGAAAAGAGAGGGGGAAGGGTGGAGAAGCAGATGGGCACTTCTTTTGTGTGCACTGGCTGGGAATTGAACCCTTGACTTCCACACATCGGGCTGACGCTCTACCACTGAGCTAACTGGCTAAAGCCTAGAATATTTCTATAATGAGAAATTTTCCCTCATTTACTAATGGGTTACCCAGTAATAAAATTCACAGGAAAGGCAGAGAAAATGCTATTCTTTACCTCTATTCGCCAGTTTTCAAAATAATGAGTAGACACCTCTAATGATGGCCAATTTCTTTTTAAGTGTTTATAAACTCAGCCTGACCAGGCGGTGGTGCAGTGAATAGAAAGTCAGGCCTGGGATGCAGAAGACCCAGGTTTGAAACCCTGAAGTCGCTGGCTTGAGTGTGGGCTCATCCGGCTTGAGCCTGGGCTCATCAGCTTGAGTGTGGAGTTGCTGGTTTGAGCGTGGGATCATAGACATGATCTCATGGTTGCTGGCTGAAGCCCAAGGTCACTAGCTTGAGCCCAACATCACTGGCTTGAGCAAGAGGTTACTGGTTCAGCTGGAGCCCCCTGGTTAAGGCACATATAAGAAAGCAACCAATGAACAACAAAGGTGTTGCAACAAGAAATTGATGCTTTTCATCTCTCTTTCTGTCTGTCTCTCGTTAAAAAAAAATTATAAACATTTACATTTAAATATATTACATATTTCAATCCATTAAAGTTATTTTCCTTACTGATGTTCAGATTGTCCCATATTGGCCAATGGCAGCTTCTTCAAGTCAGTATCTGCATCTGTTGACATGACCCTGGAAGTCTCTGATTTTTCCCTATTACCCCAGATGAAAAGATGCTCATCTTATACACTTACTAAACAAGACCTGTGCAGCGTGTTATTGCTTTTTGTTTCATTTTTTAAATATTCAGTTATGATTTATACAGTAAAATATTTTCAGTATTACAATTTGATCAGTTTTGGCAAATATATACCCCTATGTTAACCACATCTCTACCAAGATATAAAATTATTTCCAGAAAGTTACTCTGCCAATCTTCCCCATCCCCCATAAGCCACCGCTGCTCAGATTTCTGTTTCCATTGATTAGTTTTCCCTATTTTAGACCTTCATATAAACTAAATATTCGAGTATGTCTTTTGTGTCTGGCTTCTTTCATTGAGCAAATGTTGGGATTCATTTATGGTGCTGCATATATGTGCAGTTCATTCTTTATATATATTGTTGAGTAGTATTCTATTACATGAATATCCTACAGTTCACTTATTCACATTCTTGTTAATGGAAACCAGGCTATTTCCAGTTTGGGGTATTATACACATATGCTACGAACATTCTTTTACAAGGTCTGTATGTGTGTATGTGTGTATATACATTTTCATTTCTCTTGAAGAAATAAGTAGGAATAGAGCTAATAGATCATAAAGTGGATGTATGTTTAATTTTTTAAGGAACTGCTGACCAGTTTTCCAAAAGGCTACTCCCATAATGTAGGAGAGGTCTTTGCCAACAATTGGTGTTATAGATTTTCTATTATAAGTTAGCTACTTTAGTGACTGTGTAGTATTAGAAGCATCTGAGTTTAAGTGACTTGTTTTTGCATGATTATAATTGTAAATTAATAGTAACAAACAGATACCAGATCCTGTTTCCATACTTTATAAGTATATACTCAGTAATACCTTTGTGATTTGTGATAACTATTATTATTACCTTCATTTTACAGATGAGAAAACTGAAGCACAGAGAGGTTAAGTAACTTACATGAAATCACACAGGGAGGAAGTAACAGATGTAGGATCTGAACAGACTATTTGGCTCCAGAGTCCAGGCTCCTGACTTGTATGCTCTTCTGCCTCTTGCAATGGTTAGAATCCCTTCCCTTAGTCACAGGGATGTAAAGTACAGCGCAGGCAAAGTAGTCAATAATATTGTAATAACTATGTGTGGGGTCAAGGGTGTGCTGGAAATGCGAGGGCGGGAGGGGCTTTGTAAAGTATGTGATTGTCTAACCCATTTGCTGTCTATCTAAAACATACAAAATAATATTGAATGTAAGCTGTAACTGAAAAATAAAAAATTTAAAAGGAGTATCTTCCCTTTCTCTAATGTTTTTCTGAGATGCTGGCAAATATTTCCAGTCAAAACTACTATTGTATTAATAAAAAATAACTGTATTCTTTAATGTAAGGACTTTTTATTTTTAGAATTTCCTTTTACTTCTATCCGGCTCATACTCAACTTAAACATTTTCAGCATATCTCTAGCTCTTTTTCCATTCTTTCCTCTTTTTTAAATATAAGGTTTTAAAATATTTTTCCATTGATTTGAGGGAGAGAGAGAGAGAGAGAAGCACATCAACCCGTTGTTCCACTTAGCTGTGCATTCATGGTTTGTTTCTCGTCTGTGCTCTGACCAGAGATCAAACCTATAACCTCGGTGTGCCAGGGTGACGCTTTACCCTCTGAGTCACTACAACAGGGGAAAGGTTTCTTTAAAAAATTTTTAAAATTCATTTTAGAGAGGAGAAAGGGGGGGGGGAGGAGCAGGAAGCATCAACTCCCCATATGTGCCTTGACCAGGCAAGCCCAGGGTTTCAGACGAGATCGGGCGCGTTCAGGGTGGTATGGCCATAGACAGGATCAGGGTTTCAAACTGGCGACCTCAGCATTGCAGGTCAACGCTTTATCCACTGCGCCACTACAGGTCAGGATACAAAAGTTTCTTATTTTGAGTGTATTTTGGTTACACAAACCTTCTATAAGTTCTGACCTTCAGGTACTGAGCAGATAATATACCAGAATGTTTTTTTGCAGTAACAAACAAAAAGTGAAAATAACTTTGATAATATGGATCTATTATTTCAGTATCTAAAGAGAGGGTAGTTTAAAGGTTGGTGTGGTCCACAGATCAGCAATGCCATCCAAGTTCCGGGTTTTGTTTTTTTTATATATATTTTGCACACAGAATGTTTTTCTCAAGCTAATATTCCCTCGTGGTGACAATATAGTTGTTATTCTTCCAAAAAAGACCCCCTCTCTCTTTTATGTCTCTTTAGAGAGCTTTTGAAGAACTGTATTAGCAAAGCCATACCACACTGGCCAGAGCTGGGTCATATGTTTACTCTAAACCAATGCCTTGCAAGAGGAATAATGGCATCGTGGTTAGCTTTGAGCACAGCCTCACAAACAGCTTTTATGAAGAAAATGGGCAATAGTTACACTGAAATAATAGTCTTTTCAGTGCTCAGGGAACCCTGAGACCCTCCAGGGTCCCCTCCAGCCCTGAGCGGCCGCAGTACCTCTGCCCTGAGGGCACACAGACACTCCCGTTCTGCAGGTCCTCTGGGACATAAATGCTGGGAAGCACTGGCTTAGAGAGAACAATCAGGATATCCCCAAGTCACACGGGGGTGATATCAATCTCTGAACCTCTCAGGATAAAAGAAGGAAAAAAAAATGGCTCTTGGAAGCAGCTTAGAAAATGAACAGGAACAAGAGAACCTATAAGGGAACAAATAGCCAATATCATGTTGTACAACTGCCTTGCCTGCATCCCACCCCCCGCTGCTGCCTTGATAGCTTGACTTCCAAGTGTTTCTTCCTCTAGTTCAGCACTCCGAGGGTAGGAGCATGCAGGGATCAGCTAGCCAGGGTGAGGTTCTGGCTCTGCCTCCAAGTTGAACGGGGGTAGAGAGGAAAGTCTGGGCCCCCAGAGCCATGGCAGAGAGCCTGTACTGGGACCTGCCTTTCGGATATTTGCCTGGTGGGAACTTTTAGAAGGGAGACAGAATGCTAACAGGATGCTGATGGTGAGTGCTGGCTAGCCAAAAGTGACCAAAGTCCTCTTTGAGGGGCTTCCTGTAGCTACTCCAATTGACCTCTGAATCAGGCTGGCCCTGGGAAAGCCTGCATCCAATACAGCAAACCTGCACATCAACTCATCCTCTCACAAATAACGACATTAGTGGGACCAGCAGTTTTGATCATCTTCAAACTAATCAGTTCTGGTGCCTTCCAAAATGAGACAACTGACAGCTCATGATCATTGCGGCTATGAAATTTCATTGAGACAATTTAACTCTGGTTAAATTATATTTAAATGAATACATATGGATTTAGAGAGCCAAATGAGCTTAAAGACTTAAGGTATCACAGATGAGAAAGAAAAAATAAATGGTGCATCATTCTGTTCTTATCCCTATATAAATACATAGAAAATAAACAGATGCCTTGCTGATGACTTTCCTGCTTTAGGGGGTAAATTTAGAGCATTCACAGAAGATGAAATTGTTGAAATTGACTAAATAGTAAATAGACATTCCCCCCCTTATCCATGGAAAATATGGTTCAAGACCCTAGTGGATGCCTGAAACCACAGATAGTACCAAAGCATGCATATATATATATATATATATATATATATATATATATATATATATACATATATATATATATATATAACTAATAAAAACAGAATAAGAAGAACACTATTCTGTAATGAAAGCCATGTGAATGTGGCATTATTAAGTAAAAATGGGTGACTTGAACTCAAGCACTGCTAACCGAGACGTTGCTGAGCACCTGGCCTGGAGACGCTGCACAAAGAAATAATTCATCTCCTAGCTGCAACCAAGACGGATAACGTGGGATTTCATCACATTACTCAGAACCACATGCAATTTAAAACTTAGCAATTGCTTATTTCTGGAATTTTCTATTTAATATTTTTGGACTGCAGTTGATCATGGGTAATGGAAACTGCAGAAGGTGAATGATGGATAAGGGAACCTACTGTAAGAAACCAAACAGCATAATGAATAGAAAAAGAAAGAACTATTCAGGTTGTTTCTGAGTCTTAAGACTTGGGTGAATTGCAGAGGGGCTATCTTTGTGATACTTGGGTTTTAATCAGCAACATTCTGCATAAACTTTTTTTTTAATTTATTTTTTACAGGGACAGAGAGAGTCAGAGAGAGGGATAGATAGGAACAAAGAGAGATAAGCATCAATCATCAGTTTTTCTTTGCGACATCTTAGTTGTTCATTGATTGCTTTCTCATATGTGCCTTGACCGCGGGCCTTCAGTAGATCTAGTAACCCCTTGCTGAAGCCAATGACCTTGGGTCCAAGCTGGTGAGCTTTGCTCAAACTAGATGAGCCCGCACTCAAACTGGCGACCTCGGGGTCTCGAACCTGGGTCCTCCGCATCCCAGTCTGACGCTCTATCCACTGTGCCACCGCCTGGTCAGGCCTGCATAAACTTATTTTAACTATACATGGAAGTTCTATATCACTTTGAGATGACACACATTTTCTAGGAGATTAAAACTTCCTCTCAAGTCTGGCTCTGAAAATTTAGTATGCACAACAATTTACAGTGTGATGAATGCTTCCTTTCACATTCTCAGGTGAAAACAATTCTGGAGCTCCAAGCATTATAGCCTGTAAGAAGTTATGAAAACTGGACAGCTCCACTAACAAGTGAAATAAAATAAAAATAGACATAAAGTGTAACTTTTAGGCTAGTAGAATGCTAGAAATTAAAAGTTGGCTAGAGTACAGAAAGCAGGATTCTTGCTCGTTCTTGGCAGTGTATAGAGTACAACCTCTTTGGAGATCCAAATTCTTTCCAAACGGTATTTATCTTATAGAAATTCTCCCACAAATGTTTTACATATGAGTGTTCAGTGTAACACTGACTTAGTAAAAACTGGAAAAAACTTAAATGTCCATTCATAAGGGCCTAATGAAATTAATTATGGTACATTCATACTGTTGCATATACTAATTATAAAAAATAGAGATACGTCCATATCTAAGACATGTTAGTAAGTAAATGTACTTCAAAATAAAATGTGTAGGATGATTGTCATCTCTGTAATTTTTATATTGATGTAATATGTATATCACTCTATGTTTTGAAAGTATCTGATGAGTATGTACCACTGATAAAGTACTCTCACTTTTAAGCCATGCATAACAATACAACTTATGGACTTGTTATTTTAATGATAAAAATACTTATAGTTCTCAAAAAAGCACAAGTATTATTTTTATTTAACAGTAATCACATCAGTAATAAGCAATGTTCATTATTAATGGACACATTAGATAAACACTTGCAGGAACACTATTACAGGCTGGGTGCTGTGATTCAAGGTGAACTTGGACAGCCTCTGCCTTCCAGAAACACTCAACACAATAGCCTGGATCAAATGTTTTGAATAGGACGTTTTACAAAGTTACAAAACTTACATGTATTCTTGCTATAAAAATTTAATTCAGAATTAGGAAAGTAAAATAAGTAGAAACATCTACCTTCATCAACTTAGATTTCCCCAGAGTAAAAATGATTAATGGTTTGGTATATATATTTCCAACCCTATTCTCCCTTGTACAGGAACACAGTCACACTTTTTACATATCTCTTATCAACTTATCTCTCTATATACATACACACTTATATATTGTTATGTCGTTTGGTTTCGTTTTTACTCACAAACATACCACTGACAATGTTCCCGGACTGTGGCCCGGAGCTGTGCTCACGCTCATTCTTCCTGCCCACTGCAGAACTCCATGGTTGGGAGGTACAGTTCTCCCTTGAAAAATGGGGGGGGGGGTTGGGGCGCTGACTTAACCTCCTCACTCCCACAATGTTAACAGTTCACATATAACTTCTGACTCCCCCAAAACTTAACTACTAATATCTTACTGTTGACCAGTAGGCCTTACTAATAACATAAACAATCGATTAATACATATTTTGCATGTTACATGTATTATATACTGTATTCTTATTTTTGATAAAGTAAGCTAGACAAAAGAAAATCATAAGGAAAAGAAAATATATTTACTGTGTTTATTGAAAAAAATCCATATATAAGTAGACCTGTGCAGTTCAAACCTGTATTATTCAAGGGTCAACTGGTACTAACCTTTAATTAATCATCGTCTAATTCATGTGTCCACTGGTTTGCTATTTCAAATAATGGTGCAACAAACATTCTTGCACAAATACCAATATGTGAGAATGTCCTTTTAAGATGATTTTCTGAGCCTGGCCAGGTGGTGGCACAGTGGGTAGAGCATCGTCAGCCTGGGATGCTGAGGACCCAAGGTTCAAAACCCGGGGGTCATTGGCTTGAGCATAATATCATAGACTTGACCCCATGGTTGCTGGCTTGAGCCCAAAGGTTGCTGGCTTGAGCAAGGGGTCACTGGTTTGGCTGGAGCCCCCCCCCACCTGGTCAAGGCATGTATGAGAAAGCAATTCATGAACAACTAAGGTGCTGCCACTAGGAGTTAATGCTTTTCTTCCTTTTCTCTTCCCGTCTGTCTGTCCCTGTATGTCTCTCTCTCACTGTAAAAAAAAAAAAAAGATTTCCTGAAATGGAAATGTTTAGTCAAATAGATACATTTGACTAATGTTTAGTCAAATATCATACATTTTGACTAGATACAACAAACTGTCTTACAGAAAGGTTGTAACAGTTTACCAAATCAATTATAGTTTTTCTGCTTCAAAATTAATTTCTTCTCTATGGGAGAAAAAGAGAGCATCCCATTTCTAGGATACTTTTTTTTTTTTTGCCTCTTTTAGTAGTAAGAGCTTTTTTTCTTAAACTACAATTTATTAATTTATTGAGTTCTTGTCATGTCTTAGACACTGGTCTAATCACATGTCACTTTCTCATTTAAACCTGACAACAATATTATGAGATACTATGCTGCCATTATATAGATGAGCAAGTTGAGGCTCAAAGAGGTTAAGCACCTAGCCAGTGAGGCACAGGATTATAACTCCCATCCATCTGAACCCAACATTCTCATACATGCATGTGACATTACCTGCATGTTACATTAATATAAACTTTACAGAGATAAAATCATCCTATACATCTGTTTTGAAATATATTTACTTACTAACATGCCTTAGATACTGACTTATTGCATTCTTTTTCATAACTTACATATTCAAAAGATATGTACAAATCACTCAAAGGAAATAAATAAAACTGTTCATCTCTTTATAATATCTAGCAAAACAGAATAATGTCATTAAATAACAGTAAAGACTGAATAAAGCTGTTTTGGGTAAGAAACACACTGTTGTTTCCTGGGCTGTTCCCTCTGTCTTTGTCCTCCAGGTCTCTCCCCCTGTAGCCGGCCACCTGTCCTCCTCCTGGAGCAGGGAGTTGCTGGGGAAGGAGGGTGGCCGAGTGCTGGATTCCGGTGCCTTGCCCTGGGCTCTCCACCCTTCCTGAGGACTCAGCAGCCTGCAGTGTCAGCCCCGAGCTTGTTCCCGGCTCATGGATGCAGGAGCTCGGCTAAGCCAGGAGGTAACCTGGGAGCTTTAGCATGCAACCAGTTCTCTGGTTTTCTATTTTCTTCTTTTTAAATCAAAGGGAACAGATAATGTTATTCACCCAATTTTCATTTGCTGAACTTCATCAAAATTGAGAGCAACTTCCTAAAGGACACAATCTATTATGGAACCTTACCATATTATTGGCATTGACTACTTATTTCAGGGTCATAATATAAATTTAGATGTGATGTTGTTATGGGGAAATAAGCTATGTCTGGTGAATATGTTGTTTGTTCATAAATTTTACTTTCTGGAAAAGTTTCAGATAAAGTCACATATATACACATATATATGTACATATATTTACATATTTTTGGTATATAGGTACATACATAAAATTTATTTATTTATATACTTAAACATTACCTATTTAGCTCAGATAAAAGACACCAAAAGAAAAAAAAAATAATGGGAAAAAAAGAATAGAACATAAATAAATTAGATACTTAAAAATACAACATACAGTATAAAGGTATGGCAAATTTTGCTATATTTGCAACTTAATGTGGTGTATGAACCTGAAAAAAATTAAACTGCTGCAACTCAGTAGTGAATAAAGAGCACTGTTCAAACTCTGGCACTAACATCTCAAAATAACTGTTTTTGAAACTCCAGGTCGAGTTGGCTTCTTTAATAAACTTAGAAATTTATTAGAAGAAAAACACATTTTCAAAAAATAATGTTATTTCCAAAAAAATTTGAGAGCAGAATCTTATGATCTCGGCTGAAACTCTATCTGGCATCAATACCTACAAAGATTAATATATAAAAATTTGAAGGAAGAAAGAATCTCATAAATTTAAATGTAAGTTCAGAGATAGGATTCTTTATACCCAGACAAAACTGTTTCAAACTTAAACATTAGTTTTGTTTAAAAATTGGCATGAGCCTGACCAGGCAGTGGCACAGTAGATAGAGAGTTGGACTGGGACAGGGAGAGCCCACGTTCAAACCTGAGGTCGCCGGCTTGAGCGCAGGGTCACTGGCTTGAGCGTGGGGTCGCAGACATGACCCCATGGTCGCTGGCTTGAGCCCAAGGTCGCTGGCTTGAGCAAGGAGTCGCTTGCTCTGCTGTAGCGCCCCCCCCCCCTCAAGGCACATATGAGAAAGCAATCAATGAACAACTAAGGAGACTAAGGAGCCGCAATTAGGAATTGATACTTCTCTCTCCCTTTCTGTCTGTCTGTCCCTCTGTTTCTGACACACACACACACACATACACACACACACACAAATTGGCATTAGACTACTCATTAAAAGTATGAGCCCTTTTTTTTCAGGAGCTATTTGGGCAATACTTACTGTTACTTTTTATTCTAGAAGTTATGATTCTGTCATTATTTAAGGTTGATAATTAAACACAATAACCAGCTCTTCTAACTCAAAGGGTCAAACTCCCTATAATATTGTCCATGCTTGCAGAATTTTAAAAAGCTTAGATGCAGCCAAAGACTTGGGGAAAGAAAGTTTCTAATTAAACACTAATGAGGTCTAGAAAAATGCTGTGATTTTTTTTTTCTCCCAAGAATCCAGGCGAATCCAAAAGATCCTTCCATCCTTAACTCCAGTGTGTGGGGAAGACCCCTGACAGGGTCTGAAAGAACAGCGACACCCACAGAGTGAATGCCAAAAGAAAAAGCAGAAGGTCTGAAACATCTGCCAGCACTGGTCAGGCAAAACAGGGCATTTTCCAGAGCCTAACCACAGGGCTGGGCACAGGAAACAGCCATCACTTCACAGTTGGAGCTGACAAGAACTGCAGAAATTGCCAACTTCCCCACCCTGGCTGGGCAAATCTGGGACTTGCAGTTGGCTGGCACAAAAGCCAGGGTCCTTGGTAAGCCTGTTTTCATAGGAACTGGAGGAAATAACCTGTTCTGCTCCCTAAAAGGCTGCTTCCCAAACAAAATGGCTATCAGAGAACTCAAATGATGTACTCTCAATCAGCTTACAATGGTTTGGGGATTATTTTCCATTTACAAGAGAGAATAAACACACATACAGATCCATTTCAACATGCATGGCTTCCTTCCTAGGTGAGGTTTCCAAAACTTTCTAGAATTCAAACCTCTCTTTAGAAAGAGCTCCTCTACTGCCGCTTCCTCCTCCTCCAAATTCTCAGCATGCCGCTGCCACTGGAGCCCAGGTCCCCATCGCTCTCAGCTGGACAGGAGAAAAGGCCTTCTTACCACTCTTCCCATTCCCCAACCATTCCCCCGAGTGGCGAGTGAGCTTATCAAAATGTAGAGCTGATTTCTTTGTTCATATACTCAGTAAATACTTATGAAGGGCAAAGTAGGTTCTAAGCACTGAGGATTCTCCGGTGAACAAAGTTCCTACAGAACTTCAGCTAACATTCTGGTCAGGAGACACAATAAACATGTAAACCAGGGGTAGTCAACCTTTTTATGCCTACAACCCACTTTTGTATTTCTGTTAGTAGTAAAATTTTCTAACTGCCCACGGGTTCCACAGTAATGATGATTTATAAAGTAGGGAAGTGACTTTACTTTATAAAATTTATAAAGCAGAGTTACAGCAAGTTAAAGCATATAATAATAATTACTTACCAGTACTTTATGTCAGATTTTCACTAAGTTTGGCAGAATAAATCTTTATAAAACAACTTACTATAGTTAAATCTATATTTTTATTTATACTTTGGTTGCTCTGCTACCGCCCACCATGAAAGCTAGAACGCCCACTAGTGGGGACTAGGGACCAGGTTGACTACCACTGAAAATGAATCCAACATTGGATGGTGACAGGGTTACAGAGAAAAGTGAAGCCCTTTGGGTTGGGTGGACTTTTGGATGGTGAGGCAGAGAAAGTCCAAGGGCAAAAGCCCTGAGGCTGGGATGTGCTTGGACGGTCTGAGGTATGCAAGGAGGCCGGTGTTGCCGGAGAAGAGTTAGAAGCGGGAGAGCAGGAAGAGTGCTGGGAGCTCAGACTGGAGCCTGTTTGCTGGGGGGAAGGGGTGGAGGAAACCTGAACGGGGCATCACTCGGGGACTTGTCCTGTGGAGTAAAGCTAGCTTTTTCTCAGAGCGGGGAAGTCATTGGAAGGTTTTGAACAGGAGAATGACATCATTGGACTTACTTTTAACAAAATCTGGAGGCTGGTATGAGAATAGACTGTAGGGAAAAAACAGCATTAGCCATTTAGTCTCAATGAGTTTATTACGTAATTCCTGCCGTGTTAGGTTTTGGTAGAGATTAGAGACTGGGGGTGTCTCAGGAAGGACTGTTTGAAGGGAAGTATAGGAAAAAAGAGCCTGAATTTTGTAAACTAAGTCCATTCTATATAGTGGCTGAGTGAGTGGTATTTGGATTTAGACAGAACTTTGCTCTTGGACAAGTTAATAGCTCTAAACAATTTCTACCTCTGCCAAACAGGTTTAATAATACTTATTTCATGTCATTGTTAGGAGAATTAAATGAAATGGTAAATATAGAGTGCTTAGCACTATGTCTAACAATAGAAATGTTCATGAAGTAGAAATAACCATAGCTAACACTTTCTAAATGCTTATCATGAGCCAGGACCCTTAGTGAGATCATTTATGCAATCTAATGTCCCCTCAACAACCCTAGGAGGAAGGATTACTGTCGACCCCCTTTCGGACACAAGGAAATGAGACACCAAGCTCGCCACATGTGGGTGTGTGGCTTAACCCCCGGTCAGAGTTGGCACTCATGTCTGCTAGCATGGTAACTTTTGGCTGAGGATGATCAAGTTTGTACAAGGAGTCTACATTTTTACATTTAAAAAACTACTTCTTGATTAATGCTTTTTTAGCCTTTATATGAAACTTAAACTGTAGATCTTATTTAATCTTTTTAGAGGTAAAGAAACAGGCTCAGAGTAATTACATGGCTTGGCTCCAGGTCACACAGTTGGTAAATGATGAAGCTTTGGTTTTAACTCAAGTCCAGCTGACAATAGTCCATTCTATTTCCCTATTTTATCAAGGTCCCTTTCTCTCTTAGATAATAAACACCTAATCACACTTTAATGAGACAAACTAATTCCTGTAAAAATATTTGCTGATGACATTACCCAAGGTAGCATAATACTCGTAATTACTGTGTCTCCTGAGCAGTTGCCAATCTAAGGGTCACGTGGGAGGTGAGTGTGCATGAGGAAGCAATTGGTGGGGCCCCACAGCCTTCATGCATGAGAATCTGGGGCGCTTAGTCCTATGGAATAGGGTTCAGTGTTGAGTGGAAGAAGTTTTAATAGCTTTCTGTTGGAAAGAAAGAATTAAATAACTAAACAATGTTGAGCATCTTTGTTTTCATAAAATAAACCATTAAGTTGTCAGAATCTCCTGATTGATAAAAAACTGTCTCATAAAAACATGTGGGCACAGTGTCTCTAAGTGGTCAGTGGGCCCTTTCCTGGTTGCCACCCTAGACTGTAATTCCTAATCTGGAGTGAAGGAGGAGAAATCCAGGTTTTTGCAGATTTTAGAAACTCGGTTGTTCCTGTGCCTAAGAAATTGGGAACAGTGCATATGAAGATCATTTGCCAGACATTCATTCATACACCCATCCATCCATCCACATATACATCTAACATGTTTTCAGTGTTTTTTTAATGCATTTAATTTTTACAACAATACCAGGAGAATAACTCTTTAAGGTAGATACTCTAAACAAACTGAGTTTCAGAGAACTCACATGGCAACAAAAGCTGAAAGATTTGAACTCAGGCAGTCTGACTTGATACACTTAATTTTTAAGTGCTAAGCTATGTTTGCTGAGTGAATGAATTAGTGAATAAATTACACAGTTCCATCTTTATGTGCTATTTATTTATTTATATATTTTTAAGAGAGAGGAAGGGAGATAGAGAGACAGAACTCCGCATGTGCACTTACTGGGATCCACCCAGCAACCCCATCTATAGCTGATGCTGAAATCAACAGAGCTATCATCAGCACCTGAGGGGATGCCCAAATCAATGAAGCCACTGGTTAAGGGAGGGGAAGACGAAGAAAAGGGAGGGGAGGGAGAGAAGCAGATGGTGGTTACTCCGGTGTGCTCTGAGCTGGAAGTGAACTTAGGACGTCCATATGCTGAGCTGACAATCTATCTACTGAGCCAACCAGCCAGAACCTATTTATCTTTTAATAAATAAACAATCCAGTGGCAAGAGGCTAAGCACTTGAGTGAGCTAGAGCTCTGTTAAGTTCTAGCACCAGGACTCATTAGCTAGTAAGTATATAAAACTACTAACGTGGGATTCGTGGGCTTATCTTGAAGAGTTGTTGAAAGGACAAAGATAAGGCACAACTTCAAATAATTCAAAGATCTAGCATCTGTGCTTGTGAGTACATACCCCAGCGAAGCTCTTGCTCATATGCACAAGGAGACAAATACAAACATTATCACTGGACCATTTCGGGACATTGAATCCATCAACAAGAGATTGATACAGTCATGCAACTGAACACAGGGGTTAAAATTAACTTAAAGGTGAATTCCAAAAGCTAGCTGAGAAGAAAATAATGTAGCAGAATGACACATTCACATAAAATTTTTACAAACACAAAAATATATATTGCTTATACAAAACAGAAACAGAAGATGGATACAGAACAAGCTGATGGTTGCCAAAGGGGCAGGGGTTGGGAGATAAAAATGTATATTATTTATAATAAAAACATACATGGAAAAATTATAAAAAACATATGAGGGGATAAAAAACATCAATTTTATGGTCGATTATCGATAGGGAGAGAGGAGAGGTACAAAGTGGTTTCAACTTATTCTATAAAATTGTGCTAATATATAAAAGTATCTGACGCAAACATAGCACAATATTAAAATGTCTTAAAACTGAGTGTCTTAAAGCTTTAGTTTTACCTACATTATCTTTTATATTTTTTCATATGGAAATAGTACCAAAAAAGGGTTCTGGTTTTTTTTTAAAGGTAATACATGCAAAGTGCCAAGCACAAGGCCCACCACACATTAGCTGCTTAGTAATTAGTAGCATTTAGTTGAATCAAGACAGTGAGACTATAAAAGCACTAGTTAAGGAGAAAATAGTAATTTAATCAACAAGCATTGCCCAAACATAAAATTCAAGAGACTTAAAAATGCTTAGGACATTAGGGGAAGATGGTACTATTTAATTTACTATATTTGCCAGCCTCTTTCATGGTGAAGGTTAATTTCAAGGATGTTAGAATGTGTCTGTTATATACACACATGTATATAATTACATATGGAAGCTTAATTTCTACCTGTTTCCCATGCTGTAAGTCACATAGTTTTGTATATGAAATTTAGAACTACATATCTATTCCCCATTTGAATTACTCACACTTTTCCACAACAACCAAATTGGACATCACAAATATAATGTTCAGAATAAACATAAGCAGGGGATGAGCAAGAGGTTGTTTTATGCCGTAGCTCCAACAAGAAATGATGGAACGAGAAAATAAACACCCATTTGAAAAGGCAGGAGAGGTTATTCTTGACACGGTGTTTTCTAAGCTGTGCAACAAAGGTTCAAAAACACTGTTCAAAGATCCTGACATGAATCTTGTTGATGTTAAATGACATGACCTTTTTGAAATGTATTTTTACCAAGTGGTGGGCTAAACATTAGGATAGTTTTCCTTCCCAGTTTCTGGGCACCTTAGCACAGTGTTTGGGTAAACCTAGAAAAGGTAGAAGACACATTTTCTCAGTAATAAGTGACACACACACACACACACACACACACACACACACACTTTAATTTATTGATTTGAGAGAGAGAAGGAGGGAGAGAAAGACAGGAACATTGGTCTGTTCCTATATGTGTCCTGACCAGGGATTGCACCAGCAACCTCTGTGGCTTTGGAGTGACGCTCTAACCAAACAAGCTATCCTGTCAAGGCTGGTGGACTCATATTTAATTTATCAGCCAAGTTTTTTTTTTGCCCCCCTTTCTGTATGAGTTACTACTGATAGCCGACTCCTTGGCTACCGTCCCTTCAATAGAGTGTAGGCTCCAGTCAGGAGACCGTCCTGATAGCCAGGCCATCTTTTAAAGCTAGATTCTTCTACAAAACATCCTTCCCATCAATGCAACCCTCATTCCCTTGTTCCTTCCCGCTGGCCCTGCCATGCCCAGCTTTGCTCCCAGCACCTGTTGGGCGGGATCTGTAGAGGATGCTGTGATGTGTTATGTCATTGGCCTCACGACTGTTGTGAGCTGACAGCTCTCAGCTCCCTCTGGGATCACCCTCCTGGAGAGAGGCTGCCTCATCTAAGGTCACCCCGCCCTCTCACGGGAAGCCTCTAATCTACCAATGATGGGCCGGATGCAGATGTGGCCCTAACGTTCCAGCTAAGGATAGCACTCAGCTTCAGAAATGCCCAGGAGGTCACTGAAGGCCTTTACTGAGCTGACCAGTGGCCCAGCCCCTCCCTCTGCTCCACTCCCTCTCCCTGTTCCCTCTGTAGACCTTGACCCTCACAGTAAACTCCCTCTTGCTACTCTGCAGTTCAGTCAGCTTCCCAAGGGACCAGACCTGCATCAACATTTGTGCTGTCCCACGGGAAGACTACTTTTCCTGGCCTCTGTGCTTGAGTGCATTACGTGACCCACTCTGACCAATGACTTGTAAAAAGTGACACGGGCCACTTAGAGCACTTAATGGTCAATGCAAAGGCCCAAAGAGCTCTTCACTTTCTATCATGGCAGCTGGCAATGCTCAGGAACATTCTGTGAGCCTGAGTGACAGTGATGAGCAGAACTTCCAGCCAACCTGTCATTGGATAGGTAGTGTCAATCAAAAATACACCTTTATGGTTTTAAGCCACTAGGGTTCCGGGGGCCGTTTGCTGCCATAAAAAAAAACCTCTCCAATCCTGCTTAATAGACCTTCCTCCCTGTAGCAGCCTCCCAACTTCCCTCCCCTTCCCACTCCACTGTGCCACCTTCTCCCAAATCTATCAGCAACAGGTCACTGCCTCAGTGCTGTTCTCAACCAACCTCTCCCCTCCTCCCAAAGCTCTGAAGAGAAACATCAAAATGCTAATCTTAAAATAAAAGATCAATCAAGCCCAGATGTTATTCTCAAACAAAATCTCTCTTCCTGACTCTGTCTCTTTCTCCCCATCAGCCTTAAAAAACTCTTTACAATCCCTCATAGCCATGTCTTCCCACAATTGAAATGCCTTCTGCCTTTCTTCACCAAACTCCACCTTCTCTTTCAAACCTCTGCCAGAGCTTAACTCCTCCAGGAAGCTTCTTTGGTCCTCCCACATTTTGTTTTACCCTTGTCTGATTTAGACCCCTCCACTGTGTACCTAGAGATCCTGGAAAAACACTTCCATAGTTTGAGTTTCTTACCTGTCTCCCCTACTTGGGGAGGGCAAGAAAATGTTTATTTTGACAGTAACGAGGATGTGTTGAACGCTTGATTTTTAGGTATATTTTTAGGTATAGTTTTAGTGGACAAATGAATGAACCAATCTATAACTCCAATCACTATGTTCCGCAAGGAAAGTCCTAGCAATAGTAAATAGAACACTCATCATTTGTTAATTTCCAAGCGACCAAGTTTTTCATGAGAAAATTCTTCCATATTCCTTCAAGTTCGGTTTTTCTATGATTGAATTCTACACCTTTCTTCCTCTAGCATTCTCTAACTAATATGTTGCTTTATTTCTTTCTAGTCCAGGGATTGGCAAGATCTTTCTGTAAAGGAATTGATAATAAAAATTTTCTATTTTGTGGCCAATACAGTCTTTGTCACAACTGCTCAGTTAAGTAGTTGAGTTACAACTACTCAATTCTGCCCATGGCGGAGCCATCTGCCAATGAAACTTTATTTACAAACACAGTAGGAGGTCAGTTTTTTCCCCTGTGGGTCATAGTTTTTCAGCCCCCATCTAGTTTACAGAATTCAGAAGATGGTGGAGAGTGAAGGGAGGGCAAGTAAAGCATACACGGTTTGCAATGTGCACAGGCCACTGGCTGCGCAGTGGGAGACTGCCCCACCCAGGGCTTGGTGTCTCCATTCAGTGTGACGGGATGCAAAGCGCAGGTGTTACCAGTTCATGGATCATCAGAGTCTTACATTTAAGCACATTTTCTCCTTAGTGTAAGTTGTCTGTGTCCTCCCAAATTTTATACATGGGATTAAGGAAAATGTGGGTCTATTATGTGGAACACAAGTCCAAATACCCCAAATCCTCCCTATATGGATTTGAACGCTGCTATGGAAATTCCAGTCTCTTTTATTGAACATCATCACTTGTAAAGATAGGAATCCAGTGTTCAAAAACTAGTCTCACTTATGAAAACAATGTAACACAGTTACCCTTTATCAAGTACCTTCTTTTTTTTTAAGTGAAAGGAGGCAAGATAGCCTCCTGCATGCACCCCAACATGGATCCACCCAGGAACCCCCATCTGGTCTCCGATGCTCAAATCAACCAAGCTATCCTCAGTGCCCTAGGCTGATGCTCAAACCAATGAAGCCACTGGCTGTGAGAAGGGAAGAGAGAGAGAAGGAGGAGGCAGGAGAAGAAGGAGGAGGCAGGAGAAGAAGCAGATGGTCACTTCCCCTGTGTGCCCTGACCAGGTATTGAACCTGGGACATCCACACACTGGGCTGACACTCTATCCACTGAGCCAACCAGCCAAGGCCTAAAGTATGTTCTGTAGGTCTGGTGTCAAGTCCTTTATGTAACCAAGAGTTAACATTTACTGAGCATTTGCTTGTAGCAGACAGGATACTCAGTGTTATATATATTATCTCATGCATTTGTACCCTACCCCACAACACAGGCACTGCAGTTCTCCTCTCTAACCCAAGAGGAAATGGGGCTCAGAGAGGGAAAGCAATTTGTTCAAGGTGAATTTGTTCAAAGTTTTAGTTCATAGCTTCTGGCACGTTCTGCACTGCATGCTACCTCCTCAGGGTCAGCTGTCTGCCTCAGGGGAGCTGACCCAGCCTCTTGTGGTCACTTAAAAATATCTCAGAATCTGTCCAAGTTGCCTCCTACTGGAGGCAATGACTCCATTCAGGCTTTGTATGAAATTCTACCTTTGAGACATTGGGGAAAAATAGAAAACTTAATTCCAAGTTACAAACTGAGGGCTTTGTTAGCACATGTCATCCTTAATAAAAAGCAAAGAGTGTTGTACATATATATTTTTATAAACAACACTCTCCCATACTTTTCCACTTTAATTGCAGGTTAAACCTAATTAATAGCTATAATGCAACTCATCCAGGCAAGATATAAGCAGGATAGATATATGGCTGGCAAACCAACTTTTAGAGATTAGCCCACAGTGAAAGGTGAATATCCCATGTCCGCAACTTCAACCTAGTTCAAAGCTCCACTCACAAAGTAAGCCTTTGTTCAAAGGCATCTCAGTGCAACTTCAGGCTGCTTTTCATTTAGCTGCATTACTACAGAAATGCCTTATAGCTAGTATCTTAATTATTCATGGTAATTGGCAAATTAAGGCACTTGCCTCTCCAGTATGTGGAAAAGGAGGAAGCGTTCAATTCCAAAGAAATTATGCCTTCTCAGTGCTGCCAGCCAGGCAATAATGCTGGTGCCAAATTCCTCATGAATAGGTGGGAGATCTTCTTTCACTTATAGTATAAGAATCAACAAAACATCCCAGGGGATGGCCCCGTATTGCATGTAATAGATATCTCCCACCCCACCTTTGTTTCTCTCTAGAGTGATTGAGGTCTAGATTTCCTTAAAACAAGACTATTCAGATGAGAAGTAAGAAAAATGACACCTTTTTATTATCAAGATGATAAAAAACTGGATTCAGTAAAATATGTAACTCTTTGGTTTCCAGGTCATGTGTCAGAAAGCTGGGAGGTACACTAGAGAACTCTCCCCTCTATAGCTTAGAATTTGTAATTACAGGATAGCATATGGTTTTCCTACTGGTGGGTCCACATCTCCTTAACTCAAATTACTATGGTAAAATACTTACAAATGTATTTGTGTATGAATCTTCGTACTTATCTTGAAAAATAACTAGTTATTTTTTAAAGAGCTCTAGATTTGGGTGAAATAATGCAGGTGCACTGCACCTCAACCCATCATCGACCTTCCTGCACTGTTTGGTGAGACGTGGCCTGGGGGCCAACCTCATTCTCAGCTTCAGAAATGGGTCTGCTCCTCCACAGGCCTAAACTAATCAATGCAGTCAGTGATTCCCAACATTTTTATTCATTACTACCGCCTTAAGGAGGCTGTTTGGATTTTTTTTGCTAGCTAGTCCCTCCACCCCATATTCTAATGCCACAGATATACTATATATGTTTATGTATTGTATGCCTGCACTGTATTTATAAAAACAGCAAGGTTTCTTGCCCTCTCCTACTCCTAGGAAATTATTCTTGTCTTTGGGGACCATATCACTCTCATTGAGAATGTGTTTATCATCATCCTAGTCCCTGAGCCAATCAGTGCATGGTACTGGGGTTGCACAGACCCTTGGTTAACCCATCAGAATGTAAACTACAATTTTTTTGATAGTTCATGAATATGTGGAATTCTCTTTCTATCTGCATGGGCTGATGTGTGTATCTAAGCCCTGACACTGCTTTGGCTATCTGCTATCCTGAGGGAATATATCTGCATGGGCTGATGTGTGTATCTAAGCCCTGACACTGCTGTGGCTATCTGCTATCCTGAGGGAATATATCTGCATGGGCTGATGTGTGTATCTAAGCCCTGACATTGCTGTGGCTATCTGCTATCCTGAGGGAATAAATCAGCTGAGGATAAAGCCAACACACAAATAAGACAGGGCTGAAAGAATCATGGGGAACAAGCATGATGTCCTGATCAAACTATGCCTGAAGTTCATTCTACCACTAGACTTTTTACTTGTGTCAAAAGTTCCTTCTTTTTATTCTGTAGGTGGGTATCCTATTACAATAAGTGAATCTTAACTGATAGAACAGATAATATTTATTAAATGCTTCCTAAACTCTAGGCACTGTACTAAATATATTACATGTTATTTATCTTAGAAATATCTGTGATTAGTACTATTACATTTCCCATTTTCATGCACCTGAAGCACAGTAAGATGAGGTAACTTCCCCATAGTCATACATAGGCAAACAGGGCTCACTCCTATGTCTGTATAACTTGGAGCTGACGGTAATAATCACTTTATTTTACTTACTTTCAGTTCTATAAAATTAAAGTCATGACTTTCTTGCTAGAAATTTCAAAGACATTAGAGAAAATGGTGTTTCATTGCTAACAATGAACTATGTTGCACAATGCAGAAATCTATGGTTCTTCTAAAGTTTTAAAATATTTTGAAAATCTTATTTCTCCCATGACACAGACAACTTTAAACTTAGAGAGATCATTTTCTACTTATGACTCATAAAATGGGCTTCATTATTTTAGATGTTCTTTCTTATCATTATAAGAGGATATTGACCCAGTCACCAGTCACCATCCATTTTATAAAAGCAGAAACCTATAATTTAATGTTAGTCCTTTAAGTTGCTGTTCTGCTTTTAAAAAATGACTGATTAACCTTATAAAGAGACTATGGGATCTCAGGTGTCTGGAACCTTCATTGCTGAACTGGTCACTAACGTAGAAGAGATAATCCCCAGTCCCCTGAATCCTTGGGGACAGAGGCATGGAGGCTGCTTGGTTAGCTACAACACTTGTGTTCTTCTTTTGAAAGTTTTCCAAACATTAAAAAGCAAAATCAATTCAGGGTTACTTGTCTCACAGACTAAACTGAACAATAATTTCCCAAACATAAAAAGCTTGAGAAGCAGACATATCTCTGACTCCCAAAAGCCAGGTAATCTGTGTAATATGGACAGATAGAATATTCCTACAGCTCCGTAATCCTCTCAAAACACCACATGTTGCCCCAGTTCTCAGCCTGGCTTTGGGATTCTTTCAAAATGTAAGACATTGCAGACATGTTATCCAAAGCAGGAGTCATGAAAGCGCAAAGTGAAATGTTCTCCTGTTTTTAACATGGGTGGTACAGATGTCAAGGATGACCCGGGGAAGCTGGCTCTTTAGATGCCCCAGTTTAACTGCAGGTGCTGGTCATTTCATTTTGCTCGACTGATGGAAGACTATGGCTTGTCAGAACCAGGAGCCGGGTCACATATGTGACTCAGCAGGGCAACGTACAAATTATAGTCACACTAGGAATGGGGTCAGGGTAGGAGTAATTTAGGAACTGCAGCAAAGGTATTCCACATCATAAGAAAGAAAACATGATGCTATACTCCTATAGTAAATACCAGGTATAATCTTCTTAAATGCAATGTAGATTTTTTTTAAGCCTCAAAAATATTAACCAAATCCACAAATGACTGTTAAAAAAAAGCACCAGGGAAGCTGTGGGCCCAGAGAGGATGTACGGTCTCCTAGTTGAATAAAGTTGCTGCATTTCTGCCTGCAGGATGGGACCTGGTAGAGCAATCAAGAGGCTGTGTTGTATGACAGGGTGTAAATCCATACGTAGCATTTCCACGGTCAGCCAGGACACCCCTCCCTTCCCCAGCCCAAGATCCTCCTGCAAAGAGTGTGCAATTTTTTGTCCTTCCTTCCCAAAGTCAGTAGACACAGAATCAGCTTTTCCTGGCTCTGCTTTGCACCTTGAGGCTGCCTGACCGAAAAATGAAATAAAATCAAAGGGAGGAATGCAAATCCATTCGTGTCCCTCTGACTAACCTAATGTAAAATCACTGCTCTTGAAATAAAAAAAGGATTCATCTGAATGTCAAGGCTGCTTCCCGGAGACCCTGCACTACAAAGCTGCAGCTTTCTTAGCTGAGTGCCAGCCAGCACACCCTCCCTCTACAACAGAGGTCTGCAAATGCTGGGACTAACTCACTAACTCACAAGTGCCCCCCACCCCATGCCCGATGGGAACAATTAACAGGCTTTATCAGGCAACAGTTACCCATAGCTTCTGAGCATTTGGCCCGCTAGGAGTTTGAAAAGAGAGAGGTGGAGGGAAAGAGAAGAGAATACAATCATACAGGTGGAACCAGCTCACCAGGAGCGCCTGGCATCCTGCATGGGGCCTGGGGCGCCGGGTGCCCTGCCATACCTGGTACACATCCCGCAGCCCGCACCACGTCCGCAGCACCTGGTGGCAAGCCCGCAGCCTCTCCGTGTACCATCTCCGCAGCGTGGACACAGTCAAGTTCCACACGAAGCGGCTCCCGCTGAACAGCAAGTCCTCCACTCCACACATGAACACCGAGGCCATGCCTTCTCCTTCCTCGGAACCCCGTGTGCCCGGCTCCCGCAGCTGCAGCCCAGCAAGCGGACTACGGCGGCCCCAGCACCTGGGCTCCACCGGCTTCTGCTAGCAGCCGGGTCAACCTCCCACTGCACTGGCCTTTCACCGTGCGAGCTGGCCAGGCGCCCGCGGCATGCCCCGGGATTGAGTACCCGCCAATCAACGGCTGCGGCTGGCACACCGAAGCCGAGTGTCCACCCCGCCCGCTGGCTGGCAGCGCCGAGCAAGCAGCGCTAAGCTCCGCCAGGCGAGCCCGCCGCGCTCCTGGGGCGGGGGACGCCCTGGCGGGTGAGGACTCCCCCTGGCGCTCCCCGAGTGCGCTGGTCAGGGCGGGGGTGGGGGGTGAGTGGAGCAACTCTTTGCAGGCAATGGGGACAGCAGCATTTCAACGGACTTGGCTTGCATGTCCTGCACACACACACACACACACACACACGCGCGCGCGCGCGCGCACACACCAGCCTCAATCCTCCAGTATGTTTTGGAGAGAACCTTACTTTTCCCCACAGGGCCTTTGCTTGCCATCTGGCTCTGTTCACGCTGATAAATATCCCTGGGCAACCATATATGCAGGAGAAAAAAAATTAAAAAAAAAAAATCTTTCGTAGCATCCCTTTGGACCCTACTCCTGGGGAACTGCCCTGGGCTGGAGCCAGGAGATGAAGATGCCAGTCGGAGAGCAGCAGTGTGTCCGGGACTACAGAACCTGCCTTTGCTCTTCATTTGAGGGTCTGGGAAGAAACGACGACGAGCCGCCGGTTGCTGCCAGCCAGGTCTGGTGCCTGCACCCAGGCACCATGCTAATTCCAACGCAGTAGTCAGTATGAGAACAAAGAGGGCTCTTGGTCTCTGACAGATAGCATCCAGTTACTATTTACTGGGAAATACAAGCTCACAAGAGGACCCTTGGTTTGATACTGGACAATTCAGACTCTGGGCACGTTTACCAGCAGCTGCCAGCACAAATCTGCACAGGTAGTTTATCCTCGACTTAGAACCAGAGGAAACTTCCACTGCTCACATAGTCACCAAATAATGTGTTTTTGAAGTTCTCCCCCACCTCCCACCCCTAGGAACTGATACTTCCCAAGGCATTTGGGAAGGGGAGCACGATAATTCTGTCCCACACACCACCAATCTCTATTTTCCTGTAATGGATGTGTGGAGATTTCAGTCCCGTAGCCTCCTATGACATTTTTCATAGCAAAGGCAGTGTAGCCAGTTCAGGCTTTTTTTCCCCTGCACCCATCTGTAAGACAAACGTCTGTGTTTCACTGCCAATATCACACCTGGGTTGTTATCGTTGTTATTAAGTGGCAGAAAGGTAAGGCACCACTGCCTTTCTCCTGAAGTAGCTCGGAAGGTTTCAGAACAGATTATCGACAAGTAAATCAGCTTTATTTCAGGTTTCAAATGCACTGTTGTAATCTTAATTCAGGTGAAGCTCAGTCCAAAGGACACAAAAATCTGTTCTCAAAGTGCCTGTTGTTTCCAAAGTGACTGCAATCAAGAAGCTTTTAAATGAGATTTCTTCTTTTACTACTTTTTAATTCTTTTTATTACTAATAAAATTGCCTAGTAGTTTTTTGTAGAACTTGTTAAAAGGACACAAGCTCAGATCCAAGATCTGCGAATCTTTTCACACAATAAATCTGCTCTATTTGCTTATTAGTATTTGCTTCAGAAGATATTCTCCAAGATAATATTAGGTCACAATGTTTATACAGAATCAGAAAATGCTAGGTCTTACTAAATCAAAAGAAAATAAACTAAGGCTAATTTGAAAAAGAATTGTCATAAATCTAATGGAAAACTACTGAACTTCAAAAATGGCCTACTTGTACAAGTGAATGGTGGTGGTATGTTTTTCTTTTCTTCTTCTTTTTTTAATGATGCAGTGCGACTGTGTTCTCAGAAATGTTGAGCAGCCAAGGGAATACCAGGAGAGAACTACAACAAGACAATTACCCCTGCCTCATGACACCATCTTCTCTTTCAGAAGCGATGCTCTGGAAACCCCATGGCTATTATCTCTTCTGTCATAGGTCTAAGGCCAGTGGTCAGTTCCAACTTCAGTCATTTTCATTTGAAGTTTCCAAAGTCAGTGCTATTTTCCAGAAAATAGGATGTGCTATAATATAGATTTTAAGTGTGTTCTTGAACTCGCAGCATCAGCAACATCACCTAGGAACTTGTTAAGAAATGCACATTCTTAGGCTGCTCCCAAATCAGAAACTAGGGCATGAGATCAGGGATCTGACTTCTCACACAGCCTCTGTGGGATTCCTACTTATGCTAGAGTTTGAATACCACTGTTGTAGGGCATGGCATTTAGGAGCTAAGTCTCCTAACAGACACATCTGACTTAAACCTCTGCTCCGTAAGACCCGTGGGACTTTGCATAAGCTCTTTAAAACCACAAAGCCTCAATGTCCTCATCTATAAACTAAGGATGATATCAGAAATCAGTACATGGGATTTTGAAGATAATTAAATAAAATATTTTGTATAAAGTGTTTAGCATAGTGAGTGGCAAAGGGTAAACACCCAAAAGAACAAACTACCACCACCAATGAAATCAGGTATTGTTTCATTATTTTTTATAGTCAGAAAATTGGTATAAGTAAAAGATCTTTAATTTTTTTTCAACTAATCCACATCTGCTTTCCTATCCCTTTCTGTGTGTTGGGTGTTTTTCAGATTTTTTAAACTGAATTTATTAGGGTGACGTTGGTTAATAAATTACATAGGTTTCAGGTGCACAGTTCTACAACACATCATCTGTCTATTGCATTGTGCTCACCACCCAAGTCATCTCCTTACATCATTGTCTACCCCCCACCTCTACCTCTTCCACTCCCCCAATTCTCCTTTCCCTCCTGCAATCCCCATGACTATAAAGTTTTGTTTTGCTTTTTTAGGTGAGAGGAGGCAAGATAGAGAGGCCGACTCCCGCATGCGTCCCAACAGGGATCCTCTCAGCGACCCCATCTGGGGCAAATGCTCAAGTACCAAACTATTTCTAGCACCTGAGGTTGTTGCACTATAAAGGAGCTATCCTCAGTGCCTGGGGGCCATGCTCCAATCAGTCGAGCCACTGGCTATGGAAGGAGTAAAGAAGAGGGGGGGAGAGAGAAGCAGACGGTCGCCTCTCCTGTGTGCCCTCACTGGGACTGAACCAGGACGTCCATATGCCAAGCCAATGCTCTATTCACTGAGCCCCCAGCCAGGGCCAACTATAAGTGTTTTTTTCTTTGCTTAGTTCCTTCATGGTTTTTTCCCAGCTCCCAACCCCATCCCTTCTGACACCTGTCAGTTTGTTCTTATGTTTTTAGGTGTTAAGAGTTGGTGGTGGCCCGACCTGTGGTGGCACAGTGGATAAAGCATCAACCTGGAAATGCTGAAGTCACCGGTTCGAAATCCTGGGCTTGCCTGGTCAAGCACATATGTGAGTTGATGCTTCCAGTTCCTCCCCTCTGTTCCTCTCTCTCTCCTCTCTCTCTCTCTCTCTCTCTCTCTCTCTCTCTCTCTCTCTCTGTCTTCTCTCTCCCTCTCTCTCTCCTCTCTAAAATGAATGAATAAATAAAAAAGTGTTGGTGGTGACTTGTTTGGGGGAGTTCTGCCAGTCTTGTTCAAGTTACCAAAAAACACTGAAGCTCAATCTTCCTCACCACAACCAACCTTTCCTGGGGACTCCAAATAGTATATGCTCAAAGCCAGGTGCAAGTTCTGAAAAGACATCGTCTCCCCACCACTATAAATACACTGATGCTTCTTTTTATCCAAGTGCTTTCTTCTGCAGAAGTAGTCTGAAGCTCTAGGACAAGTGGTATTTTAGAAGGAAGGAAGTTCAAGGTCTTCCACGCAGGGGACTGAGTGGGTGGCAACGGAACTCAGATACGTAGCAGTGGGGAAAAGGGCGACCCAAGTGTGGCATCATTCTTAAAATGGACTAGCTATGTGGGACATACCAGATCCCAGACACACGCCCTTGCAACTGGTCCAAAATTCCTGTGGAAAGGGACTAAATCAAGTTAACTTCAAAACTACTTTATTCTATCTCTTCCTTCTTCTTCTTCTCCTTCTCCTGCTCCTCCTCCTTCTTCTTCCTCCTTCTCCCCCTCCTCTTTCTTCTTCCTCCTCCTCTTCTTCCTCCTCTCCTCCTCCTCCTCTTTCTCCTTCTTCTTCTCCTCCTCCTCCTCTTTCTCCTTCTTCTTCTCCTCCTCTTTCTCCTTCTCCTTCTCCTCCTCTTCCTCCTCCTCCTTCTTCTTCTTTTCTCTCTCTCTCTCTCTTTCTTTTTCTTCCCCTCTCTGTTTCTCTTCTTCTCTCCCTTCAAATTTAAGAAGAGGATTTTCTTCTCTCCAGCATCACTGTTCCTTACAACACACTGTAATTTACTGCAGCTCTCTGGAGGCTCACAGAGCTGCTTCAGGTGACAGACAGCATTACTCATACACCTGGGAGTTCTGCAAAAGAGAAGTTGTCATCATCCAGGAGGCTCTTGTAGGTGCTCCTTTGCGCAATCAGCACGAATGCCAACTCCCATCTCTACAAAGAGATACTCAGCTGGTAATAGTGCAGCTAGCTTCCAGAGGTCCCATCTGTCCATCAGAAAGAAAGAGAGCCCAACTAATGCCTGTGGACATTTTAAAACTATACTTTACACACCTTGGAAACCAGTGTGGCTAAATTTTCATAGACCATGAACGTCTGACATAGAGCTTGAGGGAGATGAAAACAAGTTCTATTCAATGGCTTTCAATCACGGACAAGTTTGCACCCCTTCCAAAGATATTTGCCAATGTCTGGAGATATTTTAGTTGCCACAACTTCAGGGTGCTACCAGCCCCCAGTGGGTAAAGGCTCGAAATCCTACAATGCTCAGGACAGTCTCCATGACAAATAATTATTCTTTCCTAAGTGTCAATAGTGCAAAGATCGAGGAAACCTGGTCTAGTTAAACGCTCCACTCCACTCTTCCTCTCATATCACTTCTGTGGTGAAATGTTCTTCTCTCTTGATATTTTTCTTCCCAAAGGGGAAGACTGGGAAAGAAATGCAACAATCACTCTATAATTGTTTTCATACATTAAATAAAGAGGCACAATAAACTCAAAGCCCTCTGAGAAAGAACTGAAATGCCATTTCCATTACAGTGGTACCTTGAGATACGAACAGACCAACATATGAATAGTTTAAGATATAATTCAGTCCATATTTTTGTTCGAGGTCCGAGCGAAATTTCGAGATATGAGCCGTGATTAGGGAAGCTGCCGCTAGTTGGTGCGTTGGGGCATGGGTCCAGTATTGGCAGTTTGATAGACGAGTTGACTGACTTACAAGCTTGGTTACAGAACGAATTAAATTCGTATCTCAAGGTACCACTGCATTTTCACTTACCTTTTTGAATATTTATCATAAAAATGAGGATAGTAATTTTCATCATCAGCTATTTATATTTTGTTACTTCAACTTCTGGTTTTACTATTTTATTTAAATTAAAGGCTCCTTAGTGGGGGTGAAGCTTTTCTTGGCACACTGAAGAAAGATTCTTCTGTATCGACCAAAGGTGCACTGCAGACACATCCTTGGCCGGTACCGCTATGGATGTCTCTGGTTGCATACTTGATAAAATGCTGCCTTTTTCGGTCTCCTTGTCTCTGTTCGACTACAAGCTCAGGGAGTACTCCCTTCAGGTGAGATGCAGGCAGGGGAAGTTGGCATCAGGGCGACCTGTCCAACAAGACTCTACACACTGGGAAATGTTTAGTGATCTTAGGACCTGCCCACTATAGGCCAGTTGTGCCCCTAATCATTGTGACAGCCACCCCCATTCAGAAACTGGTGGTAGTAGGAACAGAGTCTTATTCATATCTGTTTCTTCAGTGACTGGCACACAGCAGGCAATCGAGAAATGTTTACTGAACTGACAAATAAATGACTCTTTGTCTCAACAATGAATACAGAAAGAAGTTCATCCATTCCCAAAATATACTCGCCCTCATTAAAAAGTTATGCATGGAGTTTTCATACCATGTCAGGCAGGAGCTCAGTGCTTGGGATGCACTGTGAGAAAACAGAGATGAATGGGTCTTAGGGGAGAGCGAGGAAGGCAGACGTTTGGCAAGTGATACAAAGGGGCAGGCACTGCACAAGGCTTCTAATAGAGACCCAAAAGGCAGGAGGTGGGGCACACAATGCCTCCCCATGGGTGTGACAGAGCAGCAGACACACAAATGTCTAGTAAGCAGATGGAAAGATGTTCAACATCATTACAATTATACACCACTTCACACACACAGAATGGCTCTGATAAAAAAACACAGACATAAGTATTGGCAAGGATGTGGAAAAACTGCAACCTGCATATTTAGCTGGTGAAAATGTGAAAATGTGCAGTCACTGTGGAAAAGATTGGTGATTTCTTAAAAGGTTAATCATTGTATCATCATATGACCCAGGAATTCCATTCCTAGGTATATAGCCAAAAGAAGTGTTTTAAAATAACTTGTCCACAAATGTTCATAACATCACTTTTTGTAATAATCAAAAAGTGGGGGAGGTGGCAAGATGGTGATGGAGTAGGCGGACGTACCAACTTTCACCTCCCAGAACCAAAGTGGATTACAACTTAATTTTAAGAACAATTATCTTGAAAAACCAACTTCGGACTAAACTAATGAGGACTCTTTAACCAAGGATCACTGAAGAAGCTACACTGAGACTGGTAGGAAAAGCAGAAATGTGAAGAGGGCTGCCCAGCTCCCGAGAGCGAATGGTAGCCCAGAGGAACTCGCACAGCAGGAAGTGAGTTTAGTGGAGAGGGGAAGGTCCTGGGCCCCAAAAATGAAGCCCCATCCTGCAGCCTCAGAGCACAGAAGAGGTGTATGGACAGTATTTAGCTGCAAAAAAAAGCCAGGATACCATTTGCAAGAAAGAGACAGATTTCTCAGACCCAAGATTCGTCTTAAAGAGACTGCACAAAAAACCTCTTTCACAACCACTCACCCGGGGCTCTGGGGGACAGGGAGAGAGGAGAGGACTGGAGTAGCAGGAAGAGAGTGTAATCTAGGAGGCACAGGGAGAAACACTTTGAGGAACAGCCACCCTAACCCCTGGGCTGAGTCACTCCCCAAGTCAAAAGTGAATATTTTTCCTGGAACCAGCAATACCAGCAAAGGGAAGCAGTACACCAGCCAAACAAGCTCTCCCAAAGCACTCAGAGCAGACTCGCTTAGAAGCAGGGAGACATCAGAAATACAGTATTGAGTGCTAAGGTCTAAGCTGCATCACCCCCACCTATACTGCTGAGTGCTTGCTGGAGGGTGGGCGGCGGCAGGATATGGAAATGCGGTCCTGTTGGCAGAGGCAGAGGCTGAGGGTGGCCATGGCGGCAGAAGTGGCACACGAAAGCAGTCAGACCCATGGCTGCGAGCCGGGCGAGTGAGAGCGGTTCTGCCTGCAGTCCCATCCGCAGGAACAAGGTGAAAGCTGGAGAATCAGCTGAGACCTATGGCTGGCACAGGAGCACACCCCTGCCTGCGGGGTGAGGCGAAGCCTGGGGCTGGCCAAGGCTTGCAGCCTGGGCACGCTAACACAGTTCTGCCTGCGGAGGCAAGACTGAAACAGCAGTGACCACCACAGTGGGACGGCACTGCTGGTGCCCAAATGCTCAAGGTGGAGGCAGAAGCAGAGGGGGTGGCAAGCCTGCAGGCAGACAACACCTAAGGAACACAGAGGCCACACCCATAGGACTCCAGTGGCCACACCCTTCTTATACACAGACAAAATGGGAAGGCAGAGAAATACAGCCTAAATGAATCAAGAGAAATCCCCAGAAAAAGACTTGAATGAGTTGGAAATAACCAAATTACAGGATGCAGAGTTTAAAATAATAATTGTTCAGATGCTCAAAGATCTTAGAGCAACAATGGATGGACATAATGAGCACCTAAATAAAGAGATAGCAAGTATAAAAAAGGACAATGAAATAATAAAAAGGAATCAGTGAGAAATGACAAACACAATATCAGAAATGAAGACTACAATGGAAGGAATTAAAAGCAGGATGGATGAGGCTGAGGGTCAAATCAGCGAGTTAGAGGACAAGATAAATGAAAGCATGGAAGCAGAGCAGCAAAAAGCAAAGAGGTTCAAAAAATCTGATGAAACTCTAAGAGAGCTCTGTGACAACATGAAGAGAAATAATATCCACATCATAGGGATTCCCGAAGGAGAAGAGAAAGAACAAAGGATAGAGAATCTGATTAAAGAAATCATAGCTGAAAACTTCCCTAAATTGATAAAGGAAAAAGTCACACAAGTTCAAGAAGCACAGAGAGTTCCATAATGATGAACTCCAAAAGGCCAACAACAACATATGATAATTAAAATACAAAAATTAAGAGATAAAGAATACTAAAAGCTGTAAGAGAAAAGCAGTCTATTAAATACAGAGGATCCCCCATAAGTATGACATCTGACTTCTCAACATAAATATTAGAGGCCAGAAGGGAATGGCAAGAAATATACAAAGTAATGCAAAACAAGAACCTACAACTAAGACTTCTCTATCCAGTAAGGCTATTATTTAAAATTGAAAGAGAAATAAAAAGCTTCTCAGATAAAAAAAAAAAAAAACTCAAGAAATTTATTACAACCAAACCAATGCTACAGGAAATGTTAAGGGGCCTGCTGTAAACAGAACAAAGGGGGAAATAATCTAATAAAAGAGGAATGTAGATTAAAAAAATAAAATGGCAATAAACAACTACATATCAATAATAACCTTAAATTTAAATGGATTAAATTATCCAACCAAAAGATATAGGGTAGCTGCATGGATAAGAAGACAGGACTGGTACATATGCTGTCTACAAGAGACCCGCCTCAAAACAAAAAATCCACATATACTGAAAGTAAAGGGATGGAAAAAATATTTCATGCAAATGGAAATGAAAAAAAAGCTGGGATAGCAATACTTATACCAGACAAAATAGACTTTAAAACAAAGGCTATAATAAGGGATAAAGAAGGTCACTACATAATGATAAAAGGAGCAATCAAACAGGAAGATATAACCATTCTAAATATCTATGCACCTAATATAGGAGCACCTAAATATCATATATAAAGCAGATTTTGATGGGCATAAAGGGTGAGATCAACAGCAGTACTATAATAGTAAGGGATTTTAATATCCCACTAACATCATGGGACAGATAATCAAGAAAGAAAATTATCAAAGAAACATCAGACATAAAGGACACACCAGATCAACTGGATTTAATAAATATCTTCAGAACCTTTCACTCTAAAGCAGTAGAATATACATCCTTTCAAATGCTCATGGTACATTCTCTAGAATAGACCACATTCTAGGACAAAAAATGAATCTCAACAAATTTAAGAAGACAAATCATATCAAGCATCTTCTTGGATCACAATGGCATGAAACTAGAAATCAAGTACAATAGGAAAACTGAAAAACACTCAAACACTTGGAAACTAAATGGCATGTTATTAAATAACAAATGGGTTAACAAAGAGATCAAGGAAGAAATAAAAAATTTCCTTGAAACAAATAAAAATGAACATACAGCATCTCAAAATTTATGGGACAAAGCAAAAGCAGTCCTGAGAGGAAAGTTCATAGCACTACAGGCATTCCTTAAGAAGCTTGAAAGAGCTCAAATAAACAATTTAACCCTGCATCTAAAAGAACTAGAAAAAGAACAGCAAGTAAAACCCAGAGGAAGTAGAAGGAAGAAACTAATAAAGATCAGAGTGGAAATAAATGACATAGAGGCTAAAGTAACAATACAGAAGATCAATGAAACCAAGAGTTGGTTCTTTGAAAAGGTAAACAAGATTGATGAACCTTTAACCAGACTCGCCAAGAAAAAAAAGAGGACTCAAATAAATAAAATTAGAAATGAAAGTGGAGAAGTAACAACTGACACAGCAGAAATATGTATACAAAGGATTGAAAGAAAATACTATGAAGAAATGTGTGCCATAAAATTAGACAACCTAGGCAAAATGGATAAATTCCTCAAAACATATAATCTTTCAAAAATCAATATAGAAGAATCAGAAAACCTAAACAGACTGATTTCATCAAATGAAATTGAAACAGTTATCAAAAAACTCACAACAAACAAAAGTCCTGGGCCTGATGGCTTCACAGATGAATTTTACCAAATATTCAAAGAAGAACTAACTCTTATCCTTCTCAAGCTATTTCAAAAAATTCAAGAGAAGGGAAGACTTCCAAAAACCTTTCATGAAGCAAGCACAATACTGATTCAAAAACCAGGCAAAAACACTACAAAGAAAAAAAACTATAAACCAATATCCCTGATTAACTTAGATGCTAAAATTCTCAACAAAATATTAGCAAACTGAATCCAGCAATACATGAAAAAAAAATCATATGTCATGATCAGTTGGGATTTATTCTAGGGAGTCAAGGCTGGTACAATAACTGCAAATCAATCAATGTGATTCAACACATAAAAAAAAGAAAGGATAAAAAATCCATAGATGCAGAAAAAGCATTTGATAAAATCCAGCACCCATTCATGATCAAAACTCTCAGCAAAGTGGAGATACAGGGATCATACCTCAACATGATAAAGGCCATCTATGACAAACCCACAGCCAACATCATACTCAATGGGCAAAAACTAAAAGAAATCCCCTTAAGATCAGGAACAAGGCAGGGGTGCCCCCTTTCACCACTCTTATTCAACATAGTTCTGGAAGTCCTAGCCACAGCAATCAGACAACAAGAAGAAATAAAAGGCATCCAAATTAGAAAAGAAGAAGTAAAACTATCATTATTTCCTGATGATATGATACTGTACATAGAAAACCCTAAAGTCTCAGTCAAAAAACTACTGGACCTGATGAATGAATTCAGCAAAGTGGCAGAAATCAGTGGCATTTTTATACACTAATAATGAACTCTCTGAAAGAGAAATTAAGAAAACAGTCTCCTTCACTATGCAACAGAAACAATAATGTACCTAAGAATAAATTTAACCAAAGAAGTTAAAGATTTGTACTCGGAAAATTATAAAACATTGTGAAAGAAAATCAAGGAAGATACAAACAAGTGGAAGCATATACCGTGTTCATGGATAGGAAGAATAAACATCATTAAAATGTCTATATTACCCAAAGCAATCTATAAATTCAATGCAATTCTTATTAAAATACCAATGACATACTTCAAGGATATTGAACAAATTTCCAAAAATTTATATGAAACCAAAAAAGAACATGAATAGCCTCAGCAATCCTGAAAAAGAAAAATAAAGTGGGAGGTATCACACTTCCTAATATCAAGTTATACTACAAGGCCATCCTACTCAAAACAGCCTGGTACTGGCATAAGGACAGGCATACAGATCAACAGAACAGAACAGAGAACCCAGAAAGAAACCCACACCTATATGGACAATTGGTATTTGACAAAGGAGGCAAGAGCATACAATGGAGTAAAGACAGTCTCTTTAACCAATGGTGTTGGGAAAATTGGACAGCTACCTGCAAAAAAATGAAATTTGATCATCAACTTAAACCATTCACAAAAGTAAACTCAAAATGGATAAATGACTTAAAATGTAAGTCATGAAACCATAAACATCTTGGAAGAAAACATAGGCAGTAAACTCTCCGATATCTCTCATAGCAATATTTTTGCTGATTTATCTCTACAGGCAAGTGAAATAAAGAACAGGATGAACAATTGGGACTATATTACACTAAAAAGCTTTTGCACAGCAAAAGACACCATTAACAAAGATGACACAAACCAATGACAAAGAAAAAATTCTCAAGGCAGCCAGGGAAAAGAAGAGTACAACATATAAAGGAAGGCCTATTAGATTATCATCAGATTTCTCAGCAGAAACTCTACAAGCTAGAAGAGAGTGGACCCCAATATTTAAAGCCCTGAAAGAGAGGAACTTTCAGCCAAGAATACTATACCCATCAAAGCTATCCTTCAAGTATGAAGGAGATATAAAAACATTCACAAATACAGAAAAGATGAGAGAATTTATCAACAGAAAGCCCCCACTCCAGGAAATACTAAGGGGGGTTTTCCAACCAGATTCAAAGAACAAAAGAAAACAACACCACAAGTAACAGCTCCACCAAGAACACAATAAAACCAAACTTAAACTGTGACAACAAAGGAAAAAAAGGGGGGAGAGGATGGAGATTAACAGTAGCAAAGGATGATGAAGTGCAGAAATACTTATAAGATAGGGTACTACAATGAATATGGTAGGTACCCTTTTCATTACTTAATGGTAACCACCCTTAAAAAAACCACCACAAAAACACTTGACTTAAAAAAGGTAGCAACAGAGGAAAGAAGTATGGAACACAAACAAACAAAAACAAATGATAGAAAAACAAAAGAGAAGAATCAAACTAGATACAAAACTAACAGAAAGCAATTTATAAAATGGCAGTAGGGAACCCACAAGTGTCAATAATTACACTAAATGTAAATGGATTAAACTTACCAATAAAAAGACACAGAGTAGCAGAATGGATTAAAAAAGAAAATCCAACTATATGCTGCCTACAAGAAACACATCTAAGCAACAAGGATAAAAACAAATTCAAAGTGAAAGGCTGGAAAACAATACTCCAAGCAAACAACACCCAAAAAAAAGCAGGCGTAGCAATACTCATATCTAATAATGCTGACTACAAGACAGAAAAAGTACTCAGAGACAAAAATGGTCATTTCATAATGATTAAGGGGAAGTTGAATCAAGAAGACATAACAATCCTTAATATATATGCACCAAACCAAGGAGCACCAAAATATATAAGACAGCTACTTATTGACCTTAAAACAAAAACTAACAAAAATACAATCATACTTGGAGACCTCAATACACCGCTGACGGCTCTAGATCGGTCATCCAAACAGAGAATCAATAAAGATATAGTGGCCTTAAACGAAATACTAGAACACCTGGATATGATAGACATCTACAGGACACTTCATCCCAAAGCGACAGAGTATACATTTTTCTCTAGTGTACATGGAACATTCTCAAGAATTGACCATATGTTGGGCCACAAAGACAATATCAGCAAATTTAGAAAAATTGAAATTGTACCAAGCATATTTTCTGATCATAAAGCCTTGAAACTAGAATTCAACTGCAAAAAAGAGGGGGAAAAACCCACAAAAATGTGGAAACTAAACAACATACTACTAAAAAATGAATGGGTCAAAGAAGAAATAAGTGCAGAAATCAAAAGATATATACAGACAAATGAAAATGAAAATACGACATATCAGAATCTCTGGGATGCAGCAAAAGCAGTAATAAGAGGAAAGTTCATATCACTTCAGGCCTATATGAACAAACAAGAGAGAGCCGAAGTAAACCACTTAACTTCACACCTTAAGGAACTAGAAAAAGAAGAACAAAGACAACCCAAAACCAGCCGAAGAAAGGAGATAATAAAAATCAGAGCAGAAATAAATGAAATAGAGAACAGAAAAACTATAGAAAAAAATCAATAAAACAAGGAGCTGGTTCTTTGAAAAGATCAACAAAATTGACAAACCCTTGGCAAGACTCACCAAGGAAAAAAGACACAGGACTCAAATAAATAAGATCCAAAATGAAAGAGGAGAGATCACCACAGACATCATAGAAATACAAAGAATTATTGTAGAATACTATGAAAAATTATATGCCACCAAATACAACAATCTAGAAGAAATGGATAAATTCCTAGAACAATACAACCTTCCTAGACTGAGTCATGAAGAAGCAGAAAGCCTAAACAGACCAATCAGCAGGGAGGAAATAGAAAAAACTATTAAAAATCTCCCCAAAAATAAAAGTCCAGGCCCAGACGGTTATACTAGTGAATTCTATCAAACATTCAAAGAAGACTTGGTTCCTATTCTACTCAAAGTCTTCCAAAAAATTGAAGAAGAAGCAATACTTCCAAGCACATTTTATGAGGCCAACATAACCCTCATACCAAAACCTGGCAAGGATGGCACAAAGAAAGAAAACTACAGACCAATATCTCTAATGAATACAGATGCTAAAATACTAAACAAAATACTGGCAAACCGAATACAACAACATATTAAAAAAATAATACATCATGATCAAATGGGATTCATCCCAGAATCTCAAGGATGGTTCAACATATGCAAAACGGTTAACGTAATACACCATATCAACAAAACAAAGAACAAAAACCACATGATCTTATCAATAGATGCAGAAAAGGCTTTTGATAAAATACAACACAATTTTATGTTTAAGACTCTCAACAAAATGGGTATAGAAGGAAAATATCTCAACATGATAAAGGCCATATATGATAAACCATCAGCCAACATCATATTAAACGGCATAAAACTGAGGACTTTCTACCTTAAATCAGGAACAAGACAGGGTTGTCCACTCTCTCCACTCTTATTCAACGTGGTGCTAGAAGTTCTGGCCAGAGCAATCAGACAAGACAAAGAAATAAAAGGCATCCATATCGGAAAAGAAGAAGTAAAGCTATCACTTTTTGCTGATGATATGATCCTATACATTGAAAACCCGAAGGACTCCACAAAGAAGATTATTAGAAACAATAAACCAATACAGTAAGGTCGCAGGATACAAAATTAACATACAAAAGTCCATAGCCTTTCTATATGCCAACAATGAAATATTAGAAAACCAACTCAAAAAAATAATCCCCTTCACGATTGCAACAAAAAAAATAAAATACCTAGGAATAAACATAACAAAGAACGTAAAGGACCTATATAATGAAAATTACAAAGCATTGTTAAGGGAAATCGAAAAAGATACAATGAGATGGAAAAATATTCCTTGTTCTTGGATAGGAAGAATAAATATAATCAAAATGGCCATATTACCCAAAGCAATATACAAATTTAATGCAATTCCCATCAAAATCCCTATGAGATTTTTTAAAGAAATGGAACAAAAAATCATCAGATTTATATGGAACTATAAAAAACCCCGAATAGCCAAAACAATCCTAAGGAAAAAGGATGAAGCTGGGGGCATTACAATACCTGACTTTAAACTATATTATAGGGCCACGATAATCAAAACAGCATGGTATTGGCAAAAAAATAGACACTCAGACCAATGGAACAGAATAGAAAGCCCAGAAATAAAACCACATATATATGGTCAAATAATCTTTGATAAAGGGGCCAACAACACACAATGGAGAAAAGAAAGCCTCTTCAACAAATGGTGTTGGGAAAACTGGAAAGTCACATGCAAAAGAATGAAACTCGACTACAGCCTGTCCCCGTGTACTAAAATTAATTCAAAATGGATCAAAGACCTAAATATAAGACCTGAAACAATAAAGTACATAGAAGAAGACATAGGTACTAAAATCATGGACCTGGGTTTTAAAGAACATTTTATGAACTTGACTCCAATGGCAAGAGAAGTGAAGGCAAAGATAAATGAATGGGACTACATCAGAATTAAAAGTTTTTGCTCAGCAAGAGAAACTGATATCAAAATAAACAGACAGCCAACTATATGGGAACTGATATTTTCAAACGACAGCTCAGATAAGGGCCTAATATCCAAAATTTACAAAGAACTCATAAAACTCAACAACAAACAAACAAACAATCCAATAAAAAAATGGGAAGAGGACATGAACAGACACTTCTCCCAGGAAGAGATACAAATGGCCAACAGATATATGAAAAGATGCTCAGCTTCATTAGTTATTAGAGAAATGCAAATCAAAACTACAATGAGATACCACCTCACTCCTTTTAGATTAGCTATTATCAACAAGACGGGTAATAGCAAATGTTGGAGAGGCTGTGGAGAAAAAGGAACCCTCATTCACTGTTGGTGGGACTGTAAAGTAGTACAACCATTATGGAGGAAAGTATGGTGGTTCCTCAAAAAACTGCAAATAGAACTACCTTATGACCCAGCAATCCCTCTACTGGGTATATACCCCAAAACCTCAGAAACATTGATACGTGAAGACACATGTAGCCCCATGTTCATTGCAGCACTGTTCACAGTGGCCAAGACATGGAAACAACCAAAAAGCCCTTCAATAGAAGACTGGATAAAGAAGATGTGGCACATATACACTATGGAATACTACTCAGCCATAAGAAATGATGACATCAGATCATTTACAGCAAAATGGTGGGATCTTGATAACATTATAAGGAGTGAAATAAGCAAATCAGAAAAAAACAAGAACTACATGATTCCATACATTGGTGGAACATAAAAATGAGACTAAGAGACAAGGACAAGAGTGTGGTGGTTACCAAGGGTGGGGGGGGAGGGAGGACATGGGAGGGAGGGAGGGAGAGAGTTAGGGGGAGGGGGAGGGGCACAGAGAACTAGATAGAGGGTGACGGATGACAATCTGACTTTGGGGGAGGGGTTTGCAACATAATTTGATGACAAAATAACCTAGACATGTTTTCTTTGAATATATGTACCATGATTTATTAATGTCATCCCATTACCATTAATAAAAATTTATTAAAAAAAAAAAAAGACACCATTAACAAAATAAGAAGACAATCCACACAGTGGGAGAATATATTCACCAATACCTCTGATAAGGGGTATAATAACCAAAATTTATAAAGAACTTCTAAAACTCAACACCAGGAAGACAAACAATCCAATCAAAAATGGGCAAGGCCCTGGCAGGTTGGCTCAGCAGTAGAACGTCGGCCTGGTGTGTGGGGGACCTGGGTTTGATTCCCGGCCAGGGCACATGGGGGAAGCGCCCATTTGCTTCTCCACCCCCCCTTCCTCTCTGTCTCTCTCTTCCCCTCCCACAGCAAGGCTCCATTGGAGCAAGGATGGCCCGGGCGCTGGGGATGGCTCCTTGGCCTCTGCCCCAGGCACTGGAGTGGCTCTGGTTGTGGCAGAGCCATGCCCCGGAGGGGCAGAGCATCGCCCCCTGGTGGGCAGAGCATTGCCCCTGGTGGGCGTGCTGGGTGGATCCTGGTCGGGCGCATGCAGGAGTCTGTCTGACTGTCTCTCCCCATTTCCAGCTTCAGAAAAGTACAAAAAAAAATGGGCAAAAGAAATGAATAGACACTTCTCCAAAGAGGACATACAGATGGCCAATAGGCATATGAAAAAAAATGTTCATCACTAATCATTAGAGAAATGCAAATTAAAACCACAATAAGATACCACCTCACACCTGTCAGAATGGCGCTTATTATAATAACAACACATAGTAAGTGCTGGAGAGAGTGCAGAGAAAAGGGAACCCTCCTGCACTGCTGGTGGGAATGCAGACTGGTGCAGCCACTGTGGAAAACAATATGGAGATTCCTCAAAAAATTAAAAATGGAACTGCCCTTTGACCCAGCTTTCCCACTTTTAGGAATATATCCTATGAATACCAAATCACTGATTCAAAAGAAAATATGCACTCTCATGTTTATTACAGCATTGTTTACAATAGCCAAGATCTGGAAATAGCCCTAGGGTCTGTCAGTGGATGAATGGATTAAAAAGCAGTGGTACATATATGCACAACAGAATACTACACAGCCATGAAGAAGAAGGAAATCTTACCTTTTGCGACAACATGGATGGACCTGGAAACTATCATGCTAAGTGAAATAAGCCAGGCAGAGAAAGAAAAATATCATATGACCTCACTCATTTGAGGAATCCAATGAACAATGTGAACTGAGCAACAGAACAGAGGCAGAGGCAGGATCAAAGGGACCAGAGGGAAAGTGGTCAGAGGGAAAGTAGAAGAGAAGATGGGATCAGAGAAGGGGAAGAGATTAATGAAATTATATATACATAACACAGCATTATAGAGAGCAGGACAGCAAATCCTAGAGGGAAGAGGGGAAGGCATTGGGGGGAGGGAGCATGGGGGCCAGAGGGGGAATAAACCGGTGGGGGGAGATATATTCAGTGGGACACTTGAATCTATGTAAACACAAATTAAAATCATAAAAAAGAAGTGGAAACAACTCACATAACTGTAAGCTGGTGAACAGACTAAAAATAGTGGCATTGTCCATACAAGGCAGTGCTATTTAGCAATAAAATGAAATGCAGTATATAGAGAATTAAAATGCATGATCATATAAAAACTTGGACATAAACATTCATAGCAGCTTTATTAATTAGAGTCAAAAAGTGTAAACAACTCAAATGTCACTTGATGAGTGAATACATAACACATGGTATAGCTATATTGTCAAATATTACTTAGCCATTAAAAGGAATGAAGTGCTGACATATGTTACAACATACATGAATCTTGAAAATATTAAGCTCAGTGAAAAAAGCCGGACCAAAAGGACATATTTCCATATAGACAGAAAGTAGATCAGTGGTTGCCAAGGTCTTGGGGGCGGGGGTTGGGATATGGGCAGTGGTGCTAATGGGTGTGGAGTTTCTTTATGAGTTATTTCTTATTTTGTTACTTACACTTTTTTTTAAGTGAGAGGGGAAAAGAACAAATTTTTGTGGTATGGGAATAAATAAAGAAATCGATTAAAAATAACTAAAAAAGGGAATGAAATACTGATACTTGCTAAAGCATGGATGGATCTGAAAAGCACTACGCGAGGTGAAAGCAGCCAGTCACAGAAACCGCACAGTTTATGATTCCATTGACATAACATGTCCAGGTGAGGCACGTCCACAGAGACAGAAAGACAGATGGTGGTTGCTTAGAGCTGGGGAAGTTTGGAGAGGGTAAGGGGGAAACAGGGCAGTGGAAGTGACTGATGGTGGGCACAGAAGTTCTTTTTAAGACAACAAAAACCTTCTCAAGTTGTTAGAGTGATAAATGCACAACTCCGTAAATACTCTGAAAGCCATTGAATTGTATACTTTAAACAAGTGAACTTCATGAAATGTGGATGTATCCCAGTAAAGCTGTTACCAAGATAAGGTTAAAAAACAACAGAACACATCTCAACCTTTCACCTTTGCTAAATATTCTACAAAGAGCATACCATACCTATATTTTTAATAAATGGTGTTCAGATTTCTCTTATTTGGAAAAAATACCTATAATACAAAACAAAGTAAAAATAAAAGCAGGAAAACAGTAGTGCGCATGAACTCCATTGTGAAACTGAATGCATGCATAGAGAAAAAAAAAAACTAGAGGAAAAAGATCAAAGTACTGACCTCTGGGTTGATCTCTGGGCTGGGATCTGGATGATTTACATTAACTTGGGGGAGGGCTTTCATTCTGTATCAGCACATTTTACTTTCTGATTTTGAAATGCACATGTAATCACACAAGAGGTCTTTCAGTGAAGGAAATGTGCGCATCGCTGCCTTCTTGGCTGCCCAGTTCCAGGGCTGCCTCTCAGGTTGTTCAAGTGGTTGACTGAACAAGGGCATTTGGCTGAGGCAGGGGGTGGGGTTATAAGCCAGGCTGGGCTCTGCTGGGCAAGCCAGGCCTGATGGCTCTAAGGAAAGAGTCCTTTTCCTCTCAGCCACAGAATAATGCACTGAGGGCAAGTGGCAGCCTGCCCGCCCCCTCCCCAAAGGCTACCCACCAGGTCTCTCCGGTATAGCCTCCAGATACAGTCTGTTATCCAAACATACCCATCACACTGTTTATAAGAAAGTTTTTTTAAAAAAAGAATGAAGAAGTAGCAGGGAAAACCAATGTAATATAATCAGAACTCAAGTACTTTTAAAAGTCATTCAAGGTAGCATAATAAAATTGGATTTAAAGGAAGGAAAACAGTGTTTGGCACAAATGAGTTAGGGAAGAGCCCTAACTCCAACAACCCTTAGACTGTTTCCCACCTTAGTAGTCCCCAATTTATGTATAATGCTTATGCAGCAAATGAAATTGCTTGTTATCCATTGCCAAATAGGTCCATATTTGGTATTTCATTCACCACACTTTCCACAGAAGAGAAGACACGGTGGTATGCAAGTGTATGGTGCAGCTTTCCCGGTGCAAAGCTTTAGATCTGAATCCACTGAGAAGCCTAAGAAGGAGTGCCTCTATCTATTTTGCTCACACCAGTGTCCTTCCAAACCAGGAAACTGCTCAAACAGAAAACCTCTATTAATTTATATTCCATCTCTACATTCGTTCAATTTGGGCTGACGTTTCAACGTGTTTAGGGTGATGATGGCTCAATCAGTAAGAAATTCAGATTATGAGATCTGAATTACAAGGATTGCTCTGCCACTCCGGCTCACCTTCCAGGTTTTTGTTTATGCTTCTATTCCATGTTTGGCCTCATTACAGAAAGCAATGTTGGTTTTCAGGGCTCTAACGCCCACTCAGGCCCTCCACATTTGTGGCTCCTTTGAGGAGCCTCTGCGCCACCTCGCCGGCAGCTGTCGTCAAGTACCAAAAGCTACAGAATCAATATTAATATTTTAAGCGGCTTGAAGAACATTTTATTAATTTGGGTTAAAGTGTGCAGAGAACTTTTGAGAATAATCTCTGTACTGTGTGATTGGAATAAAACCAGGATGGCCCTTGGCATTGTATTGTAAATGCAAAGGGAAGGAAAACATGGATTCCCTGACATTCCACCACACCTGTGGGGAAAGGGGTGAATGGCTAGCCAGGTACAGGAAGAGAAAAGCCAAAATAAACCTTTTCTTAGAGTAATAAGCTATTTGCGGGCATTTGTCCCCACGGAAACTACCTCTCCTATGTAAATGCATGTGGTTAATACATGTGACTCTGGACAGAGAGATGGCGGATAAACACTAGAAAATATAGGAATGTCTTTTAATATGTAAAGAGACATCTTTCTACCATTGTGTTGACTTATAAATTTTGTTTTCTCCAAAATGATGTATGGCTTGCAAATTGAACATGGTCCTACCATGTTAAAGGACATATGACTATAACCAATAGTGGTAAAAGGCACCTAATTGCAATTTTTGCTTCTGTACTTCCCACTTACAAAACTATAAAAACTAGGTAGAACAAAGGGCCGGGGCACTCTCCCTCAGATTTATGTCAGAGTTGCCACCGCTTGGCCAAGCTAGACAATAAGCTTTGATGTGCAATCGGATTTTGTTCCTGTCTTCAACATGTCAAATCCCTCCAGATTAGGCTTAACACCTTCTGTCCTAAACACTTTTCCACCCCAGGATATCACCCAATGAACTCATGTTTATCTTCCCAGCCTCAGCTTGAATGCTGATCTCTGATCTGGGTGAGTGCCCCTCACAGCAATGTCATCTTTTCGTCTTGAACACTCATCACATTGAAAATTGCCTGTTTAATGCCTTACACCTTGCCTCCAGATCACAGGCTCCATGAGTGCAGGGGCCACTGGTCTTATCAATGTTTTATTTCCAACTGCTTAGGAGGGTGCCTGGCTCATGGTGGGTACTCAATAAACCTGTTAATTGAGTTTAGATTTACATGGAAACGTAAGAGCTACCCATGGCCCTACAAATGGAGAGACTTCACTCATTAAAAAAAGAATAGGTGCAAAGGGAAGGGGGATGAGGGGACGGGATCAGAGAAGGCGAAGGGATTAGTGAAACTATATATACCTAACACAGAGATACAGATAACAGGACAGCAAGTCCTAGGGGAAGGGGGAGAGCGTTACAGGGAGGGTGAAAGAGGGGTATAAAAAGGGACACAGGGGTGGGGGGGAGAGAGTTATCTTCAACGGGACACTTGAATCCATGCAAACACAGTAAATTAAAATTAATAAAAAAGAATAGGTGCAGTTAAAAGAGCGCTTGAAATTTATTGAGAGCCAAAAAACAGAAAAGATTGGAACCTACTCTGAGGACTAGAAGCGTTTTCCAAAGAAGGAGAGGGTAGAAAACTGAGACTGGTATTGGATTGGAGCCAATCTTTGAATAAAAATATAACCACATTGGGATAAAATGGTTGAGACTGGGAAGGCCATCAGATGACTCAGTGTATGCTGTTTCTCTTACAGTTAGGGACACTGTGGGCTACACAAGAAGGTGACTTGTGAGCTCTCTGGAGCTGAACCCCCTTCATTTTAATTTGACCTGATTCAATAGGTCTCCACAGGAGCAGCAGGGATTATCCAAGACATAGTTGTCCTAAATGGCTTAGTTCTCTAAAGCCCCTTCCACAGTGCTCTGGGACATTCAGAAAGCAGTTCTATTTCTATTACTTGGAGATATGCTGGGGGCAGGAGAGACCCGAACTCATTTGCCTGGTGGATTTGCTCTGTTTCTATTTCTAAAACAGAATACTTAAGTCTTTTACTGATTAACTGCAAGAGTGCAGAGGATGTCACCAGTTACTGACATTCTTCATTTTCATTTTGAAGGCCATTTTCCATGCATGCTACTATGCAGTTTCAGAGAGACTAAAGAATTAAAATAAGTAACTTAAGATACATTGCAGAGCAATACAAAAAATGCAAACATTATATTTACATGATAAAGATCAGATTATGTTCAAGCTGAAGAAGAATTTTCAAAAGCCTACGGTCAATGTTGTCTTGTGGAAAGGAGACCATCCAGAGGAATTTCATTTCCTTCCATAACAATGAAACTTATGGAGCAGATTCAGCGATTCCACCCAAGCAAGCGACATGGCAAAGGGGAGGGGACATGCATTATCAGTGGCCAAGGGCATGTCCCAAAGCAATTTTAGCAATCAGAAATTGAATTCATCTATTTTATCTTGAAGATTTACATGGATTTTATATTCTTTCTCATAATATACCTTTGCTTTTCTTTCTAAAAATTCACACCATGTTTTGTGGTTGTTGTTTCTCACAATCTCTTAGGACACCTCCCAATACCCTGATGAGGCGAGTGCATTACCCAGTATAAAAAGCACAAATGGGCCCTGGCCGGTTGGCTCAGCGGTAGAGCATCGGCCTGGCGTGCGGGGGACCCGGGTTCGATTCCTGGCCAGGGCACATAGGAGAAGCGCCCATTTGCTTCTCCACCCCCCCGCCCCCCTCCTTCCTCTCTGTCTCTCTCTTCCCCTCCCGCAGCCGAGGCTCCATTGGAGCAAGGATGGCCCGGGCGCTGGGGATGGCTCCTTGGCCTCTGCCCCAGGCGCTGGAGTGGCTCTGGTCGCGGCAGAGCGAGGCCCAGGAGGGGCAGAGCATCCCCCGTGGTGGGCAGAGCGTCGCCCCTGGTGGGCATGCCGGTGGATCCCGGTCGGTCGGGCGCATGCGGGAGTCTGTCTGACTGTCTCTTCCCCGTTTCCAGCTTCAGAAAAAAAAAAAAAAAAAAAAGCACAAATGTACCTGTAGGGAATACATTCATATAATGTACATAGACTTCAGAAAAGCTTTTAGCTGAGTAAAATAAGAGTTTCTCATGAGTAAATGATTAGATATGGTAGGCTATGTATAGATTCTTCTAGAGTCTCATAGAGATTCCTATCATAGCACATGCCACACTACACTGAATTTCTCATTTCTCACGTTTATTCAACCATTGTGGTCATGGGGCAATTAAGCCACTTATGGTCATTCCACTATCCCCCCCCCACCACATGCTTGGTTTAGGAAAAGGAGTGCTAGTTTTGGTGATTCAGCCCCAAGGGGGAGGAGGCTTCTTGGAAACTTCACCTGGAACTGGTCAAGCCACCTTGCTACCAATTTGAGGATGAAGCCAACACAAAGATTCAATTTATGAAAGACAATTACCAAGAAGGGAAGCTGGAGCCTTGAAGCAGTGTATGGGAGTGGGCTTCCCTCACTCAGGAAGCTCACTTTTTTGAGGTTATGTTTCCTTATTGAGCCATTAACTTGTGCCTTTTCTGTTTCTTTAGGAGATCTTTAACAACACTCTACATTAGACTACAAGTTTTGTCATTGTCAGGATGTGTGATTTATTTGTCTTTGTATCCCAGAGGTGAATATAGTCTCTTACGTATAGTAAGGGCCTAATTCATATATGTGAGAATAAACTGAGTGGATTATCAAACTTAAGATGTACACAGTAGAGTTCTCTATTAACTCTAGGCCTCCTAGACATCTAATATCCAAATGAGCAACCAATTACAGATACTATGACATGAAGGTAGGTGGGGTGTTGGCTTCAAAGCAAGTACTATATTTGACCTCACTATGTTATTAATATTGTACATGCCAAACAGCAATACAAAGACATACAGAACCCATGAGAGGTAAGCATGGACATGGCTGGCTATAGAACAGTTGGAAACAATGCACAGTAATTCTTCTGTTCAAAGGAGGCCCGGCAGTGGCTGAGTTGTGGCACTCGTCATCCAATACAGAGTGCCAGAGGAGCAGCACCAGTGCCCCAGGGACATGCAGTAGCGACTGGCTGTGGAGACTGTCCTGATGACACAGGGGGGTGTCTACAGGGGTGAAACAGAAGGCTGGGTCAGTGGATAGCCAGGGGCCACTGCCGCCATCGAGGCCATACACATGCAGGTTCCCATTAGATTCGGTCAGACGGTAAAGGAACAGCGGAGCCAAAAACTAGTGGGCAATACCTTTATTCTAGCCTCGCACCTGGCCGGTGAGTAAAAACACACTGGGCACCAAAACCCACTCATTCAATGCTCACAAAGCTACTAACACATCCGAGTTTTCCTAGAATCAAAGACCCCACTAGCTCAGTCACCTCTAGTTCCCCATCTCCTTCTCTCTGCATAAACTGGCTTCTCCTTTAGCACCCCGCCATCTTGGCGGCCTCCTCTGCTAAAATGGCCTTCTTCCTCCTCCTCCTTCTTCTTAAAACTTTTTTTTGGTGTGAAACCCCTCCTCCAGCACACATTAGCATAACAATGACCCTTCCCAAGCAGAAAGGTAAATAGCCATTTCACCCGGGCAGCATCATTCATGTGGGCAGCACCATTTTTAACAAAGTAAGCATAAAAATCATATTTTACTAACTTATTTGCCCAAGAGTAAGCCTACCCCATGTCATCCGTGAACTGCTCAGAGTACAGAGGGGCTCTGAGGTGAGCACAGACTCAGGGTCCCCCGTAAGCACACAGGTATTCCTGAGAGAGAAAAGAAGCTACATGTCAGGCACTGACTTAGGGAGTCTCCCACCCATAAACCCATCCTAATATTTGCAACAACTCAGAAGTGTTATCACATCCCCATTTTCAAATGGGCCTAATGGAACAGTTACTCCCATTAAGTATATAATCTATTTAATGTTAAATACAACAGAAAATGATGTAATGTAGCATTCTACCAGAGGTCCTTTCCTAGCAAAGTAAAGGTTCAGTGATAGGGAAATTTCAACAAGCAAGGAGGGGACCATTCCTCATCAGGTAGTGGAGAAGCCAACCCCCTTCCTGCTATTACTGCTCACCCCTGAGACCGTGAAGTATGGAGCACACTGTTCAGATAAGGTCTGGGGTTCTTCACAGAGTGGAGAAACAGGCTGGGCCGGTTTGGAGGTGTAGGACCTTAAATACGCATCTAATGCAGTTAAGCTGGAAAATAAAAGAGGCTTAAGGACATTTTCAGACTTACAAGCTTACATGGAGTCTGTTTATTAACCAGAGTATCACATTGTATCGCAGTTCCACGCACAACTGCCTGTGTGCCTGAGCACACACATACACGCACGCACACACAGGTCTCTGTGATTCTACCTAGAAGCACAGACAAGTCTATTCCTAAAAATGTTTTCTTCTGAGTTCTCTTAAAAGAAGTCAATTAGAAAATCCAGTGCAAATATATACTTTCCTATGAGATTTTTGCCCAATAATAGAATTCTGAAAAAATTTTAATGTATGAGCTTTATTATGTAGAACAGTGGTCAGAAAACTTTTTGGCTGAGAGAGCCATGAACACCACATATTTTAAAATGTAATTCCGTGAGAGCCATACAACAACCTGTGTACATACAATAAAAATTTGGTGTTGTCCGGGTGGGCAGCTGTGATTGGCTCCAGCCATTCACAACCATGAACATGAGCGGTAGGAAATGAATGGATTGTAATACATGAGAATGTTTTATATTTTTAACGTTATTCTTTTTTTTTATTAAAGATTTGTCTGCGAGCCAGATGCAGCCATCAAAAGAGCCACATCTGGCTCGTGAGCCATAGGTTCCTGACCCCTGATGTAGAAGATCATTTTAATATCATTTTCTTAATACTAGGATAAAAAAATGTAGATAACTACAGCTATTCTATGTTGATTTCTTGTTATGAAGCATCCAGTTAGCATTTAACCCTCACCAAAAACTATGAAATAGGTATTATTATTATTGTTACCTCTATTTTACAGATGGTACAATTGAGTGATAGGGAAGTGAAGAGAGTGACAGGTTAGATAATTCAGATCCTGGAGAGAGGCAGATACTGGGGTACCCAAAAGCCCTCAATAAAGGCAGAGCAGTGAGGTTAGCACTTGGTTCTAGGTGGAGTTGGGCACAAAGTAGGTCAAAAAAGACAAAAAGCCAAGTTCGTGTGAACAGCCGGGAATGAGAACACCAACAAGAAGGGCAAGGCATGGGGAAGAAGGCGAGTCTGGGGTCTCAGAACCTCAAACTCCACAGGAACGAGAAGAGTGCAAGAGGTCTGTGACACCTGTGAGTCTCCCAAGAAGGCGGGGCCATGACCATCTTCCTCACAGACACTTCCTTAGGGACTGTCGCACAGGTGGTATGTCCACAGGCACTCACAGAAAGCTTGCTGAAGCAGGCAAGAATGAAAGGGATTAGATACATGGTCCAGCATCCTAGGAAACAGGTGCTGGAGACACAGAGTCTGTAATTTCTTATTGTTGTTTGTTTCCTTGTTTGTTTTTTAATTTTTCAATTATAGTTTTCATTCAGTGTTATTTTGTGTTAGTTTTATATCTACAATATAGTGGTTAAACAATCATATACTTTAAAAAGGGACCCCCCGCTGATACTTCCAGTACCCACCTGACACCACACATAGTTATTACAGTATCATTCACTATATTCCCCATGTTGTACTTTATATCCCCATGACTGTGAGTCTGTTCTCAGTATCTATAAGCCTGTTTTTATTTTGTTTGTTCGTCTGTTTTGTTCTTTAGATTACACATATAAGTAAAATCACATGGTATTTGTCTTTCTCTGACGTACTTATTTCATTTAGCAAAATACCCTCTAGGTCATTCCATGTTGTTGCAAATGGTACAGCTTCATTCCTTTTTTATGGCTGAGTAATATTCCATTGCAAATACGTACCGCAGCTTTGTAATCTACTCATCTATTGATGGGCACTTGAGTTACTTCCATGTCTTGGCTATTTTAAGTAATGCTGCAATGCCCATAGGAGCGCACACATTCTTCTGAATCAGTGTTGTAGTTTCTTTGGATATATACCCAGAAGTGGAATCATTGGGTCATAAGGCAGTTCCATTTTTAATTTTTTGAGAAGAGGCTGTAATGTCTTTATCAAAACTTTGCCTATAAATGACAAAGACATAATTTCAATTTAAACACAACAGGGAGTGTACTGGTTCATTTGGCCAGACTGGGGAACAGGCAGGATCAAACAGACCTTAGGGATGTCAAGAGTTTTCTCTTTTTCTCCTTGCCCTTGCCACTGCTTCCTTTGCATTTCATTCATTTTTTTCAGGTGTGCTATTCCAACAGGGTATAGAACCACAGCCAAAGGCTTCCCTGGGTGCATGTCCCAAGAGCCTACTGATCAGAGGGAAAAAAGCACTGTTCCCCACCAGCTCCAGGATGATAATAAACCGTGGGAAATAACGCTGACTATCACAAGCATTGTGGCCATGGTGGGTAGTGTGTGTGCAGTGACTGACATAGTCAGAGCAGAAGCCATCCAAAGCCCAGAAGCGTGGGGGCCCATGATTGGCAGCCCCCATTCAAACAACGTCAGAAGGGTGGAAAGAACATTTCCCTCAGTGAAGGAAATTCCTGCTCCCAGAAGAAGAGGGGAGATGGTGCTCAGCAGTGGAAACAGCATACGTCCTCTCAAGGGCCCCCACTTTTGAGGCAAGCCAGCAGTGAGCTGACACAGACCAACGACTCGATCACGACACCCTGGCTCTGGTACACCTACAGCTGTGGTCTGACTTACTCCCATACTATAATTTCCAGGCCTTCCTACATTTGCACCAGAAACTGAATAATTCATTGTGACCTGCTTTCTGGTCTGCAGAAAGTCTTCTGGTTCCACGGCAGTCCATCCAATTAAAATGTATATTTAACTTGGTCCCTCTTAGTGAAATAGTACCCCAGGATAGGCACCATACTCACAGGCACAGCCTTGATATTTAAGTGATTCCAATAATTTGCTTTCTCATTTTCAATGATTTGGTTGTATAGCACCTTGGTGTAATACTTATTAAATGCTTCAATTTGTTCCAAAAAGGCATGCCTTGCTTTTTTTGTTTTTCACACAGAGAATATTGATAACACCTTATCAATTTTATTGGGTTCCCATAAATCTAAGAACTTAAGACAATATTAAATATAAAAAAAGCCCTCACCATTGCCATCTGGGAGGGCATGTCTTATTCCCGTTCCATAGATCCAATACAAAAAGACACAAAGTACCCAATGCTAAAACATTTTTCCCAGGGTGTCGTCACATTTTTAAATGTCCCAAGGCATGCTCAACTCACACTGGCTCAACTTTTAAAGTGTCAGTGTCGATAAACAATGGCTTTTGGAAAACCTTGCACTAGATTCCAACCGATACTCCATAGCTTTGCTGTCAAGATGCCAAGTGTGCGAAGTGCAAAGCAGTGTCCCAGCACGTCCAGGCCCTCCCTGCCAGCAGTCCTCACCCCTGCGGGCTCACACGCTTCCCAGACTGTAGGAAGGAGGACATCCCTCTCCAATCAACTGCCCCTTTAAATACACTCTGGTCAGGTTTCCTCTAGAAAACATTTATTTTCTTTCCTGCCTTCTACTTCAGCTTCTGCAGGAAAGAAGAATCGAGAAACTGCTAAGTGATGCTGCCTCCTCCTGTGCAACCTACTATCACCCCTCCTCCTGGGAAGCAGGTTCAGTCAGTTTTGTGACAGCAAATCAGGCCTTTGGCGCAGGTCCCCACAGCTGTCAATAGATAACTGTCTTTAGCCAATGTTGCCTTCTCCCCATTCATGTCAGGTTTTTGAGTAAGTGTTTTGCACCAGCTTTTGAGAACAGTGTTTTCTGGGGGCCTCCTGAAATTTGAATAAACCAGAACACGGGGTTTAGGAAGACATGGTAACACAGATACACCCAACTGCAGCCCCTGGCAACCCGGCCTACATGCTTTTACCTGATAGAAATTCAACAACAGGAGCATGGTTGAAAGAGAATAAGGGCTAGCCATGATGAGAAAGAAAACATGGAGCTGGTGTCAGTGATCTGTGGATAAAGCCACTCGATGAGCATGACACTGAGAGACTCAGGAATGGGCTTCGTGCACCGCAGCACCCTGAGAACTGTGAGCACTGTGGGGACTGATTAGTTTAAGGGCGTGGAGGCCCTTTCCACACCATGTGGTCCCTAATCACAAGCCAACTACTGTGTCTGCCTCTGACGTGGCCACCCAAAAGATGCTCAAGGGTTACCTATCAAATATGATTTTTGACTTATGTGAGTCTCTGGTCTGCTGGTAACCACTGGGCTGGGGATGGAAACCATTTTTCCACTCAACTGCCAACTGACTGACTGGCAGTGGCTGCCCGGGGATTGCGTTGAAGGAGGAATCTGAGGCTCGGGTGGGCGTACAGCTATGATTGCCTAGCCATGCCTTCCAGGGGCTGCAGAATGTCACCCACTTGCTTTCCTTGAGACTGGACTGTGACTTTCCTTTCTGGACACCAGGTATTTGATTTTGTCCCTGCTGTCCAGGCTGTGTGAGGCCTCTATTCCTGGCCATGTGGGGCAGAGAGCTAGGGGTCAGAAAGAGGATGTGTGCAGTTTGGGGACCTAATGGGCTGACAGTAACTCTACCAGGTTTTGTGAGCAAAATGGTTTTAGCTGACTACTCAACTCTGCCGCTAGAGACAGACATACTACATTGGTGAATGGGCATGGCTATATGCCAAGAAGACTTTATTTATCAGAATAGGCCACAGCCTGCTGACCCTGATCAAGATGATGAGAGATACGGGGAGGAGATAAACACAGATGAAATAAGGTGAAATCAGGAGGAAATTTGTGTCTGTAAATGAATTCAGAAGCAAATTTGAAAAGTACCCCTTGAAGTAATGGCAAACCTGTATTTCTGGGACATTAAACATTTCTCTAAATTAACAGTAATGCAAACAGGGAATCCCCCTTGTGAAAGCAAGCTTGAGGAACATGCTAGCTAACAGACAGCAGGGCTGTGATGGAGTGGGCATGGGACATGATACATTTAGAATGGAAAAATGCAGTAAAACAGGAAAATGAAATCAGAAACAAATCCAGGCCTGCTGCACCGGCTGACAGGGTGGGTCTGGGGGGGGGGGGGGCAGTAAGCAAGACCAGCTGTCCTGAGTGGGAGGCCACTAGCATTTGGAGATACTGCATGGGTTTGGCAGAAGGCCAGGGCCACTCTGAAGGCAAGGATGCTCTGAGTGGGGAGAGTTTCAGGCAGGCAGGGGAAGAAGACTAGGGAGCTTGTTTCCACATTCCATCTGAGCATCAAGGCCCAGCATGTGTCCATGCAGACAGGTGGGTAAGTAGCTAGGTCTGAAGCCTGATTCTACCCACCTGGAGTAAAATTCCCAGCTCTGCCCCACCTACCCTATGGCCTTGGAGAAATTACTGAACCCCTCTAAGACTCTGGTTTGTCATCTGTCCAGTAAAGAGAAACCCACCTCCTTCCTGAACTTGTTCATGAGAAACAGATGTGCAGCAGCAGTGCTCAAGGGCAGCCCCTGGCTCACGTGGGTCTTCGTGAGGGGTTTCTATACTCTGCCACCTAGACTGTCTCAGCAGACACTGGCTTCCACTTCAGCACTTCACTGTAAAGCAGAGGCCACAAAAAGATGAAGGAGTAGATTACTAGCCAATTCTGGTTTAATTATTACCTGGAGCTAGGTGCCTGAACTTCTCTCCTTAAATTGGACAGGCAAATCTACCGGGCTGTGGAGTGATTTCAAATAAAAATTCATTAGTAAAAGCCAGTAAAACCAGGCATGACTCTATTTCTCCATTTCCACCACAGAAAAGTAATGACGGCTCAGGAGCAGGGGTAGTAGTGTGCTGTGTATCTGTCTCTATGAGGCACATAATGACCTATAGCAGGGGTCCCCAAACTATGGCCCGCGGGCCACATGCGGCCCCCTGAGGCCATTTATCCGGCCCCCGCCGCACTTCTGGAAGGGCACCTCTTTCATTGGTGGTCAGTGAGAGGAGCATAGTTCCCATTGAAATATTGGTCAGTTTGTTGATTTAAATTTACTTGTTCTTTATTTTAAATATTGTATTTGTTCCCGTTTTGTTTTTTTACTTTGAAATAAGATATGTGCAGTGTGCATAGGAATTTGTTCATAGTTTTTTTTATAGTCCGGCCCTCCAACGGTCTGAGGGACAGTGAACTGGCCCCCTGTGTAAAAAGTTTGGGGACCCCTGACCTATAGCCATGGGATCAGCTAGGAGGTGCAGTGCCCACCAGCACCTCCTTCTTGGGGAGCCCACCAGCATTCTCCTCCTTGGGGTGAAAATCCCTATTTTTAAACTTCATCCACCCCTACTGAGCCCACGTGCTGAACCCAGTCTCCGCTCCAGGGGAACCCTAATTTGCATGAACCAATTAGCACATGAAACATATGCTAGACCACCAGAGGCTCAAGAATATGGCTTAAAACTGTAGGTAAAGTTCCCCTCTCTTCTGGTACATGTCAGGCACAGACATGAGGACTAAATTGCTTGCCACTGTGATGGAAGAAAATGGTACAACAAAGCCCACGCGTGGGGAGTCCAAAGCAGAGAACTCAGAACTGTCAGCCTCTTGATCAAACCACACCTGAAGTTAGAACTCTGGATTTCTCAGCTACATGAGCCAGTATACACTTGTTTAAGTCAGTTCACACTGGGGATTTTGTTTTTCCCGTGGGTTCTCCTACCTCCAGGACCTCCAGACCCCCCAGAAATGCCAGCAGGAACTCCACCCTTTCCGCAAATGGATGAGATTTCCTGAAAATGAATGCCATTTCCTCATCAGGGACAGCCCCTGGCTTGCAGCCCTCAGGCTGTGCTGGGGAAGGACCAGGGATAAAGCTTCACTTCGACAACTCCCCATCTTCCTCTCTGAGCCCATCCTTTGCTACTGACCATTCCTTTGTCCTGACATTCCTTTTGGATTGATTTTTGCCATCAACCAAGTCTGAGCAACTTCCAGTTTCTAAAGCAGGTCTGATTTCAGCTCTGAAATTCTACTTAGTCTGTACATTCTACTGACATTCTTGTGCAAAAGAGGGAATGTGTGAGTGTGTGTGTCTCAGTGCAAGCATGTGAGTGCAGGAGCGTGCATGTGAGTGCACGTGTGTGCGACTGCACGCAGTGTGTGTACAGCTGCTTCTGGAAGAGCATTTCACATAGGGTGGACTGTCAAATGGACAGCCTCTGATGACACAGGAAGTAGGTATGATCCAGGACGGGTCACCAAGAAGGAAAGTAGCATGATAGTTTACCCTGAAGGCACAGTTTTCTATTTTAATAAGAGTAACTAATAAAAGGTTATAGAACACAGAAAAAAGGGAACAATATTTTTTATTGTAATATAACGATTGAAAATCTGTACTTGACTTTTGGCACAAGGGCTGCAAACCCTAGAGCTGGGGTCGGGAACCTATGGTTCTTGAGCCAGATGTGGCTCTTTTGATGGCTGCATCTGGCTCACAGACAAATCTTTAATAAAAAAAATAATAATGTTAAAAATATAAAACATTCTCATTATTACAATCCATTCATTTCCTACCGCTCATGTTCACGGTTGCGGTGGCTGGAGCCAATCACAGCTGTCCTCCGGGACAACACCAAAATTTTATTGGATAATACATAAGGTACATGGGTTGTTGTATGGCTCTCATGGAATTACATTTTAAAATATGTGGCGTTCATGGCTCTATCAGCCAAAAAAGTTCCTGACCCCTGCCCTAGAGGGTCAGCCAGGTGAAATCTGTTAAGTGCTGTGAGCTGTGTTTCCCTGTAGCAAACTGGTGACGGCAGGCTTGATGGGAGAGGGGCACTGCCAGTTAGCCCTGAGCATTGACAAGTGGCAAAGATGACCTAGTGGTGCCAGACTGCCGATTTTATTTTTTTAATTTTTTATTTTTTCTTTATTCATTTTAGAGAGAAGAGGGAGAGAAGGGGGGAAGAGCTGGAAGCATCAACTCCCATATGTGCCTTGACCAGGCAAGCCCAGGGTTTCGAACCGGCAACCTCAGCATTTCCAGGTCGACACTTTATCCACTGCGCCACCACAGGTCAGGCCAGATTGCCGATTTTAAAAGCACATCAGCTTTATACACAAACCACCCCATATATCTCTATGGTGGCTACTAATTCATACGGTATTTAAACTTAAAGTCACTAGTGTGCAACTGTGAGGAAAATGGCTCTGTGTTAGGCTGGCTCATAGGTTTACTGGCTGCAAGCCCTTTGTGCAAATAGTGCAGGATCACGTGACAGCACTATTGTAAGGATGTAAATACTTTCCCTCAGAGGGGATAAGGGAGCTCCTGCCCCACTACTGAGAGGTGTGGTTGGGTTTTTTTCCCCTTGCACTCTCTGTGAAAAACAGGTTTTTCCTTTTCCCTTGGTCCTCTTTTGGCTTGCCTGTCTTGGTGAGCCTCCAATATATTGGAGTGGCCCACCATCCTCCAGCTCCACTGTTTCTTCGCTGCCTGTCCGAACTCAGTGCGAATCTGCATGGCCACAGTGATGGCGACTGGCTTTACAACAACCTATGCTTACATTCTCAGTTGCTTCTCTAGATTTGAGCAGGTTTAACTTAAAACTACTTTAAATTCTCATTGCCCTGAGAGTATTTGCAAATAAGACTCAACTCACAAAAAGTACAATTAGCCATCCCACCTCAGTGTGAAGCGAGATACACTGAAATGATTATAAATGCACCTAATCAACGCCATTCAAACTTAGCATAGAGAGGGAGTAGTCAACGATGCTGGATTTCTTAATTCTATTTTCCATCCCACAGGATATGAATCACACAGGGCAAATCTCTTCGTCAGAAGCATGAGGAACTGTCTCACTGACTTCATAAAAACGTTCGCCTACTGAACAGAGATTTCAGCTTCAAAGCTGACCTTTCATTTCTTTCTCGGTGAACTCTGAAGAAGTCCATCACATAAAGTACCGACTAATTGACAATATTTTGGACAACCATCTAGGCACGTTGTTGGGCAAATGAGTTGTAAAATCTGTATTTTTTGGTTTTGTTCACTTTTCATGTTAAAGATGGTGCTACCTGTCACCCAGGTGATAATATTAATGCCCTTCTTGCTTGAGAAGGGGTGTGGTTATGCTAATGTGTGTTGGGTGAGTGCTTTCACACCAAAAGGTTTTAAAAGGAGGAGCTAGGAGGCCATTTTAGGGCGAGTGGCCACGATCTTGTAGAGAGGAAGAGCTCATGGAGGCCACATGGAGGAGGCTGCAGAAACGGTGGAATGGGGAAGGAGAAGCCGTTCCTGGAGGAGGGGATGGGGAACAGAGGTGAAGAAGACTGATGAGGTCGAAGCCTTTGATTCTAGGAAGACTCAGATGAGTCAGTGGCTTTGTGAGCGCTGAATGAGTGGGTTTTCGAGCCCAGTGTGTGTGTTTTACTCACTTGCCAAGTGCGAGTCTAGAATAAAGAAAAATGGACCACCAGTTTTCTGCTCGTTTCTTTATGATCGATCCGAATCAGACCTGAACCTGCGTTGGCCAGGAGGCTGTGAGGGCGGTTGTGACCACTGGCACTACACAGGTGGTTGTATCACATTGGAAATCCAATTACTGATATTCTAGCTTCAAATCCTAGTTTTATCATACATTTCTTATGTATGAATATTTATTTCCAAGGGCCATGCTTTTGAATAATTATTTCTATCAGATCCCAACAATTTCCTGAGTGATATGTAAATTTGATTGTTTTTAGGCTGAGTTGCAGAAACAAGTAGTTGGGTGCTCAGAAATACAGCAGGAGGAATATCACACATTTGTTTACTTAGAAATCTGACTTCTCTGTAGATGACAATAACAATGGTTAATGTTTATTGAATGCTTACTACATGCCAGCAGTACTCTAAGCCCTTTTCATTATTTTATTTTTTACATTTTTATTATTAATTTTAATGCAGTGACATTGATAAATCAGGGTACATATGTTCAGAGAAAACATCTCCAGCTTATTTTGACATTTGATTATGTTGCATACCCCTCACCCAAAGTCAAATTGTCTTCCCTCACCTTCTATCTGGTTTTCTTTGTGCCCCTCCCTTCCCCCCACCCCCTCTCTCTCCTTCCTCACCCCCCCCCCCCGTTACCATCACATTCTTGCCCTTTTCATTTTTTAACTTATAAGTGCACTCAACAATGCTATGAGGTGGGTACTAGTATCCTTATTTTCCAGATGAGGCAGAAGAGAATTAAGAAAATGACACAAGGTTTTCCAGGCAGTAGGTGGGAGAGCCAGCATTCAAATCTCAGCTGTTCAGGACCTGCACCCATTCCTCACTGCCTCACTGGATTGAAATGCAGATTTAAAAGGTCTTTTGAATAAAAACAACAGATCAACCGAGGATACTTGATGTCCCAGAAAAAGGGCACCTGGAATATAAGAACTTGTCATTCGAGTTAGACCAGGGGTCGGGAAACTTTTTGGCTGAGAGAACCATGAACACCATATATTTTAAAACGTAATTCTGGCCCTGGCCGGTTGGCTCAGTGGTAGAGCGGCCTGGCCGGTTGGCTCAGTGGTAGAGCGGCGGCCTGGCGTGCGGGGGACCCGGGTTCGATTCCCGGCCAGGGCACATAGGAGAAGCGCCCATTTGCTTCTCCACCCCCTCTCCTTCCTCTCTGTCTCTCTCTTCCCCTCCCGCAGCCAAGGCTCCATTGGAGCAAAGATGGCCCAGGCGCTGGGGATGGCTCCTTGGCCTCTGCCCCAGGCGCTAGAGTGGCTCTGATCGCTGCAGAGCGACGCCCCAGAGGGGCAGAGCATCGCCCCCTGGTGGGCAGAGCCTCGCCCCTGGTGGGCGTGCTGGGTGGATCCTGGTTGGGCACATGCGGGAGTCTGTCTGACTGTCTCTCCCCGTTTCCAGCTGCAGAAAAATATAAAACAAAACAAAACAAAACAAAACGTAATTCCATGAGAGCCATACAACCCATGTACGTTAGGCGGTATCCAATAAAAATTTGTTGTTGTCCCGGAGGACAGCTGTGATTGGCTCTAGCCACCTGCAACCATGAACATGAGTGGTAGGAAATGAATGGATTGTAATAAGGAGAATGTTTTATATTTTTAACATTATTTTTTTTATTAAAGATTTGTCTGTGAACTAGATGTAGCCATCAAAAGAGCCACATCTGGCTCGCGAGCCATAGGTTCCGACCCCTGAGTTAGACTATATGGGGGAATGGCCACCTGTCAGAGACTGATTTTACTCCACTGACTACTATATAATTTTTCTTGATGACCTAAAGGTTAGAGAGAACAGAGGGGAGTGAAAGTGGGGGAGAGAAGAGATAAGGGAGAACTGTGGATGACCTGAAGTTAGCTGGGGAAGAAGAGAACCCTTGTTCAAAGTTCTTCTCTGCCAGGGCCAGTGAGAAATCCCTGTGGCTGAAATTCTGTTTAAAGGACAAAATGATTGTAATATAATACAGTGTAAGTTTACTAGGCAGTCACACTTTTCTAACCATGAATTTACTTAAGCTACCTGAGATTCAGAACTAGACAGTCTCTCCAATCATTTCAGTTTTACTGTAGGAAAGGGTCACTTAGTGGCAAAAGTTAAAGGTGGGGCCTGGTGCAGCAGACACCGGGATGAGAGCCGGGGGGAGGACAAAGGGCAGTCACGGGAGACCCGAGAGAGTTTCCAACAACAAGCTCTGCTTTCTTCCCAGATCCTCCACATGTGGTAGCATGGTAGACAGACTGCTCAGAGCTCTCAGAGTAAGAATGATGGGACAGGTGTAGAAGGTCACCAAAGCAAGAATGACAGACCAGGCCTCAGTTGTTTCAGCTCCAGGCCCAGAAAAGCAGCAAAACAAAACAAGGGACTCCATAGCTGACCTCAGGACCAGCTGCATTGATTAAGCATGCCCAGAAAGGACACACCTAAAGAGCTAATGAATATTCTATTGAGATCCGCCCCTGGGACCTCTCCTGAAGTCTCCACACTTAACAGCCCTTAGGATGGGGAACCCAGCATGCTTTCCCTCCCTGGAGCAAGCCAGTGCCTCCCCCTCTCCTCTCCCAGGCACTTTCTCTCTAAGCTCCCCTTCCATTGCCTCAGTAACTTGTTTTCTTTTCTTTTTTTTTTTTTAAATAAATTTTTATTAATGTTAATGGGGTGACATCAATAAATCAGGGTACATATATTCAAAGAAAACATGTCTAGGCTATCTTGTCACCAAACCATGTTGCATACCTATCACCCAGAGCCAGACTGCCCTCCATCACCCTCTATCTAGTTTTCTCTGTGCCCCTCCCCCTCCCCCAACTCTCCCCTTCCCTCCCTCCTGCATCCTCCCTCCCCCCACCCCTGGTAACCACCACACACTTGTCCATGTCTCTTAGTCTCGTTTTTATGTTCCACCAATGTATGGAATCATGTAGTTCTTGTTTTTTTCTGATTTACTTATTTCACTCCGTATAATGTTATCAAGATCCCACCATTTTGCTGTAAATGATCTGATGTCATCATTTCTTATGGCTGAGTAGTATTCCATAGTGTATATGTGCCACATCTTCTCCTTCCATAGAAGACTGGATAAAGAAGAAGTAACTTGTTTTCTATAGCCCATTTCTTCTATCTCTGTGACTTTCTAAACAAACTTTCTCTTACAGTTTGAATCTTGCCTCTGAATCCTTTCCTAGTTGGAACGCAAATACTAAGATTGCTGAGCCCAGGTCCAATCTGACTCATTGCTGCAACACCTGCTGCAGTGCTGGGATTCAACCAGTTCCCACCTGTTTGGCAAAACTGATACCTAATTGTTGAGTAGGGCAAACCGGTTGTTAAAATGGCACTTGTAATCAGGGTTCTCTCTAAGGTGGGTGCAGGGGCAGCCACCCAATGTATAAGTCACAAATTTACCTTCCTTACTCTTTTTTAACATTCCTCTGTGCAACAGTATATTCTAAGCGCCCGTAGTAATATTCATTCTGTTCATAAGTGAAAAAATTGCTAGTGAGGATGCCAATCAAGAAGCAATATGAAAATATCTTAAATAATAGTTTTATTGGTTTTTGTCAGATATTATTTAATATTTCTTCATTAACATTTCAAAACTCTTTCTTATAATCTAGTTTTGGGCACCTCTTTTATTGTTCTTATTTAAGTATTAAATGCATAAAATAATCAACTACCTTTTGGTATTGTGGGTCAAATAGGCTTGTAAATATGATATATATGTTTGCTTGCTTATAGTTTGCATTGGGTGTGGGGGACAGGCTGTAAACAGGCAGGGTCCTTATAGCCTAAGGCAGGGGTCCCCAAACTACAGCCCACAGGCCCCCTGAGGCCATTTATCCAGCCCCCGCCGCACTTCCGGAAGGGGCACCTCTTTCATTGGTGGTCAGTGAGAGGAGCAGAGGATGCATCCACATCCTGTGCTCCTGGAGTACTGTATGTGGTAGTGCCACAAAGCGCGGCGTCGCTCACATACAGTACTACTTCCAGCGACACGGGATGCATGCGTCACAGCTCCAGAAGCATGTCATATCACTTGTTACGGCTAGCAGTGACAAATATGGAACTGGACATTGACCATCTCATTAGCCAAAAGCAGGCCCATAGTTCCTATTGAAATACTAGTCAGTTTGTTGATTTAAATTTACTTGTTCTTTATTTTAAATGTTGTATTTGTTCCTGTTTTGTTTTTTTACTTTAAAATAAGATATGTGCAGTGTGCATAGAGATTTGTTCATAGTTTTTTTTATAGTCCAGCCCTCCAACGGTCTGAGGGACAGTGAACTGGCCCCCTGTGTAAAAAGTTTGGGGACCCCTGGCCTAAGGCTTAGTTTTAAGACTAAGCCTTTCCCACCCTTTTAATCCTAAGATCTTCTCAACACTAAACTTTTCCCCACACCCTTGGCTGTCACATGATGTGGGTGGTGCACTCTTATGAGGAATCCCATTTATGCCTCAGATAAGTGACTTTGTATCAGAGACTTCCTTGTTTGTATATTGGTTTAAAGGTTTTGATGTCTACACTATAAAATGGGGCAGACCAGGGGCTCTCTCGCTTGGTTCCTGAAATTAGCATTGGAAAGGAGAGGCAGCCAAGATGGCGAAGTACTGAAGGAGAAGCCAGTTTGTGCAGAGTTTGTGCAGAGAGAAGGAGATGGGGAACAGAGGTGAATAAGGCTGGTGAGGTACAAACCTTTCATTCTAGGAAACTCGGATAAGGCAGTGGGTTTGAGAGCCCTGAATGGAAGGGAAGTGTTTTCCCACTGTGTGTATTTCTTGTCCGCTGGGTGCGAGCTAGGATTAAAGGTAATGGCCCACCAGTTCTTGGCTCCATTGTTTCATTACCATCTGTATGAATCAAATGTGAAACTGCACGGGCCAGGCAGCTGTGATGGTGACCGCGGCTACTGGCTATACAGGTATGTCATTTTTTTTATACTTAAAATGGTCATTAGGGCAGAGAACCATCTGTTAAATTACTTGAATCCCAACACTGACCTGGTGACATTGTTGTTCTCACAGTGCCGCCAACACCAGGCCAGTAGGGACCTTCACACTGCCCAGGCACTGAGACCTTCCTTGTAGTTCCCTCCAGTGCAGGGGTCTCGGAGTCATCCTGGCTTCCTCGTTGGTTCTGCTACAGTAGTTTACTCATATCTCATGTAGTAATTTCCATGATCTTGGATAAGGGCTTGTGACTACATTTTTGACACCCAGCACAGTGCCTGACATATACTGGGCATGAGTCAGGTTTATTGAATGAATGGATAAAACTATCCAACTAGCCCAACACATAAAACCCATCAATCATATCAATAAAAGTCACAGCTAATATTTCTTGGGCACTAATGAGGTAAACGTTTACATAAACAAAAATTTTACTTAATCTCCCAACTACTATGATGGAGACATTATTTTGATTATCTCTCTTTTACAGTTAAGAAACTGAGGCACAGAGAAGTAAAATGACTTACTTAAAGTCATTTTGATAGAAGAACTCAAGAGACAGAAATTTAGCTTTAGTTATAGTAGCTTTTAGTTATAATCAACAGAATTACTGATTAATGAAAGTAACAGCTTTGTTCCAGGTACTGGATACAGGAATGGGCCTATGTGACTCCATGAGGCTGAAAGAAATCCACCTTTGCACCCAGGCTCCAGAGATCCACAAACAAAACGCGATCTCAGCCCAGTGCTCCAGGGAGGGAAGGCCTGCTGACAAGGACACAGAGAAAGAAGTACTGGTCAGCAGATGAAGAAACGCTAGAAGAATCCCTGGACTGCAGCTTTATCTAATTAACTTCTCCCTAAATTCCAGACCCCTTATAAGTTTAATCCTAACAATGGCTTTAAGAAAGAGACAAATATGTAAGGAGCTTGAAATATCAATGCTTTCCCTCTTCTCTTACAGTAGCTTTAGAGTTTATCTTGATTTCCTCTGATCTCAAAGGAATGTGACGAATTCACCAAGAGAAAACTAATACACTTGGGTTGTGAAGTGTTTATTTCCACATCTGAGGTAGAGAATAGATAATCCCCGACAGCCCAAATAAATAGTCAACTGCACCAGACACCGAGGTAGCAAAGAATGCCAGAAAGAAAATGTGTGCTGTATACATGAGATGGTTTAGAGCCAACACAAGATTTATGTTAGCTAGGAAGTACAATGGGAGACAGATTTGGAGGAACTGCTGACATGGAAAGAGGGAGTTTTAGCAGAACCGGGATAGAAATTCAATTCAAACTGGCCAAAGCAAACATGACTGTGGAGAGTTTACTGGTGCCTGTAACTGAGAAGTCCCCAGTACCTGGCTTTCAGCACTATGCTCCAACTGTCTCCCTCTGTCTCTGGGTTCTCTTTCCTCAGTGTTGATGTCACTCTCACTTCCCAAGGGAGCCAGAGGTGGCCACTAGCAGGTTCAAGCTCACCTGCAGCTAGTTTAGTAGCCCTTGTGGAAGACGGATTCTTTCTCCCAATAATTCCAGTGGGCATCCTTCAGTGATCTTCCTAGTTTCTGCCTGGCCAGACCTGAGCCACATGTCCAACAGAGACACCAGACAAGGCTCAGTCAAAGGACAGTTGAAGTCCTCTATTCAGAAGAAGGGGACTGGATGCTGGGCAGGCGACAGGGCAGAAGACAATGGTGCCAGCCCCTCACCTGGGAAGAGGAGGGAAGAGGCCCTTATAGGTCAAGAATCAAGTGGTAAGTTGAAGTTTCTATACAGAGTACTGTAAAGCCAGTAGCCACGGCCACCATCACAGCCGCCTGGCCCATGCAGGTTTGCATTTGATTCGGACAGACGGTAATGAAACAACGGAGCCAAGAACTGGTGGGTCATTACCTTTAATCCTAGCTTGCACCCGGCGGGCAAGTAAAAACACACACTAGGCCCCAAAACCCACTCATTTAGTGCTCACAAAGCTACTGACTCATCTGAGTTTCCTAGAATCAAAGGTTTCTAGCTCACCAGACTTATTCACCTCTCTTCCCCATCTCCTTCCTTCTCCCTGCACAAACTGCACAAACTGGCTTCTCCTTCAGCACTCCACCATCTTGGCTGCTTCTCCCCTTCACATGGTCTTTCTCTGCTATCCTCTAGCATGGGCTCCTCTGCCCCATTTTATAGTGTAGAAATAAAAACTTTTAATCCAATATACAAACAAAGAAGTCTCTAATATAAAGTCACTTAGGGTGGGAAAGGCTTAGTCTTAAAACTAAGCCTTAGGCTATAACAACCCTGCCTGCTTACAGCCTGTTCCCCACATCCAATTCAAACTATAAGCGAGCAAACATATATATCATATTTACAAACTTATTTGACCAACAGTACACAGAGAAGAACTTGCAAGCTGAGATGCAGGCAGAGACGTTTGAGGCTCAGACTGGAGTCCATAAACAAGATAACCCCAGGGAAGGACTTGAGAAGGAGGGGGGCCTGAGGAAACCAGCAGATACCTGTCCGGTGTGCAGAAGAACATGGCTAAATGAATACTGCATCCTGTCAACCTGGGAGGCAAGAGTTGGGTCACAGATGCCTGGCTTTTTACCTTACGTTCATGGTCAGATGCATTCCTCATCCACAGCCCTACTAAATGGGCACTTTGACGCCTGAGGAAACTCAGGCTCAGGAGGCTGGGAAATCTTCCCTGAGGTCACAGAGGAAAGACTCAAAATTCCTCTATTGAGGAAGGACTCAAAGCCAGGTGAGCGTGTCCCATAGTCTCTGAGCTTTATAAACTTCCTTGTTCTGAATCAGCCTCGACTTGAACAGGAAAAGAGAATAGACAAAGGCCTGATGAACTTTAACTCATACTGTGAAAGACATTTCAAAGCTTTCCTGGTTCATTTAGGAAGTATTTTAGCTCAAGATTTAATTGAACAGGACTTCAGAAGTAAGTCTAAAGGCCTTTGGGGGAAAAAAGGTGGACCCCACAGGGCAGAGGAACTGCAGAAGCAGAGAGACACCAGGCGGATAAGCAGGCAACAATAGATTTCAAATGTGCTGACACTGAGAACATTGGAGATGTCAGAGGTACACAATGAAAGAGGAAGGGAGTGGGAAATGGCCATGGAAAGTTCAGGCCTTTCTCCTTCCCACACCCTCACTGCCCATTGTGCTCTCACTGAGTCAGTTTGATGGGAGGAAAGCAGACCCCACCCACCCAAAGTCCAACCTACCCTGGGCCTAGAAACAGGGAGGATGAGGTTTGTAAGCACAGCGCAGACACACCCAGGTGCTTCATGGGACACACCTCTCCCACCACTCACACACACCCCAAGATTTCAATCAGGGCCTGGAGTAGAGAGAGGATGGGCCAGTAGATTCTCGTGTGAGCCTCAGTATTAATTACTGGATGACTTTGGGTAAGGTACTTCATGTCTCTGGGCTTTAGTTTCACATATGAAAAGTATGGGGTTGAATTGGTTGAGGGTTGTACATTAAAAAAAAACACAACCAAGCAGGTAACGATCATGCAGCAGGGTGAGTATAAAACAGGACAGAGGAGTGGGGACTTGTGAAGCCAGTAGCCACGGCCACCATCACAGCCACCTGGCCCATGCAGGTTTGCATTTGATTCAGACACACGGTAATGAAACAATGAAGCTAAGAACTGGTGGGCCATTAGCTTTAATCCTAGCTTGCACCCAGCGGGCAAGAAATACACACAGTGGGAAACACTTCTCTTTCCATTCAGGGCTTCCAAAGCCACTGACTTATCCAAGTTTCCTAGAATCAAAGTTTTATACCTCATCAGCCTTATTCATGTCTGTTCCCCATCTACTTCTCTCTGCACAAACTCTGCACAAACTGGCTTCTCCTTCAGCACTACGCCATCTTGGTTGCTTCTCCTCTCTTCCACATGCCCTTTCTCTGCTCTCCTTTCTCTGCTCTCTCCTCTAATGCTAATTTCAGGAACCAAGAGAGAGCAAGCTCCTGGTCTGCCCCATTTTATAGTGTAGAAATAAAAACTTTTAATCCAATATACAAAGGAAGTCTCTGACACAAAGTCAGTTAGGGTGGGAAAGGCTTAGTCTTAAAACTAAGCCTTAGGCTATAAGGACCCTGCCTGCTTACAGCCTGTCCCCCAATGCAAACTATAAGTGAGCAAACCTATATATCACATTAACAAACTTATTTAACCAATAGAACTAGAGGTAACATCTTGTCTAGAAAGAGAATTCTTGGAGTCTCGAGCTGTTCCCATTTTCCACAAGAAGCCAAAATGTGAACTTTTGTGTCAAATCTCCTAACTTATCTGCTATTGCTGGCAACAAATCCAAATTCCCATGGGCAAGGCAAACTGATAAGACAGCAGGTGGCTTGCAATCTTGCACCTAGATCTTGTGTCCTGGTCTATAAATGAGCCACTTTATATTTTTTACGGAATATATTTATGGAATAGCATGTTGTATTTCAACTTAATTAACTACAACTAAACAAAAATTAAAACTTCAGTGTTGCCCTCGCCAAATAGCTTGATAGGTTAAGAGCATCATTCCAAGTGCAGAGGTTACCAGTTCAATTCCTGGCCAGGCCACATTCAGGAAAAGCTCAATGTTCCTCTCTCACTGAAATCAATAAGTAAAAATTAAGAAAAAGAAAAACCTTCAGCCTTCAGTTACACTGGCCACATTTCCAATGCTCCACAGCCCAGGTACCGCTGGCCACTGTACCAGACGATGCAGACACGGACCACGCCCAATGTCCCAGACAACCGTCCTGACAGACTTGAGCTCAGTGACCTCTAAGGTAACTTCAGTGATTAAGACTCAAGGGCAAAATGAAATGAGCTTTACTCTCTCAATGATGGGAGACAGAGTTACTAGACCTTCATGGCATAACTCCGACACAGAAGGTGTGCTCATCATTTATTCTTCACTCCAGCTGCACTGAAATTGATATCGAGAGATTTGTTAATAGAAACAGCTGATATTTTCTAATCTGCTTCAACATGCAAAGTACATTCTTGAGTTACTTAAGTCCAAGAATTTGAGATCTAAACTTGTATGAAAGGAGGTGGGAGTGGGGGAGGAGAAGCTCTATTTTATTTTGCCGAGAACGCACTCCCCCCCCCACTCTTGCTGGATGAAGTTACACTTCACACAGAGCTTTGAAGAGTAAGTGACAACGAGCAAGGTTTTCAATCAGGGTTCATTAAACTCTCTATAAAGAACCAGAGAGTAGATATTTCTGGTTTTGTGGTCACACGGTCTCTGTGGCAACTCCCGATCTCTGCCGGAAAGCAGCATCAACAACACGCAGACAGATGGGCATGGCCAGCTGTGTCCAATAAAACTTTACTCGTGGAAACCAACATTTAACTTCCATATAATTTTCAAATGTCATGAAGGAGTCTTCATTTGATTTTTTCCCCCTATTTAAAAAACAAAACCAAACCAAAGCAACCTTTCTTAGCTTGGGACCGTACCAAACAGGCCGTGTGCAGGATCTGGTCCACAGGCAGGAGTTTGCTGACCCTTGACTAAGTCCTGCAAGCTCCCTGCTGGACCGACTGGTGGGCGACGAGCCAGGGTGGGTCAGGCTCTGGCCCATGTATACAAATCACTGGGCACTTCTGATGGAAACACCTGCTAGGCTTCACTACGCTGGTCGGAAACAGAGGTGGGACACACAGGCCCGCTGTATGACTTCCACACGGATAGAGTGATCCTCATTATTCAGATTCTGTACTTGCAAACCTGTCTACCTGCTACAATTTACATGGAACCCCAAGATCAATACTGAGGTGCTTTTGAAGTCATCCTCATTTTCAGACATATGCAGAGGGGCAAAATATTTAAGTCCCTTGGAATTGAGACCCTTGGAATAGGTCTCAGCTGAGGTCAAACAAGGTGACTCTGCCTCTTGTTTCAGTTCTCTTCTGGAAAGAGTGGGCTTTCATTGTCTTATCGAACGTTTTTATCATTGTTGTGCTTTTTGGTGGTGACTTTGCCTTCAAAATGGTCCCCAAGCCTAGTGCTGAAACACTGGTCAGGGTTCCTCAGCATATGAAGACTGTGATGTACCTTACAGAGCATATCTGTATTAGGTAAATTTCATTCAGATATGAGATATCATGCTGTTGGCTGAGGTCAATGTTAAGGGACCCACAATATATAGAAAATAAGGTGCCTTGAAAAAGAAACACACACAAAACAAGCTTATGTATTGATTGCTTGATGAGTGTTGTAACCAGAGATTCACAGGAACCTAACCCTGTATTTCCCCTAGGAGTGATGGTTCAGTGTTCACTGACTCTGTATTCCTGGTAACTTTATAGCACATAACTACTTCAAACAGTTATTTTACTGAGAGTTGATCATATATATTTTTATTGACATTAAAAAGTGGGCTCTGTGACATCCTGTATGTTCCCTCTCCACTACCTTATAAGTTGCATTCAAGTTTTACTGAGGAAGGTTGAAAATATTTTAAGTAAAGTTTGGGGATTATTTCATGATTTCAGATTTCCACAATTCCCTGGTTTTGGCTCTCCAGATAAATGGGCTGTTTCCTGGTATATGACATAGAAAACTATTTTCAGTGAATGCCTTACTTGCAGGTAATTTGCAGGTACACATATTGCTCCAACATGTGAAACACCCCATGCCTAATACCTCTGCAGGACTCTGTTGCAAAATTGGCTGGTGAACATTTTGCCACAACGTAAATATTCAACATAGTTTAGTAGACAATCTGCAAGGAACTAAATATCAATCATAACAAATAACCAAAACCTAATTATTCCATGTGAGTCAACCAGGGTTTACAGGAAACCTGGCACCTTTATCATGCCCTTGGGGGTGATTTTCATTTACAACACTGCATAAAATGCACTGGCTTTGTTCTTTGGAAATACACCAGATGAGGTGGTCCAGCAGGGGAAGTTATTTGGAAAAGGAATAGGATGTTGGAAACTGATATAACTGGGAGCTGATGTTCAGGCAGAGCCAATAAACAAACAAACAAACAAACAGATGTTTCAGATGCATTTAGAAGAATATCTGTGAGGTTGGTTGGCAATGGGGGAAAGTCACATGGGGAACCAGGCCCGGGAACTTTGGCTGGAACTGCCCAAACCCATGTGTGTCAAAAGAAACTTCCCAGAGCCCTTTGAAAAAGAATCACCAAAAAAAAAAAAAAAAAGAAAAAGAATGACCGTCTGTCAGCCAATGAAATTTTGTCATGTCATATCAACTCGTCCACCCTAACAACCCTATAAATTACCCCCACGCGGGTGAATCCGTGCGACTTCTCTGGCCCCCGTCTTGTGGACCAGAGAACATCGTCCGGGAAACGCTCTACTAAATAAAGTTTTTGCTTATCCACACTTGGTGGCTACACCCTTCTTTCTTCCTTGGCGGGGAAAATACCTTATATTTGGTGCTGAAACCTGGGAGGAGTTTGAAGTCTGCAAGGGACCCCTCCTCCCCCCTTCCCTTCCGAGGAAGAACCAGGACCTCCGATCTCCCACCCACTTGGGCACACCGTGTGGTAAGTCCCCTGCCTCCAGCCTTCCCTCAGTTCTCATAATTGCAGCTGCATCAAGGATCTCTTATCCATTCCAAGTGCGTGTGTGCCCATGGAGACGTCCGGTCACATTCACTCTACCTAACTGTCCGGTGGCCAGAGCTTGAGCTGCAGGATGCCAATTCTCATCTCTGATCACTCCAAGGACTGAGGGTGGCCATGGGGGCACAGGAATCTAAACCTGATCCAAAAACACTCCTGTAGTGCCTTATCCAAAATCTCTCCCTCCCTAAAGAAGAAGAAACTGTTCTTCTCCGCTGTGGCCAGGCCACAGAGCCCACTGGATAATTGGACCAGTTAGTCTCCTGAAGGGACTTTTGGTTTTAACATCCTCACCAATTTAACTATCGCCAAAGAACTGGGAACTGGTTGGAAATCCCTTACATTCAGGGCTTCTAGTTATTAGCGCTCCCGTCCTAATCTCTGTGCCACCTGTTCTACGCACAGGCCCTTTTTGGCCAGAGAAACCTCACCTAAAACCTCCATTCCTGATCTTTCCTCCTTCGCTGTCCCCCAACTCTCTCCCCCTCCTGCACGGCTCCCTTCATCCTGTCAGGCTCCTCCCCTCTCTTCCCTGGATCCTGTTTCTCATTTACCTGCAAATACCAGTCCCCCTTTCTCCTCCCCTGCCAGCCAGGAACCCCTCCGTTCTCCGCTGTGTCCTTAAGCCCCTCCCCTGTCAAGCCCTCCTCCGCCGGCCACTGGCTGTTAATGCCAGTTTGCAGGGCTCCTGACCCCATGGCCCAGCCCTGGTCTTCTTGCAGGAAGGCCTGGCCCTGTCCTGCCTCTGGCTCTGGCATTTCCGGTCAGATCTGGGTGCCGGGCCTTCCAGGAGCCCCTCTCCTCTTATTCTCAGCCCCAAACCCCTATCCAAGACCTGATGAACATGGCATTTAAAATTTATAATGGTCGCGGCTAGTAGGAAAAGGCCGAGGCTACTTCCCAGGCCCGCATGCAGCAGAAGGTAACGCTCCAAACCCAGGCTCTTGTGGCAGCCCTGAGGCCGGCAGAGCAACAGGGACAAGGCACAGGAAGTGCCCGACCCAAGTCCGGGTCGCAAAGAGGAACCCCAACAGGAGCTTGCTTTAAATGTGGCAAGGAGGGTCACTGGGCCCGGCAGTGCCCCTGCCTGTGGCCACTGACTAAGCCCTGCCCCGACTGTAAGCAGCCTGGTCACTAATGGAGTGGTTGCCCCTTTTGGGTAACATCCTTTTCCTCAGTGCTTCTATGTGGAGGACAAGCCACCCAAATGGGAGGCCAAGCCAGGCAGGCAGGCCCATCGCTAAAACTCCTAGGCCTCATGCACGAATGACGTGGCCCGGACTAGAAGACCCCCATCACCCTCACCGAGCCCAGGGTAATACTGCAGGTAGCGGGTAAGTCCATCTCATTTCTTGTGGACATGGGGGCTACCTTCTCTGTTTTGCCATCACACTCTGGACCTCTAGTTCCCTCATAGGTCTCGGTTATGGGAGTGGATGGGACTCTTTCTTTTCTCCTTTTATGCCACTCCTGACATGCAGTTTGGACAGGACCCCATATGGTAATACTGACTACTCCTACTGCAGCCAAGCTCCTAGGACAAACACCTTGGTACCATGTCTCTCGCCTCAAGCTTGCCCCCATTCGGAACCACTGGGCCCTACCCATCTCTGGCTCACTAACAGGTTGGGCCCTGCAAACCCTCCTATTGCTCCTGTGTCTCCCACCGAGAACCTGCTGCCAGAGACTGCATCAGCGAAGCTTCTCGAGTCTCGGTCAAACAGATGCTCCTACACCCATATACGCAACTCCCCTCAGAGCCATCACCTTTCGACCTTCCCTCCCCACAGCGCCCCTAACCAGCAGGAAGTAGCCAGATGAATAGCGGTGCCCCTATCTAAAATAAAAGGTTGGAATGTGAGGTCAGTTGGCAATGGGGGAAGGTCACATGGGGAACCAGGCCTGAACTTTGGCTGGAACCACCCACACCCATGCACGCCAAAAGAAACTTCCCAGAAGCCGTTTGAAAAAGAATGACCATCTGTCAGCCAATGAAATTTCGCCATGTCATATCAACTTGACCACCCTAAGGACCCTATAAATTCCCCCATGCGGGAGAATCCGTGTGACTTCTCTGGCCCCTGTCTTGCGTACTAGAGAACATAGTCTGGGAAGCACTCTACTATATAAAGCTTTTGCTTATCCACACTTGGTGGCTACACCCTGCCTTCTTCCTTGGCGGGGAAAATACCTTACAATATCCATATGTCTTAGAGACATACACACACACACTTTTTAAAATAATGACTAACTTATCTTGACCAAATACAATCTTTCTGTGATTTTGATGCAATGAGCAGCATTGATTGAGCTCTTCATCATAACTTTGGCCTCTTCCCCAAGCATTCTAAATATTAGATGACATTATAATACTTACTATATGCCAGATACTATTCTATGCACTTTAAACATATTAACCCATTTAATCCTCAAATAATCTTATGAAGTGGGCACAGTTACTATCACCTTAATTTTATAGATGGTGAAAATGAGACACAGGTCACAAACAACTGGCAGGGCCAGTAAATAAACTCAGGGAGTCTTATTCCTGAGTCCTTTACTCTTACCACTGTTGCTACACTCATCTTCAGTAAAGAACTAGGTAATTGTAGAAGAAATCCAACTCCAACACAAAAGGGATTTTTATAGTAGCTGTTTCCGTTAGCAGCAATATTGAACTCATCTTTCTCTTTGCATCTCTCTCTCTCTTTTCCTTCCCTACCTTTTCCTTTCACCCCCTCCTTCCCTTTCCTTCACTTCTAATGTACATATCATAAAACTTCTCACTTTTGACAAACATATACAAGGGGTTCTCAGGTTATGACAGGTTCAACATACAATGTTTTGAGTTTACAACACTCACTCCCATAAAAACTTTAAAAAACTGAGACTGTTACGGATGCCTTTCAATGCTATAGGCAGATTTTGGAAGAGAAGTCATCAAGTTTCCAGACTAGCCTGGAACAATTCTTTAAGAAGGTACAGAGACCTGCAACAGATCCTGTCCCCTCTACATCAGCTGCTTCCTGAGAGGAAACACCTATAGTACAGGTAGAATCATCTCCAGCGTCTCCTGTATATTCCTTAGGCAATCCTGAGTCACCTGACCCAGTGTCCCCAGCACCTTCTGCAGGTTCTCCAGCCTCTCCAGCTTCCTCCTCTCAATAGATCACTCTCTCCCACCTTGCAATGTCCCTTCCAGTGTGCAAGCCAACCACAGGAATAAAGGTAAGGAATTTTTTAACACTTATTTTTTGTCATTTTTTTCTGTTACTATAGTACAATGTACAATACAGTATATTTATGTCCTTTTCCTTTTTCTGTGGCTTAGTTGTTTTTTTATGTTCTAGATTATCATTTTACAACTGAGCTAGAGACTTAGGCTAGGGTATGTTTTGACTTACACCAAAATTTGAGTTATGTCACTGCTGTAGGAATGGAACTGTGTTGTAACCTGAGGACTCCCTGTATAGTCATTTAACCACCATGACAATTAAGTGTGAAGTTACATCACTCAAAACATTCCTCCATGCCCCTAGGCAGTCAACCCTTGCCCTCACTCCAACCCAGAGAACAAGGGATTAGTCAGGGGTTCAGAACCTCTAAGAGATTCTTGCAGTGAATTCAAGAATATAACTTATATGAGTGTAAAAATGGCATTTAAAAACTTATCTCTAACTTCTAATTAAAATTTAGTATTCCTTCCATTACAAAGATAAGCAGCAAACAGCAGATGGTATCAGTACTTGTCACTTTGTCTCAGTAGAAATCATAGGTCCTCATCACACTACACTGGTTGTATCACACAACATTGTTTCTACTTCTTACTGCTTTGAAATTATGGCCTGGGTATTTACTGCATTAATAAATAAGCACCTTTATTATTTCACAAATTTTAATATCACAAGTATTTTAATAACCACATTTAAATATAATTCAATATAACTTTAACTTAAGAACATTTTTCTGAGACAGGAATCCAATTTCCTGAAGACCCCTTCCTAGGGCATGGTGCTGAGAGAAACCATATTTTGGCCAGGTAAATCACAAGTCATTTATTCCCCCATCATTCCAACCAGCATTTTCCCAAAGCACGAGACACAGAACTGAGGAAGATTCCAGTGCTGCCAAGGCAACGGAGGAATGAAGCACGTCCTTTTCTTACAGCTGCCACGGCTGCTGAATTCAGCAGGGTCAGCGAGGAGCGCTGTGGGACTGCGCCACCTGCCGGCCTCCGGGTCTGCCTGCTCCCCTCCCTGCGCCACCTCGCTGTGGGGACCAGACCGTACACCTGTGGAAAGGAACCTGCCAGTCCTGAGCTCAGAACGGACGCGAGAGACACCCAGGTCACAGAGAAACTCAACATTGACATTCTGCAATTATTTGGATTCACTTGGTTATTGGGACTGTAGTATTAAGACATATGGCTTGTCATTTGATCTGTCATCTCTGAATCAATTCTTTCTTAATTTATTCATGTAATAAACAAATTAAAAGAAAAAGAAGAATAGGAATAGGTTATTTTCATAAGAAATACAAATGGCCAATAAATAGAAAAAGTTCTTGACCTCATGGATAATTAAAAATAAATATGAAAGAGAATATATATTTATTTTTTATCAAATTATCAGAAGCTGAGTTTTTTTGTAAGTCAAACAAGTTGATGTAAGACAGATGTTGACAACCTTAAATTCCAACAAATCATAGTTGAAATAACAGGAACTATTTTGAAAATGAAGGGTGAATTTAAAATCTACTTAGGTACACTGGTTAATTTCTGAAGCTAATTTCAAGAGGCAGGACTAAAGAATGAACATAAGATCCTACAGCAGAATTAAAAAGCAATATAAAAAATCATAGATTCTTTGGGTATTAACTTCACGTTTTGGTGATCAGGACATGGAGTACAACAGCCTATACTTTTACATACTGCTGGTCCTCTGCCTTTACCAACCCTTCGCTCCCATCCCTTTGTCATCCCTGGGACTGGTGACTTAGGCCAGTGGTCAGCAAACTCATTAGTCAACGGAGCCAAATATCAACAGTACACGATTGAAATTTCTTTTGAGAGCCAATTTTTTTAAACTTAAACTATATAGGTATAATAACTACATTGTTATTACCTTAATTTGGGGTACTCCTAAGCTGGCCTTTAATAAAACATCCTCAATCTGACTGAGGTACGTTCACTGAGATACGTTCGCTGAAGTCGACACCTTCCAACTCTCCCATCCACACTCGTTTTGTATACTTGTTTCGTCTATCTCCTTTCGTTTATCCTCTCTATATGTCCAAACCATCTCAACATGCCTCTCTCAATCCTTGACACTACATCTTCTTTCATTTCACAATGCTCCCTAAAATTAACTTAATAAACTTTACTTAAAGTTTTAAGTCTTAAACTATAGGTACACTGAATAAAACTTGATATCATACTTAATAATGATATTATTTATTGATAAAATTAAATTGTAAGGTATCCATAAAATTAAATCATGACAATGACTGACAAACACTAATGTGATAATGGCCTTGCATCTCCTTGGAAAGTTTGGGTAAGCCAGGTTTGTATGTGGTTGTTTTAAATTTTAGGCACTATTCCAGGTTCTCATCAATAGACGACTTCTCAATTTACTCTTGATAAGGTTCATGCTTGAAAATGATTGTTTGCATGAATATGTAGACTCGAATAAGGAAAGAACAGAAAATGCTAGTTTTTTCAGCTGATTATATGTGACAGGAATTCTATTCCAGATGCTAAAAATCAACATGTCTTCCTTCTCCAGGTCTTTCAAAGCAGACCACTTGTGCTGTGAACTAAGTTCACATTTGTTTTTCTCCTATGTTTCTATATCAGCACAAAGACGTTCAAATTTTGAGCTCCACAATTCTTTGTTTTTTAAATCTAGCAATTGCATTTGAAAGTTGCCAATGTCAATATTAAAGGGAGAAAAATTTAATTCTGTTATAGTAGCATTAAGAGGTTTTTAAACAAAGGCTAACATCGCTTTGCTGTTTCTGAATTCCTGAAACCTGTTGAGAAAAGCTTCCCTCATATTTGAAATAGGAAATGTTAATATTAGAATTATTTTGTTGGCGATGTTTCAACAGGCTTGGAAAGTGAATCAAAGTTTCTCTTTCAAAATCTTGAGCAAAAAGAAATAATTTATTTTCAAATGAAATAACTTCTTCTAACATCGAAAAAATTGTTTTTTCTTTTCCCTATAGTTTATGATTAAGCTGATTTAGATAAAATGAAACATCTACCATGAAATAAAATTTTTGGATCCACTGATCGTTCATTAGTTCTGGATAGTGAACACACTTCTCAAGGAGAAATGCTTTAATTTCTGTTAATAAGAAAGCGTAACGTTTCAAAAACGTTTCCTCTTGATAACCAACGTACCTTGTCTCCATTTCAACTAAAAATTCTTTAAATTGGTGACGATTAAGAGCTTTAGCTATAATAGAGTTGATAGACTTAATCACTAATTCCATAACTTTGCAAATTTCTTCTGGAAATGTCTGCGCACAAAGTGCTTCTTGATGAATGATGCAATGGTAAGTAAGTATCTCATGCTTAATTTTTTCTTTCAAAATAGCAACAAACCCGTTTCTTATGCGGGTCATATTTTTCGCTGTCTGTTGAAATTGAGACAATTTTTTTTTTTAAATTTAATAACTTTTTTATTAATGGTAATGGGATGATATTAATAAATCCGGGTACATATATTCAAAGAAAACATGTCTAGGTTATTTTGTCATCAAATTATGTTGCAAACCCCTCGCCCAAAGTCAGATTGTCCTCCGTCACCCTCTATCTAGTTCTCTGTGCCCCTCCCCCTCCCCCTAACTCTCTCCCTCCCTCCCTCCCATGTCCTCCCTCCCCCCCCACCCTTGGTAACCACCACACTCTTGTCCATGTCGAAATTGAGACAATTTTATCGAGTGAAATATGATGTTTTTCAATGCACTCAATTACAGCATTTGCTATATCCTCTCCATGTGTTTAACCTTTGGCAATAATCCTAAAAGTTCTTCTTTAGGACCTGTAGATGAAATGAATCGTACAAAAAGTGAAACTTGTGCTGTATCATTTATGTCACAAGACTCGTCAACTGCTATTGATAAAGCTGAAACCAACTTAAGATCTTCGACTTGCTGGTTGGTTATATTTGAAGACATTTTGACTGTTCTATCTTTCACTGTTTTAGCAGACAATGGTAACTCTTTAATTTTATTTGGAATATCTGCTTTGTTCTTAAAATCCTGAAGTAGCTCTTCAGATGCATTTATAAAAAAAACTTTTTATGTATTCGCAGTCTGTATATGGTTTTCCTCTCTTAGTAATCTCTTGACTAACCACAAAACTTGCAATATTAACATTGTTGGAAGATTGCATCCAGTAATTAAATACAGAACTTGATTTTTCTTGACTCTTCTGAAGTTCCTCAACTGCTTTCTTCCTTGCATCACGGACAGGATATTTAGTACTAAATGACACGTGTTTAGTTGTAAAGTGTCTCTCCAAATTTGATTTCTTGTTATGCACCAATTTTTCCTGACAAATAAGACAGGTCGGAAGGCCATTTAAGTTTTGAATAAATGCGAAAGTCTTGGTCCATTCAACTTTAAATTCATGGTTTTCATCTTCTATTTTCCTTTGCTTCTTCTTTGTAGCCATGTCAGACAGGGCACCTAAAAAAATGTTTCATTTTATAATAATAAAACCAACACAAAATAATTACAATTCTTAAATTGATGACAAAAATACCTGTAGGATTTGTAGCTAGTTGGAAAAATACAGGTAACTTCATGCTTCGAGTAGGTACTTCCGTCACCCGTGTGACCTGTGGACGCGACTAGCACTAACCACTGCACAGTGAGACTGCTGGCTGACTGGCTCCCTCAGCTCCTGCATGAATCGGGTGCACCTCCCCCGCGCTGTGTATCCAGCGGCCCTCCTGCGCTGCATCTCCCGTCACCCGACCAACCGACACTTCTGCATGTGCCTGCGTGCCCACACGTGGTATTTTGTGGAAGAGCCACAACTCAAGGGGCCACAGAGCCACATGTGGCTTGTGAGCCACGGTTTGCTGACCACTGTCTTAGGCCAAAGGGAGGGTGGGAAAGCCTGCTACCTAGCTGCTTTAAAACATTTTCTTTTCTTTTCTCTTGATATATATATATATACACACACACACACACACACACACACACACACACACACATCCCCGTGTGAAATCACATACTACATTTTCCCATGTATAAGACGCTCCCAATTACAAGACACACTCTAATTTTGGGGCCCAAAATTTGAAAAAAAAAAAGTATTGCATAATTTTATTGAACTCAAGTTTTATTCATCATAAAATTCATACAACTCTTCATTACTGTTAAAACTTGTAAAAAAAAAAACACAAACCACTACAACCACTGTATAAGAGCACCCAGTTTTTAGACCCCAAATATTTTGAAAAAGGGTGCGTCTTATATATGGGGAAATATAGTAGTTCTTAGCTTTTTTCTGATTTTCTTATTTCACTAACTATAATGTTCTCAAGGTCCATCCACGTTGTCATAAATGGCAACATGTCATCCTTTCTTTTGGCTGAGTAGTATTCCATTGTACATATGTACCACATCTTCTTTATCCAACCCTCTATCAAAGGACACTTTGGTTTTTTCCAAGTCTTGGCCACTGTAAACAATGCTGCAATGAACATGGGGCTGCATGTGTCTTTACGTACCAATATTTTGGCATTTTAGGGGGGTATATACCCAGTAGAGGGATTGCTGGGTCATATGGTACTTCTATTCTTAATTTTTTGAGGAACCACCATACTTTCTTCCATAATGGTTGTACTACTTTACATTCCCACCAACAGTGAATGAGGGTTCCTTTTTCTCCACAGCCTCTCCAACACTTGCTATTACCTGTCTTGTTGATAATAGCTAATCTAACAGGTGTGAGGTGGTATCTCATTGTAGTTTTAATTTGCATTTCTCTAATAACTAATAAAGATGAGCATCTTTTCATATATCTGTTGCCCATTTGTATGTCTTCTTGGAAGAAGTGTCTCTTCAGGTCCTCTCCCCATTGTATTGGTTGCTTGTTTATTGCTGAGCATTGTGAGTTCTTTTATATTTTGGATATTAACCCTTTATCAGAGCTATTCCTTATAAATAGCATCTCTCATTTTGTTGGCTGCCTTTTTGTTTTGTTGTCAGTTTCTTTTGCTTTCCAGAAGCTCTTTAGTTTGGATGGTACCATTCATTTATTGTTACCCTTATTTCCCTTGCCTTTGGGTCAAATTCATAATATGTTCTCTATGGCCAAGGTCTGTAAGTTTAGTACCTATGTTTTCTTCTATGTAATTTATTGTTTCCGATCTTATATTTAGGTCTTTCATCCATTTTTATGAATTAATTTTTGTGTATGAGGACAAATTGTAGTCAAGTTCCATTCTTTTGCATGTGGCTTTCCAATTTTCCCAGCACCATTTGAAGAGGCTTTCTTTTCTGCATTGTGTGGTTTTGCCTCCTTTGTCAAAGATTATTTGTCCACATATCTGTGGTTTTATTTTTGGGATCTTGGTTATGTTTCATTGGTCTATATATCTGGTTTTCTGACTATACCATGCTGTTTTGATTATCGTGGCTTGGTAGTGTAATTTGAAGTTGAGTAGTGTGTGATACTTCCAGTTTCATTCTTTTTTCTTGATTTCCTTATCTTTTACAGTTTTTCATAACCATATTCTCTCTCCTTGCTGCCTAATTTTTCATCTATAGTATTTCCATGCTTTCTCAGGCATCATTCAATGTGTCAGTGTCATGTCTCCTCATGTCCTCCAGCACATATTTGTCATTTTTGAAGTGTACTGGGCAGAGAGTACATTTAATAAATGTTACTCAAGTGTGGTGTCAAACGAAAGTGGATGGAGTCAGGTTTCATAGGAAACAAATGCTAGGGAACAGCAGCAAAGTTAACTTGTGCTCATTGTGTTTAGATCCCAGGGCCCTGGGCTGAAGAGCCACCCTGTTCTTTGCAACTGGCTCTAGAACTGTTCACACAGCACATCCCATTGCCCATCTCTAATGCAGTTTAAAAACTAAACATGGACTCTGCTGGCCCACCACCTAAGTCTCATCTTGGGAGGGTTTGGAATTCAGGAACATGAACGGCCTTCTTTTGCCCCACCTTTCATGACGGCTTCAGCTGAAGCTAGAGTGTTTTGAAATAGGAATAATGATGGTATCATTTCAGAGCCATAAGAATCAAATGCCTGGTTCCACTCAGTCCTCACAATGATGCACAATAACATTTATTTTGTGAATGATGCACAAGATCGGTATTATTATATCTTTACTTTTCAGAGTTTTGGAGGAGTTAAGTAGTAACACTCAAAAAGAAGGAAATGGTGGAACAAAGAGTTTAACCCCATCTAATTCCAGAGGTCACATTTAATGACTACAAGCCACTGCTCCTTTATTCAATTAATTAGTAAGTTTTTAAAATTTTTATTTAGACAATTCTGAGAAAACTTCTCCAGATAATTTTGACATTTGATTATGTTGTATACCCATCACCCAAAGTCAAATTGTCCTCCGTCATCTTTTATTTGGTTTTCTTTATGCCCCTCCCTTCCCCCTCCCTCTCCTCCCTCTCACCGTAACCACGGAACTCTTATCTATGTCCATGAGTTTCAATTTTTGTGTCCCACCTCTGTATGGAATCATACAGTTCTTAATTTTCTCTGATTTACTTATTTCACTCAGTATAATGTTATCAAGGTCCATCCATGTTGTCGAAAATAATCCTATGTCATCATTTCTTATAGCTGAGTAGCAGTCCATACTATATATGTACTGCATCTTCTTTATCCAGTCATCTAGTGAAAGGCTTTTTGGTTGTGTCCATGTCTTGGCCACCGTGAACAATGCTGTGATGAACATGGGGCTGCATGTGTCTTTACATACCAATATTTTGGCGTTTTGGGGGTATATACCCAGTAGCGGGATTGCTGGGTCATATAGTAGTTCTATTATTAATTTTTTGAGGAACCACCATACTTTCTTCCATAATGGTTGTACTACTTTACATTCCCACCAACAATGAATGAGGGTTCCTTTTTCTCCACAGCCTCTCCAACACTTGTTATTACCTGTCTTGTTGATAATAGCTAATCTAACAGGTGTGAGGTGGTATCTCATTGTAGTTTTGATTTGCATTTCTCTAATATCTCGTGAATATGAACATCTTTTCATATTTCTGTTGGCCATTTGTATTTCATCCTGGGAGAAGTGTCTGTTCATGTCCTCTTTCCATTTTTTTTTGATTGTTTGCTTGTTTGTTGTTGAGTTTTGTGAGTTCTTTGTATATTTTGGATATTAGGCCCTTATCTGAGCTGTTGTTTGAAAATATCATCTCCCATTTAGTTGGCTGTCTGTTTTGTTGTCAGTTTCTTTTGCTGTGTAGAAGCTTCTTAGTCTGATGTAGTCCCATTCATTTATCTTTGCCTTTACTTCCCTTGCCTTTGGAGTCAAAATTCATAAATTGTTCTTTATGGCCAAGGTCCATGAGTTTAGTACCTATGTTTTCTTCTATGTCATTTATTGTTTTGGGTCTTATATTTAGGTCTTTGATCCATTTTGAATTAATTTTGGTACAAGGGGAAAAACTGCAGTTGAGTTTCATTCTTTTGCATGTGGATCTCTAGTTTTCCCAGCACCATTTATTGAAGAGGCTTTCTTTTCTCCATTGTATGTTTTTGGCTCCTTTACAAAAGATGATTTGACTATACATACGTGGCTTTATTTCTGGGCTCTCTATTCTGTTCCATTGGTCTGAGTGTCTATTTTTCTGCCAATACCATGCTGTTTTGATTATCTTCGCTCTATACTTTAATTTGAAGTCTGGTATTGTAATGCCTCCAGCTTCGTTCTTTTTCCTTAGAATTACTTTGGCTATTTGGGATTTTTTAAAAAAATTATTTAGATTTTATTTATTCATTTTTAGAGAGAGAGAAGAGAGACAGAGACAAAGAGAAGAGGGGAGAAGCAGGACGAATCAACTCCCTTATGTGCCTTGACCAGGCTAGCGCGGGGTTTTGAACCAGCAAACTCAGCGTTCCAGGTCAACGCTTTATCCACTGCGCCACCACAGGTCAGGCTATTTGGGATTTTTTATGGTTCCATATAAACCTGATGAGTTTTTGTTCTATTTCTTTAAAAAATGAAATTTGGAATTTTGATGAGAATTGCATTAAATTGGTATATTGCTCTGGGTAATATGGTAATTTTAGCTATAGTTATTCTTCCTATACAAGAACAAGGAATATTTTTCCATTTCGTTGAATCTTCTTCAATTTCCCTTAACAATGCTTTGTAGTTTTCATTATATAGGTCCTTTACATTCTTTGTTATGTTTGTTCCTAGGTATTTTATTTTTTTTTGTTGCAACCATAAAAAGGATTTTTTTTTTTAGTTCATTTTCTGGTTTCATTGTTGGCATATAAGAAGGCAATAGGCTTCTGTATATTAGTTTTGTATCCTGCGACCTTACTGAATTGGTTTATTGTTTCTAATAGTCTTTTTGTGGAGTCTTTGGGGTTTTTGATGTACAGGATCATATTATCTGCAAAAAGTGAAACCTTTACTTCTTTCTCACTATCAATGCCTTTTATTTCTTTCTCTTGTCTGATTACTCTGGCTAGAACTTCCGCACTACATTGAATAAGAGTGGAGAGAGTTGGCAACCTTGTCTTGTTCCTGATTTTAGAGGAAAAGTTGTTTTTTTGCCATTTAATATTATGTTAGCTGATGGTTTGTCATAAATGGTCTTTATTATGTTGAGATATTTTCCTTCTATACCCATTTGTTGAGTGCTTTAAACATAAAGTGATGTTGTATTTTATTGAATGCCTTTTCTGCATCTATTGATAGGATCATATGGTTTTTGTTCTTTGTTTTGTTGATAGGGTGTATTACATTAACTGTTTTATGTATGTTGAACTATCCTTGTGATTTTGGGATGAATCCCACTTCATCATGATGAATTATTTTTTTAATGTGTTGTTGTATTTGATTTGCTAGTATTTTGTTTAGAATTTTAGCATCTGTATTCATTAGAGATATTGGCCTGTAGTTTTCTTTTTTTGTGTTGTCCTTGCCAGGTTTTGGTATGAAGGTTATGTTGGCCTCATAAAATGTGTTTGGAAGTATTGCTTCTTCTTCAATTTTTTGGAAGACTTTGAGTAGAATAGGAAGCAAATCTTCTTTGAATGTTTAACAGAATGCACTAGTATACCTGTCTGGTCCTGGACTTTTATTTTTTGGGAGGTTTTTGATAGTTGTTTCTATTTCTTCCCTGCTTATGGGTCTATTTAGGCTTTCTACTTCTTCGTGACTCAGTCTAAGAAGATTGTATTGTTCTAGGAATTTATCTATTTCTTCTATATTGTTAAAATTGGTGCATATAGTTTCTCATAGTATTCTATGATAATTCTTTGTATATCTATGATATCTGGGTGATTTCTCCTCTTTCATTTGGATTTTGTTCATATGAGTCCTTTCTCTTTTTTTTCCTTGGTGAGTCTTGCCAAGGGTTTATCAATTTTGTTGATCTTTTCAAAGAACCAGCTCCTTGTTTTCTTGATTTTTTCTATAGTTTTTCTGTTCTCTATTTCTTTTATTTCTGCTCTGATTTTATTATTTCCTTTCTTCTGCTGATTTTGGGTTGCCTTTGTTTTTCTTTTTCTAGTTCCTTAAGATTTGATGTTAAGTTGTTTACCTGGGCTCTCTCTTGTTTGTTCATATATACCTGTAGTGATATGAACTTCCCTCATATTACTGCTTTTGCTGCATCTCAGAGATTCTGATAAATCGTATTGTCATTTTCATTTGTTTGTATATATCTTTTGATTTCTGCTTTTATTTCTTCTTTGACCCACTCATTTTTTAGAAGTATGTTGTTTAATTTTCACATTTTTGTGGGTTTGTTTACTTCTTTATTGCAGTTAAATTCTAGTTTCAAAGCTTTATGGTCAGAGAATATGCTTGGTATAATTTCAATCTTTCTGAATTTGTTGATGTTAGTTCTGTGGCCCAAAATATGGTCAATTCTTGAGAATGTTCGATGTACATTGGAGAAAAATGTAAACTCTGGTGTTTGGGGATGAAATGTCCTGTAGATGTCGATCATATTCAATTGTTCTAGTGTTTTGTTTAAGGCTAATGTTTCTTTATGATTTTATGTTTGGATGAATAATCTAGAGCTGTCTGCGGTGTATTGAGGTCTCCAACTATGACTGTATTTTTGTCGGTTTTTATTTTTAGATCAGTTAGTAGATGTCTTATATACTTTGGCGCTTCTTGGTTTTGTGCATATATATTAAGAAGTGTTATGTCTTCTTGATTCAATGCCCCCTTTATCATTATGAAATAACCATCTTTGTCTCTGATTACCTTTACTGTCTTGTAGTCAGCACTGTTAGATATGAATATGGCTACACCTGCTTTTCTTTGGATGTTACTTGTTTGGAGAATTGTTTTCCAACCTTTCACTTTGAACTTGTTTTTATCCTTGTAGCTTAGATGTGTTTCTTGAGGGCAGAATACAGTTGGATTTTCTTTTTTAAAGAGTTTTATTTATTTATTTATTTTTACAGGGACAGAGAGAGAGTCAGAGAGAGGGATAGATAGGAACAGACAGGAACAAAGAGAGATGAGAAGCATCAATTATCAGTTTTTCGTTGCAACACCTTATTTGTTTCTTGATTACTTTCTCATATGTGCCTTGACCACAGGCCTTCAGCAGACTGAGTAATTCCTTGCCCGAGCCAGCGACCTTAGGTCCAAGCTGGTGAGCTTTTTGCTCAAACCAGATCAGCCCGCGCTCAAACTGACATCCATGGGGTCTCGAATCTGGGTCCTTCTGCATCCCAGTCCAACGCTCTATTCACTGCGCCACCGCCTGGTCAGGCTGGATTTTCTTTTTTGATCCACTCTGCTACTCTGTGTTTTTTTATTGGTGAGTTCAATCTATTTACATTTAATGTAATTATTGACACCTGAGGGTTTCCTATTGCCATTTTATATTGCTTTCTGATAACTCTGTATCTTGTTTGGTTTTTCTCTTTTGTTTTTCTGTCATTTGTTTTTGTGTGGTTGTATTCCATACTTCTTTCCTTTGTTTCCTCTTTTATTAAGCCATTTGTTTCTGTAGTGTTTTATTCAGGGATAGTTACCTTTAGATAATAAAAAAGATATATATATATATTTTTTATATATATATATATAAAATATTCATTGTAGTACATTATCTCATGAGTGCTTCTGCACTCCATCCTCCTTTGCTACTGTTAATCTTTGCCCTCTTCCCTTTTTTGTTGTCACAGATTAATCTTGTTTTTATTGTGATCTTGTTGGAGCTTTTACTTGCAATTTTGCTTTGTTTTGTTCTTTGTATCTGGTCCAATAACTCCCTTTAGTATTTCCTAAAGTGGGGGTTTTCTGGTGATAAATTCTCTCATCTTTTCTATATCTGTGAATGTTTTTATTTCCCCTTCATATTTGAAGGATAGCTTTGATGTTTATAGTATTCTTGGCTGGAAGTTCCTCTTTTTCAGTACTTTAAATATTGGGGTCCACTCGCTTCTGGCTTGTTGAGTTTTTGCTAAAAAATCTGATGATAGCCTAATGGGCTTTCCTTTCTATGTTGCATTCTTCTTTCCCCTGGCTGCCTTGAGGATATTTTCTTTGTCATTGGTTTGTGATATTTTCATTGTGGTGTGCCTTAGAGTAGGTCTGTTTGGGTTAAGGTAATTCTGTGTTCTGTTTGCTTCTGGAATTGGAGGCTCTAATTCTTTCCACAGGCTTGGGAAGTTCTCATCGATTATTTGTTTAAATATGTTCTCCATTCTATTTTCTGTCTCTTCTCCTGATATACCCATTAGTCTTATGCTGCTCTTTCTGATGGAGTCAGAGAATTCCTGTAGGGCTTTCTCATTTTGTTTTAATTTGTGAGTCTCTCTCCTCTTCTCTCTGTAGTATCTCTAGTTGACTGTCTTCTCTGTCACAAATTCTCTCCTCTATCTGGCCTGTTCTATTGGCTAATCCTGTTACCTCGTTTTTCAGTTCATGTATTGGAGTTTTTCATCTGTCTGATGCCTTTTTATAGTTTTAATTTCCTTGGTGATGTATTCTTTTTCTTCAATAAATTGTTTTTTGACCTCTCTAAATTGCCTTTCCAGGCTTTCTTGTATTTCCCTTAGTATTTTTAAAACTTCAATTTTTAATTCTCTGTCATTTAACTCTAAGTTTTCCAAGCAACTGAAATTTTTTTCTAGAGACTTTTCATCATCTATCTGTGCTACATTTGTCTTTTGTATCCATGATATTTAATTTCTTTTTCCTTAATGGCATTTGAGAGTGGTATTGTTAATAACACTAATAAGAGATAATTAAAAAGTAAACTATAAATTAAAAAGATACAGTGATAAAATGAAAATTCTATAATTATAAGTGGAACAAAAACTACAGAGAAGGAGCAGAAACTGAGGAAAGATGATAAAAGAGATAAAAATGAAGTAAGAAACACGCAAAATGCCACAAAGAAAAATATAAATCCAAAATATAATAATTTGTTGATAAATGACAACTGAATGAGAGAAAAAGGAAAAGGAGAAAAAAAAGTCAAGGTTTTTGAAATGAAACCATTATGAAAAACAAGAATGAAAAATGTAACAACTATGGATAACGAAGTTCGAAAGAAAAAAAGAAAGAATTAAAAGAAGATAAAATGACCAAAATGGGGAAATAATAAAATAAAATAAAGTTATAAAAATGTTTTTCCTGGTTTTGAGAGGTAGTTTCTTCCTTTTTTTTTTTTTTTTTTGGCAGTTGGAGCTGTACTATAGGTTTTGCCCCTGTGGGGCTCTTGGGCAGAAGTTTGCTTTTGTGTCGCTGTGGAAATGATGTAGGCTGGGCATCAGTCCTGTTGGTAGGCAGGGCTTGTTAGGGCTTGGAGGCTCTGACAATGGGAGACTCAGTTTTCCCAGTGCCTCTCCCTATGTCTCTCCCTCCTAAGCTAGCAGCCTGGAGACTTAGTTGTGAGGTTCACCCTAGTCACTGCTTGCCGAGGAAGAGGCTTTAAAGGCAGCCAGTTCCTTCCTCCAGTACTGCTCAAAGCACAGTTCTGGGTAAGGCTGTGCCAACCAGAATCGCCAGGGAGAGCAGGCAGGGCAGGGAGCCGATTGCAGATCTGACGCCTTTCTAAGGGCCAGTGGACAGGTCTAGCACGTCCCAGCGTGCCGTGGGCTGGGAGTCGACTGCCGATCAAGTTTCTAAGGGCCCCTGGGCAGGCATGTCTAGTATGCCTCAGTGCTCCGGGTCTAATCTCCACAGGCTTCTCCTTTATGTACTGCTTGGTAGCCCACAGCAATACACGTGTGCGCCCAGCTCCCACGAGTTCAGCTGTGCACACAGAGGACTGTATCCACCCGTTTAGGCAAACAGCGCCTGTGATCTCAGTCAGAGCCGGGAATGCAGGCCCATGGAGCCGCCCCACCAGGACAGTCCCTGGCCTAGGGATCCTGGCCATTGCGTACGTCCCATGCTGATGATCGTGGAGCTGGAAATACACCTAGACGCTAGCAGCAGCCCACGCAGATGTCCACCACTGATAATCTTGGGCTAAGCCCTCCAGCTTTTGCACGTGTGCCCACGCCAGTGGTGCCAGGTGGAGCCACCCGCACACCACCCATGATTGCCAAGCCGGGAGTGCACAGAGCTGCTGGCATGGTGCCACCTCCTGCAGGTACCCCACATCAGTAACCTTTGTCGGAGCCTGCTGCCCATGCGTGCCCCTTGCCCGCGATCTCAGGCAGAGCTAGCATGGTCTTTCTTCTGCTTGATCATCCACCCCAGCCCTGATCCATCCCTCTGCCTCCGACCCTCTGCTTCGCTCGGCTTCAGAAGAAAGTGCCCCTTCCTCAGATCAGTGAGGAAAGCGAAATACCCAGTTCTCCGTCTTATTTCCTTCAGAGTGGATTATATATTCAGCCTCCTTTCACCCAATCATATCTTTGTCTGGTGTGTGTATATCTCAGGTCCTCTGAGATTTTTTTTCTGTCTTTAGTTGTTGAATTTGTTGAAATTTCAAGGGGAGATATCAGGAGCACCCCTCATGGCGCCATTTCTCTGACATCACAAATTAATTAGTAAGTTTATATATCAATATAAATTAAATATAATTAAAATAAATATTAAGTTTATTAAAATAAACTTTTAACATTCAAGAAAAATAAAACACCTGTCAAATTGTAGTTTCAAAGCCTACCATACAGGTTTGGCCTTTTAATACTTGACACAGCTTTTGCTAAAGTTCGACAAAGAGCACAGGTTGTTTCTGAACACCCTATGCAGAGGAAACTTCAAAGACACGCTAATTTAAATGGGCACACAGCACGTGATATCAACAGCAATCAGAAGTGAAACAGCCGAATGGGCTGAGTCTGGAGCCTCCAGCACACGCTGGGGTAGAACAACACTCTGCTTCCAAATAGGTGCAGGATCTGGAGAGTGTGTCATAGACAAGGTATGACAGGGCTGGAATGGAATCTTTCATTACTGTGGCACTAAAATACACTTTTTAGATGTGTATGAGAGAGAGAGAGAGAAAAGACAGAGTTAGTTTTGGGGAGAGGATTAGGGAGACAGTCACCACACAGGTTCCAGAGGAGAGTGAAATGTACGTGTATCCCTGGATGAGAGAATTTCCTCACTCACATTAACAGCAATCAATTGGTTATGCTTGTCTGGAGTCAGTGTCAGGAAGGACTGTGAGGCTGATTTGAGTCCTACGGAGGAGCCTGGTGTGCTGATTAATGTCTGCCCTGGCACGGGAGGTGACTTTCATGGGACTGTCACAACTGTTCAGCACCACAGAGCCAACCAGGACTGAGAGGAAAGGTCACAATGCAGACCTGGCAAATGTAAATCAGGAGAGAATTTGAGCTGTGCAAGCACAAGGTACCTGTGGGATTTATCATCAGTTGTCATAAGATAAGTTCTTGGGGGTTGAGATGACAGGAAGAAACAGAAGAAAAAAGCCCAGCACTACAGCTGAGAACTAGTAATTCAGATTGGCCCAGGAGCTTGGCAGATTTGCTGTTTCTTCGGCTCAGCCTCATGGACTTTGGAAATGTGACTATTTATACAGATTCTTATTTTTTATTATTTATTTCATTCATCCTCTGAAGGTTTTAAGCAAAGTCTGCTTGAAAATGTCAGCCATTCTCAGGTGTGCAGAAGGAAAATAAACTTTCAATGTATGTCGGTACTTAAAAGTGTGTGTGGGACTGCTCCCTGGTGGCCAATTTGGAAAATCCCTAGAACTGTGTGAGATTCCCAAGTAAGCCTGGAAGCACCACTGTGGTGTTTCCAAAGAAGTGCTCTGTGGCAAAATAACTCTGGGAATGATGAATGTTTCATTCTCTTCTTTTGTGTGTGTACTGCTTTTCAAAAGTTATTTTCAAAAAAAAAAAAAAAAGGTATTTTCCAGTTTTACTGAGATACATAGTAACTGACATACAGTGATGTATAAGTTTAAGGTACACAGCATAATAATTGGATTTATATATATCATGAAATGATTACTTGCAATGTTTAGTTAACATCCATCATCTCATATAGATACAAAAAAAAGGAAAATCAATATTTTCTCTTTGTGATGAGACCTCTTAGGTTTTACTCTCTTAACAACTTTCATATATATTATACAGCAGTGATAAGTATAGTTATCACATTGTACATTACATCCCTGGTACTTTTTTATATTTTAACTGAAAGTTTGTACCTTTGGATCATCTTGACTGATCTAATTCCCCCTGTACCCCACAAATATGATCTCTATAAGTTTTTCTTTATTCACATATAAGTCAGATTACAGTTGTCTGACTTATTTCATTTAGCACAATACACTCAAGGTCCATCCATGATGTTGCAAATGATAGGATTTCCTCTTTTCTTATGGTTGAGTAGTATTTCACTGTATATCTGTACCATGATGTCTTTATCCATTCACTCATCAAGGGACAGTCAGGTTGTTTCCATGTTTTGGCTATTGTGAATAATGTTGCTATGAACATGGGGGTGAAGATATCTCTTCAACATAGTGTTCTTGTTTCTGTAGATATCTTCCCAGAAATGTGATTGCAGGATAATACATTAGATCTATTTTTCATTTTTTTATTATAATTTTATTTTTTTAATGGGGTGACATCAATAAATCAGGATACATATATTCAAAGATAACATGTCCAGGTTATCTTGTCGTTCAATTATGTTGCATACCCATCACTCAAAGTCAGATTATCCTCTGTCACCTTCTATCTAGTTTACTTTGTGCCCCTCCCCCTCCTCCTTTACTTTTCCCTCTCCCCGCTCCCCGCGTAACCACCACACTCTTATCAATGTCTCTTAGTCTCACTTTTATGTCCCACCTATGTATGGAATTAATGCAGTTCCTGTTTTTTTCTGATTTACTTATTTCACTTCGTATAATGTTATCAAGATCCCACCATTTTGCTGTAAATTATCCCATGTCATCATTTCTTATGGCTGAGTAGTATTCCATACTGTATATGTACCACATCTTCTTTATCCAGTCATCTATTGATGGGATTTTTGGTTGTTTCCATGTCCTGGACACTGTGAACAATGCTGCAATGAACATGGGGCTGCATGTGTCTTTGCGTATCAATGTTTCTGAGTTTTTGGGGTATATACCCAGTAGAGGGATTGCTGGGTCATAAGGTAGTTCTATTTTCAGTTTTTTCAGGAACCATCATACTTTCTTCCATAATGGTTGTACTACTTTACATTCCCACCAACAGTGGATGAGGGTTCCTTTTTCTCCACAGCCTCTCCAACATTTGCTATTACCTGTCTTGTTAATAATAGCTAATCTAACAGGTGTGAGGTGGTATCTCATTGCAGTTTTCATTTGCATTTCTCTAATAGCTAAAGAAGATGAGCATCTTTTCATATATCTGTTGGCCATTTGTATTTCTTCCTGGGAGAAGTGTCTGTTCATGTCCTCTTCCCATTTTTTTATTGGATTGTTTGTTTGTTTGTTGTTGAGTTTTATGAGTTCTTTGTATATTTTGGATATTAGGCCCTTATCTGAGCTGTTGTTTGAAAATATCATTTCCCATTTAGTTGGCTGTCTGTTTATTTTGTTATCAGTTTCTCTTGCTGAGCAAAAACTTCTTAGTCTGATGTAGAATCATTCATTAATTTTTGCCTTCACTTCTCTTGCCTGTGGAGTCAAATTCATAAAATGCTCTTTAAAACCCAGGTCCATGAGTTGAGTACCTATGTCTTCTTCTATGTACTTAATTGTTTCAGGTCTTATGTTTAGATCTTTGATCCATTTTGAATTAATTTTAGTACAGGGGGATAAACTGTAGTCCAGTTTCATTCTTTTGCATGTGGATTTCCAGTTTTCCCAGCACCATTTATTGAAGAGGCTTTCTTTTCTCCATTGTGTGTTCTTGGCCCCTTTATCAAAAATTATTTGACTATATATATGTGGTTTTATTTCTGGACTTTCTATTCTGTTCCATTGGTCTGAGTGTCTACTTTTCTGCCAATACCATGCTGTTTTGATTGTCGTGACCCTATAATATAGTTTGAGGTCAGGTATTGTAATGCCCCCAGCTTCATTCTTTTTCTTTAGGATTGCTTTGGCTATTTGGGGTATTTTATAGTTCCATATAAATCTGATGATTTTTTTGTTCCATTTCTTTAAAAAATGTCATTGAAATTTTGATGGGAATTGCATTAAATTTGTATATTGCTCTGGGTATTATGGCCATTTTGATTATATTTATTCTTCCTAACCAAGAACAAGGAATATTCTTTCATCTCATTATATCTTTTTTGATTTCCCTTAACAATGGTTTATAGTTTTCATTATATAAGTCCTTTACATTCTTTGTTATGTTTATTCCTAAGTATTTTATTTTTATGTTGCAATCGTGAAGGGGATTATTCTTTTGAGTTCATTCTCAAATGTTTCATTGTTGGCATATAGAAAGGCTATTGACTTCTGTATGTTAATTTTGTATCCTGCGACCTTACTGTATTGGCTTATTGTTTCTAGTAGTCTTTTTGTGGATTCTTTGGGGTTTTCGATGTATAGGATCATATCATCTGCAAAAAGTGATACCTTTACTTCTTCTTTTCCGATATGGATGCCTTTTATTTCTTTGTCTTGTCTGATTGCTCTGGCTAGAACCTGTAGTACCACATTAAATAAGAGTGGAGAGACTGGGCAACCCTGTCTTGTTCCTGATTTAAGAGGGAAAGCCTTCAGTTTTGTGCCATTTAATATGATGTTAGCTGATGGTTTATCATATATGGCCTTTATCATGTTGAGATATTTTCCTTCTATACCCATTTTGTTGAGAGTCTTAAACATAACATTGTGTTGGATTTTATCAAAAGCCTTTTCTGCATCTATTGATAAGATCATGTGGTTTTTGTTCTTTGTTTTGTTGATATGGTGTATTACGTTAACCGTTTTACGTATGTTGAATGATCCTTGAGATTCTGGGATGAATCCCACTTGATCATGATGTATTATCTTTTTAATATGTTGTTGTATTCAATTTGCTAGTATTTTGTTTAGTATTTTAGCATCTGTATTCATTAGAGATATTGGTCTGTAGTTTTTTTTTGTGCCATCCTTGCCTGGTTTTGGTATGAGGGTTATGTTGGCCTCATAAAATGTGTTTGGAAGTATTGCTTCTTCTTCAATTTTTTAGAAGACTTTGAGTAGAATAGGAACCAAGTCTTCTTTGAATGTTTGATAAAATTCGCTGGTATAGCCGTCTGGGCCTGGACTTTTATTTTCGGGGAGGTTTTTAATGTTTTTTTTCTATTTCTTCTCTACTAATAGGTCTGTTAAGGCTTTCTGCTTCTTCTTGACTCAGTCTAGGAAGGTTGTATTGTTCTAAGAATTTATCCATTTCTTCTAGGTTGTTGAATTTAGTGGCATAAAATTTTTCATAGTATTCTACTATAATTCTTTGTATATCTACAGTGTGTGTGGTGATTTCTCCTCTTTCATTTTGGATTTTGTTTATATGAGTTCTTTCTCTTTTTTCCTTGGTAAGTCTTGCCAAGGGTTTGTCAATTTTGTTGATCTTTTCAAAGAACCAGCTCCTTGTTTTATTAATTTTTTCTATAGTTTTTCTGTTCTCTATTTCATTTATTTCTGCTCTGATTTTTATTATCTCCTTTCTTCGGCTGGTTTTGGGTTGTCTTTGTTCTTCTTTTTCTAGTTCCTTAAGGTGTGAAGTTAAATGGTTCACTTGGGCTCTCTCTTGTTTGTTCATATATGCCTGAAGTGATATGAACTTCCCTCTTATCACTGCTTTTGCTGCATCCCATAGATTCTGATATGTTGTATTGTCATTTTCATTTGTCATTTCATTTGTCATTTTCTTTTGATCTCTGCGCTTATATCTTCTTTGACCCATTCATTTTTTAAAAGGATGTTGTTTAGTTTCCACATTTTTGTCGGATTTTTTCCCTCTTTTTTGCAGTTAAATTCTAAGTTCAAGGCTTTATGATCAGAAAATATGCTTGGTACAACTTCGATTTTTCTGAATTTGCTGATGTTGTTTTTGTGGCCCAACATATGGTCAATTCTTGAGAATGATCCATGTACACTGGAGAAAAATGTATACTCAGTCACTTTGGGATGAAATGTCCTGTAGATGTCTATCATATCCAGGTGCTCTAGTGTTTTGTTTAAGGCCGCTATATCTTTGTTGATTCTCTGTTAGGATGACTGATCTAGAGCCATCAGCAGTGTATTGAGGTCTCCAAGTATGATTGTATTTTTGTCAGTTTTTGTTTTAAGGTCTATAAGTAGCTGTCTTATATATTTTGGTGCTCCTTGGTTTGGTGCATATATATTAAGAATCGTTATGTCTTCTTGATTCAGTGTCTCCTTAACCATTATGAAATGGCCATTTTTGTCTCTGAGTACTTTTGCTGTCTTGTAGTCAGCATTATCAGATATGAGTATTGCTACGCCTGCTTTTTTTTGGATGTTATTTGCTTGGAGTATTGTGTTCCAGCCTTTCACTTTTAATTTGTTTTTATCCTTGTTACTTAGATGAGTTTCCTGTAGGCAGCATACAGTTGGATTTTCTTTTTTAATCCATTCTGCTACTCTGTGCCTTTTTATTGGTGAGTTTAATCTGTTTACATTTAGTGTAATTATTGACACTTGTGAGTTCCCTATTGCCATTTTATAGATTGCTTTTTGTTAGTTTTGTGTCTTGTTTAATCCTTCTTTTTCATCTTTCTATCTTTTGTTTTTATTTGGTTGTATTCCATACATCTTTCCTCTGTTGCTATCTTTTTTATCTCATGTGCTTCTGTGGTGGTTTTTTCAATGGTGGTTACCTTTAAGTAATGAAAAGGGTTCCTACCCTGTTCATTGTAGTGCACTATTTTGTGAGTACTTTTGCACTCCATTGTCCTTTGCTACTGTTAATCTCCATCCTCTCTTCCCCCTTTCTTTTTGTTGTTGTCACAGTTTAAATTTGGTTTTATTGTGTTCTTCTTGGAGCTTTTACTTGTGGCTTTGTGTTTTGTTTTTTTTGTTCTTTGTATCTGATTGGAGAACCCCCTTTAGTAATTCCTGGAGTGGGGGTTTTCTGATGATAAATTCCCTCATCTTTTCTGTATCTGTGAATGTTTTTATTTCTTCTTCATATTTGAAGGATAGCTTTGATAGGTATAGTATTTGTGGCTGAAAGTTCCTCTCTTTCAGGACTTTAAATATTGGGGTCCACTCTCTTCTAGCTTCTAGAGTTTCTGTTGAGAAATCGAATGATAATCTAATGGGCCTTCCTTTATATGTTGTATTCTTCTTTTCCCTGGCTGCTTTGAGAATTTTTTCTTTGCCGTTGGTTGGTGCCAATTTCATTATGATGTGCCTTGGAGTAGGTTTGTTGGGGTTAAGAAAACTCGGAGTTCTGTTTGCTTCATGAATTTGAGGCTTTAGTTCTTTCCACAGGCTTGGGAAGTTCTCATCTATTATTTGTTTGAGTATGTTCTCCATTCCATTTTTTCTCTCTTCTCCCTCTGATATACCTATTATTCTTATGTTATTCTTTTTGATGGAGTCAGATAATTCCTGCAGGGCTATATCACTTTTTTAAATTTTTGAGTCTCTTTCTTCTTCTCTCTGTTGTGCCTCAAGTTGCTTGTCTTCTATTTCACTAACCCTACCTTCTTTCTGGCCTGTTCTATTAGCTAAGCTTGTTACCTCATTTTTCAGCTCGTGTATTGAGTTTTTCATCTCTGTTTGATTTGTTTTTATAGTTCCAATTTCTTTTGAAATATATTCTTTGTGTTCATTGAATTGTTTTCTGAGCTCCCTAAATTGCCTTTCTGTGTTTTCTTATATATCTCTGAGTATTTTTAGGATTTCTATTTTAAATTCTCTGTCGTTAAGCTCCAAGGTTTCCAATATATTAAATTTTTTCTCCATAGATTTTTCCTCCTCTATCTGTGTTACCTCTCTTTCTTTTGTATCCATGATATTCGATTTTCTCTTCCTTAATGGCATCTGAGGGTGGTTTTGTTGATAGTATTAATGAGATTTAAGAAAGAATAAAAAGTTAAAAAAATAAAAATAAAAAATCGAAGTTTTTAAAAAAATAATTAAAGAAAGAAAAATAAAATAAAAAATTAAAAAAAAAGGAAATTATTCCCCCCCTCCTTTTTTCCTCTCCTCTCCCCTCCCCTCTTTCTTGAGAAAATCTTGTGGTGAACTATGAGTTATACTGTACTAAATAGAACAAACAATGCCTGTACTGGAGGGCCTGAATTGTGGAGAAGTAATAAAGAGGCAAAAAAAAACCCCCAGAAAAAAAGGGAGTATGGACCCACAAAAAGCAAATAAGGAAAAAATTTGGGTCAAGAATAAAATGATTTGCTTTTAGGTGTTGGTTGACTAAGAGGTATGATGAGAGGAATAAGAGGGAAACAGGAAAATGGGGGGACAAATTAAAAAATTACTATTGTATTTAGTGGAAGAAGAACTAGATAAAATGGAGAGCCAGGGATGGGAGCACTGCTAGTGAGTTAAAAAGGTGAAGTAAAAACCCCCCAAAATTCCACAAACAAGTTTGAGTCCCAGATAAGATAATTTGTTCGTTATTGAGGTTTGAATGAGAGGAGATGTAAAGGAGAAAGGAAGAAACTAATATAGAGGGAGAAAAGAAAGAGAGAGACAGAGAGAAAAAGATGGTACCACTAAAAGAAGAAAAAAGAAAAAAGAGGAGAGAGAGAGAGAGTTAAGGGTTTTGGAGTGCAACCCTCATAGAGAGAAAGGAAGAGGAAAGAAAAGATAATGGGAGATGTAACACTTATGGGTAGTGTAGTTCAAGGAGAGGAGAGAGTAAGACCGGCAGAGATTTAAACGACCAAATTGGCGGAGGAAAAAAAAAAAATCAAGAATGAAGATAAGAGAAAGAAACGAACAAATATAATAAAATGGGATAGGTTATAAAGTCTGCAGATTATTCTTGATTTTGAGAGGTTATCTTCTTGCTTTTTCTTTTCTCTCCCTCTTCCTGGTCAGTGACTCTGTACCCCGGGTTCTACCCCTTTGGCATGCTCAGGTAGAGGTTTGCAGTTGATAAGTCTCAATGGCGATGTCATGTATTGTGCTGCAGTATCGTTGGCAGTTGAGGTTCATTAGCATTTATAGGCTCCGACAGTGAGAGAGTCCGTGTTCCTGGAGCCTCTCTCCTAGTCTTTCCTTCCTCAATTAGTAGCCTGGTAATCCAGCTAAGGGGTTGCTGCTGCCTCTGCCTGGATAGTTAGAGGCTCAAAGAGCTGGCCACTCCCCACTCTATTCCCACTCAGCACAGGGCTCTGGGTAAGGCTCAGTCAGTCAGAGCTGCTAGCATAATCAGGCGGGGCTTCTGCCCACTCAAAGACCTCTGGCTCTGCCACTCTGTCCGGTAACACGGGTGGGCACCTACTCCTGGGGCGCTTGGAGGAAACTCTCGCTCACTATCTGCGCGCGCAGACCAGGATATCAGGCTGGAAGTCTCACCCTCTGAGTGAAACCCCCTCCCACACGAAAAATTTGCAGTGTTGGAATTGGCTCTCACTCCCTCCCCGTGCGCGGCTTCCTCAGGGCGCTGGGGCGGCTCAAGATTCTGCTTTTGTCCCACACAAAGGCCCCTGACTCTGCCCCTCTGTGGGATATCACGGCTCCCACTCCTGAGGTGCTGGGAGGAATCTCTTGCCCTCTCTCCGTTCGTGCTGACCAGGATATCAGGCTGGCCGCCTCTCCCTCTGAGTGAAACCCCTCCCACACGGAAAAGTTGCAGCGTTGGAATTGGCTCTCACTCCCTCCCTGTGCGCGGCTCCCTCAGGACACTGGAGTGGCCCAGAGATTCTGCTTTCGGCCCACACGAAGGCCTCTGACTCTGCCTCTCTGTGGGACAACACGGGTGCGCACTGCTGAGGCAGTCAGAGGAATCTCTCGCCCACTATCTGCGCACACCGACCAGGAGATCGGGGAAAATGGCTGCCCCACTTGTCTTTCTTTGTCTGGGTTTGGCTCGAGTCTTAGCTTGTATTGCCCGGGTTGCCACAGGAACAGTTTTTCCTCTGCTTGGATCTCCGTGCCACCGCCTGGTTCGGCTGTTTGTGCCATGGCCTGGATCTATTCACCCCCTTTACCTGCCTCAGTTTCTATATTCTCAGTTCCCAGTGAAAGCCGCCCTGTTAAGGTTAGTGAGGAAGGCAGAGCATTTCTTACTCCCTATTTCCTTCGGGGTTTGATTATTTATTTAGCCAATTTTTCGCTCGACCATACCTTCGGGTGTATTGTGAAACATCTGGAGGCTCCAAGGATAGGTTTTTCTGTTTCTGGTTGAAGATCTTGTTGAGTTTTGGGGGAGATTTATTGGTATCACTTCCTACCGCGCCATTACGCTGACGTCATCCTCTATTTTTCATTTTTTTTTAGGAGTCTAAACTGTTTTCCATAGTGGCTGCACCAGTTTAGACTTCCTCCAACAGTGTACAAAAATTCCTTTTCCCCCATGTAACAGATGTTTTCATTACTTTGATTATGGTGATGGTTTCATGGGTATATACACATTTTAAAACCTAACAAATTGCACACTTTACTATGCGCAGTTTATTATAGGTCAGTTATACTTCAATAAGAGGAGCTATTAAGAAGAGTCCTTACTTGTAACAGTGCAACAATGTACAGGTATATAAAAATGTAAATAATCTTTCATGGGATACTATCAATCAGGTACTCTCCCTGAGGTTACCAATATAAATAGCCTGTATACAGGAGGTCCTCAGTTATGACAGTCTTGACATATGACATTTCGAGTTCATGATGCTTACTCCCATAAAAACTTTAAAAAATTGAGATCTAGTGTTTCAGCTTACATTGTCAGTGTCATACTTATGGATGACATTGGCAAACTAGTTTGGTTGCGCTCAGTGGAAGAATACACTGTACAGTGTACAGTACAGTATATTTATGTCCTTTTCCTTTTTCTGAGGCTTAGTTGTGCTTTTCTGTTCTAGATTATGATGTTACAACTGTGTTAGGATAGGTAAGTGACTTAGGCTAGGGTGTGTTTCGACTTACACTAAAATCTGAGTAACGTCACTGTTGTAGGAACGGAACTGTGTAGCCCAAGGATCCCCTGTACATCATCCCACACTTCCTTTTTACTTATACAAACTTGTGATCACATTATAGGGTTTAATCTTTTTCTAAATTAGTGACCCATTAAAATGGGTCTTTTTCAGCAACTATATTTGAGTTTTAAAAATTTGTAGGTATTCTAATATTGAGTCTCATTTTAATAACCAACATGCTTTAAAATAGCAGTTTACCAAAGAATAGGATGTAAAACTATAAATAGCAGCATCTTGCTTTGCAGAAAATTACTAGATAGAGTCAGTTTTCATCGAGGGAGGGGTAAGATCAAATTCTCTATATTCAGAGCCTCTTTTTCCACAAGACGTAATTTCATCTAAAAAAGTTAAACGATTTTGTGTATTAAACTGTAATTAAAAACACTTCAGGTTAAACATTGCATAGGAATGTCAGACATGAGCAGTTCAACTGCAAACAGACCTTTCAGGATTGTGCTGGTTGCACAAACTAGAAAACTGTACTAACTCCAAAGTTTTAGCACAGGGTAGGTTGACTTAAAAAAAAAACCTTGTATTTAAAAAATTATAAAATATAGGCTTACTGTGAACAATGCAAAAAATACACAAGTAGGTAGGACAAAAATTTCTCCACTCCTACTCTTTTCCTAACTCCATCTTTCAGACATAACCACTGTCAAAATTTGAAGGTATCTTTCTAGACCAGGGGTCCCCAAACTTTTTACACAGGGGGCCAGTTCACTGTCCTTCAGACTGTTGGAGGGCCAATGGTCTAAAAAAAAAACTTTGAACAAATCCCTGTGCACACTGCACATATCTTATTTTAAAGTTAAAAAACAAAACGGGAACAAATACAATATTTAAAATAAGAACAAGTAAATTTAAATCAACAAACTGACCAGTATTTCAATGGGAACTATGCTCTTCTCACTGACCACCAATGAAAGAGGTGCCCCTTCCAGAACTGTGGCTGGGGGCGGATAAATGGCCTTATGGGGCCGCATGTGGCCCGCGGGCCGTAGTTTGGGGACCCCTGTTCTAGACTATACGGTGTGCATACACGTCTTCAGGCTCTTATTTTCATTGTTCATTTGCTTTTTCTTTAAAGTTTTTTTTTGGTGGTAAAGTATATATGACATAAAATCTGCCATTTAACCATTTTTAAAGTACAATCCAGTAGCATTAATAACATCCACAATGTTGTGCAACAATCACCACCATCAACTTCCAAAACTTTCATCACTTGAAAGAGTATCCATTAACCAATAAGTTCCTATTCCTCCCTCATCCCCGCACCTGGTCCTGTCTAATCTACATTCACCTCCATGAATTTGCCTATTCTAGCTATCATAGAGAGTGGAATCATTCAATATATGTCTGTTTGTGTCACTTAGCATAATATTTCAAAGGAATGAAAGTTTGATATGTGTTATAGTAGAACTTTCTTCTTTGAAATGGCTGAATTGTGTTCCATTGTATAGCAAATTTTGCTTATCCATTCATCTGTTGATAAACACTTAAGTTGTACTCATTTGCTTTTAACAAATGTGATCACAATATATAATTTTGGCAGCTTTTTTTCCTATTCATTTAATTCATTTTAGAGGTCTATCCTAACATATTTTTAAAGGCCATATTGTTGTATTAGATGGAACTACTATACTTTATTTATTACTTTTCTATTAATAGACATATACATTATTACTGTATTTTTGCTATTAAAACCATATGAGGGTGAACATACTTGTTCATACATTGTTTTATATTTGTATCAGCTTGTCTGGAAGAGAAACTTCTAAAAGTTCTATTATTTGGTCATTAGGAATGTGCATTTAACCTTTTGATAAATCCTGCCAAGATAGCTTCCAAAAATACTGCCCCTGCTGGCAATCTCACCAATTCTTACTAGGAGTCTTTTTATCCATATCCTTCCCACAAAGAGTATATTGAATTTTTTTTGTCCTCGGCAGTCTGGTGGAGATGAGCTTGGTTGTTTAAAATAGGTGTAAGGGCAGAGGGTGCTCAGGGGTAAAATTTGAAGGTGTCGGAGTCTGGCAAACCAAGGCAGAGAACAGGATTCCAGGACAAACAGGATCGGCAGAGGTTCTTGTTGGTACTGTGATTGGGGCTGATATTCAGCAGACATGCACACAATGTAGTTGTGCTTGATGTTAATATACTGAAAACTCCTCCATACTGGTTGGCAACTAATCATGGCCTGGGCTCCAGTCTCCAAATCCAACCCACATCTCCACCATCCAACAACTGAAAGGTAATGCCTGTTGAAGTTGATTCTTATTTGTATGGACCAGTTGTTAATATTTAGAACCCTGCTCCTGACTACAGGAGTCTATATTTTGAGTGATGCACTGACGCTCTCCTCACTCTATTTCTGAACCTCTACGAGCACTGTAAAGCAATGTCTGTCTTCATTACAACACCTGTGCTCCTGAGGGAAGATACGCCGTCTTTCTCATTCATTCTTTCACTCCCAAAATGTTGCTCAGCACTTCATATACACTGGTCCATAAAGTCATGGTGCACTTTTGACCGGTCACAGGAAAGCAACAAAAGACGACAGAAATGTGAAATCTGCACCAAATAAAAGGAAAACTCTCCCAGTTTCATACCTATTCAGTGCAGTTCAATGTGAGCTCATGCACAGATTTGTTAGGGCTCCTTAGGTAGCTATCCCGTATAGCCTCTATAGACTTGTCACTGACTGATGGCCTACCAGAACGGGGTTTCTCCACCAAACTGCCGGTTTCCTTCAACTGCTTATCCCACCGAGTAATGTTATTCCTATGTGGTGGCGCTTCGTTATAAACGTGCTGATATTCACGTTGCACTCTGGTCACGGATTCAAATTTAGCGAGCCACAGAACACACTGAACTTTCCTCTGTACCATTCACATCTCGACTGGCATGGCCGTGGGCTGCTCTGCTGTATACATGGTGTTACGTCATCATCTGTGCATACACACATGCTGCCACATCACTCTACAGAAACTGGGAGGGTTTTCCTTTTATTTGGTGTAGATTTCACATTTCTATCATCTCTTGTTGCTTTCCTGTGACCGGTCAAAAGTGCACCATGACTTTATGGACACACTGTATACTAGTGGCTGGACCAAGACCCCTGAGTATTACTGTGAAAAGGCAAACAGCATCCCAGGCCAAATGAAGCTTACAGTAAGGAAAGCATGTAAAAAAACAACAACTGAAGAGCCAAATAAGGAAAAGCAATTCACAATAATAATGACTGTTACAAAATAAACACGTTCTGGAGATGAGCTACTGAACGATGAACCTTGGCCCTCACTGCATATCTGGGCATCCTCTCTTATATCCCAAAGTGTCCGACTGACAAGGATGAAAAAACTTTTGAATACTCCTTGTTGCAAGGATATGGAGAGCAGGCTATTCTAGTCACTGTGGATGAGGACATCAGTAGGCACAATTTTCTGGATGATAATATCACAAAGAGGGCTCTTTTTAGTAAAGAATCAGAGAAAGCCCCGCCCGAGATGGAAAGGAGTCCCATGTAAGGCAGAGCGAGCGCCCAGGCTGTACTGGTTGTGTGCACAAAGGCTCCAAGCGAGGAAGAGCTGGTGTGATTTACAGGGTCTGCAAGGAGGTAAGAGTGAGCATGGGGGTCTGGGGGTGAGGTTAGAGAACATGATCAGGGCCAG